>NC_135517.1:4498888-4815277 GCF_051989575.1 Stigmatopora nigra
TTAGGAGTTGCGACGTGTCAGATTTGTTTAGAGGATTTGTTTTCTGTGCAACCTATAAAAAGTGACCTTGCAATGCCCTTCCCACGCCAATTAGCAGTGATTTTGTTTCATTGGCATGATAATCCCTCAAAGACTTGTAGCTGACCTCTTATTGGGAAGAAAAATAAACCCATTCTGATTTATGTGGGATTTTACTCCAACTCCAATTGAATTGCTTTGAATAATTACATTTCCGATGTCTTTATTTACCAAAACTATGCTGAATGCTTTTGAGGGAATTAATGGTGATTCAGTTATTAACCTTGCTTTACAAATTGAAAGAACATTTACCTGACAGATTTACCCGAGCGCCACTTTTCTTTATTTATTCATTCATTATCTGCACTGCTTATCCTCACAAGGGTTGCTGGAGCCAATCCCAGCCAATTAATGGCAACAAGTGGGGAAGAATGGTTGCTATGCAATTGCAGGGCATTTCATTTTTGGTGAAACAATGGCAGAATAGATTTTGATTAATTTGCTGATGAATTAGTCGAAATACTTCATTCGTACAACTTATCATGAATGAGGGCTCAAGGGATGGGTGTGTTGGAGCCTATGCAGGCTAACTGAAAATCAATAATTTGAAAACCTTTTTAAGGTCATGTCAGATGGAGTTGGAATCTCACCTCGGGTTCTGAGTAAATCTCAGGGTCCATTTGTGGGCTGGTGAAAGGGAACAAGCACACCCGATCTCCTTTTCGTAGAATGTACTCTTGACCAGTAGACATTTGAATGGTCTTCTCTTGCATTACCTCTCTGGTGATGAAAGGGGCAGCTGTGAGTCTGAGGGTCTCTTTCAAGGCACTATCTGCAATGCATATGAATGGTAAACATTTGCATGATGATACTGCACAATTACCATATTTTCACGACTGTAAGGTGCACCGCATTAAGAGGCGCACCCCCAATGAATGACATTTTTTCCATATACAAGGTGCACTGTATTATAGGGCGCACTGTATTATAAGGCGCACTGTATTATAAGGCGCACTGTATTATAAGGCGCACTGTATTATAAGGCGCACTGTATTATAAGGCGCACTGTATTATAAGGCGCACTGTATTATAAGGCGCACTGTCTATTTTGGAGAAAATTTAAGACTTTTAAGTGCGCTTTATAGTCGTGAAAATACTGTACTGTAAAAAATACTGTGAAAAAGTTGTACTTTAAAAATAAACTTGACGTCAAACATCAATCAATAACACAATGTCAGTTGGAGCTTTCAACCCACCTAAGACTGGGGTGTTTTCATGAGAGTTGAACTGGGAAGCACTTGATGTTTCTATCTGGGAAATGTGTTTCAACTCGTTTCTCACGGCAGTCATTGCTTCAGGATTTGTCAACAAGAATCCCAAAAGCCAAAATGCAGCCGGACCGACGTTACCCTGCGAGCAAACAAAAAGAGGACAGTGATCAAATTGCCCTTTCCATCTCACTCTGCGGTTGCATGGCGACAGCACAGATGCTTATTTGGCAAAGGCAAATATGAATACAATGCGATGACTAAGAACAAAAATATTTCTTTAAAAGGAGTTCACGAAAAAAGTCTAGAAATGTTTTCAGTGAACCTGAAAGGCCAGTTAAAACCTGATGTGGGCTTAAATGTGTTGACAGAGCGATAATGAAGTGATAAAAATAGTTCAGTATTTTGGGTAGGAATTGACTTTTAAATTAGATCGGGTTATGGTAAACCTGAGTTTCATGTTAGTTTGCTAAATTTAAATTGAAGTATTTGAATATTTCACAAAAAAAGAAGGAAATCGTGTGTCGTGTCACAGAATTTTGAATTATAAATTTGATATTAGTTCAAAATCTTTTGGTAAAGCAAGTCATTTTGATAAATATTTTGTTTTTCTTTCTGCGAATGCTGCAGTCGCTCAAATGTGACTCAGCGCCACTTCGAAGTTGTTGATTCAAAAGTTGGAAACAAAACAAAGGCGACGAGTGATGAACAAAATGATGAGTAAGCTGCTTAGGGCGAAGATGACATCTGATCAACACGTTGAATACAAAGGAGGCCCCCAGCAGGGCTATAGGCAAGATAGAATGAAATGGAATGTACTTCTGAACAATCTGAGAGGAACTATTAGCCAAAGCTTACAAAAGCTTGATTGTGTTTTCATTTAAACATTAAAAAACATTATATTAATGATAATTATGAGAGTCCAATGCACTTGGTTTTCTTGTCTGAAAATGCAAATGACAATATATACTTTACATAAATGCAGTTTTAAAAGGTATGACAGTTACATAAACAGTACAAATATTTCGTTTTTTAAATTTAAGTATGCTATATATTTTTGGGGGGGAATTTTGGGGAAATTTGTGAAGATATTTTAAATTTTATTAAGTCATAATAGTAAAATATTTTAAAATTTTAGCATTTATGTCTTTTACTTAATCACAAGAGTGGAATCTTATTTATACATAAGCATCCTCACCTATATTTGAATATATGGGTGAGAATAGTAAACAGTACCCTCTTATGGAGTATTGAAGAGTAATACAGTTTAAGTTCATATAAATGAAACAACTTTAAAAATAACTTTGTCTCATCTCTATCAGTTTTCCAATACTTCCTAAGTACATAAACAGCTGCATCCTGACCTCCCGCTCACCTGAGTAGCCCACAGTTGCAGCAATATAGCCCGCCTTTGCATTTCTTCATCCGCTCCCTCCATTTGCAGCAGTCGCCGATACGCACAAATCCAGGCGTTTGAACCCGACTCCCCAGTCTGACCCACTGGAGCTAAAAGTTCACACAATCTGTGACGAGCATTTTGGGCTGTCCTCTTCTCCTCTGTTTGATAAAAAAATATAAAAAAAAATCAAACACATAAACACACATTTACATATATAATAACTTATTTGGGTGTCGATTATTAGGTAGAGTCGCCATGGGAACCACAAAACAAGTGCAATGGTAATGTCAGGAAGCAAATTAGAGGTTGGTGGTTAGTAAGCGCACTTTATGACTCATACAATAAAATAGAAGAGAAGACACGTGCTGTGCTTAATTGTCAAAGGCCAGTTAATGATTCATCACCTGGGTTTAGCGTGCTTCTTGCCATCTTGGTTAGAAGGTTGTCAAACTTTCGATACTCGTCATAAACGCTCGAAGGATCAGCGCTGTTATTATTTTGTTCCCCTCCAAAGAGTGTCAGGTAACCTGCCCTGCAGATGAAAAAGTCAAAACATGTAGATATCTTTGTGTGGGTGATTTCAGGTATTTTTCCATTCGCCCACACAATACTTTTACAGACGGGTTTTCCTAAAGCGTGATGTCACACGTTTGCCCCCTTTTTTTTCTTTTTAATCTTTTATCAGCAAAGTTCTATTTTAATGCAGGCGAGCACAAAGAAGTCTATAATCCTGTCAAAGTGTGGAGTCATCCAAAGTCAATCATAGACTGTTTACAAACAGAAATAAAGGATGGAATGAAAGCAGCTGCATTTGAATGTCTCCTTGTAAAGTGAATTCAGATAGTTGTTTATCCATAAAAGGATACATGTTTGAATGTAATTCCGCAATGAAGGGAGACTTTGTTATTAGTTTAATTCTGCATTTTCAAGACTGACTTGTGTGTGGGGAATATGTGTGCATATAGAGATACAAAAGTGTATGAAACTGATTTGCCCCATGTTGGTGGTAGTCCCACCAAAACCTGATACTTGCATCCAATCTCCTGCTCTGCTATTTAATTATCTGACTTTCGGTGATAAGTGGAATCAATTGCTCACTTGACTACTGTAAGGCGTTCACTGCTGCTAAGGCAAGTTGAAGCTTGTTACTAGAAGTAATGTTATTGATAAACTGGTTGGTTCGTCATTGCAAAGTCGTCTGTATCTTCGTCTCGTTTTACTGGTAAACATTTATTGGGGCATTACTGCCACCTACTGGCGTTTAGACATTGACAAAATAGTGGAGCAGTCTTAAGATTTCCGCTCTGATAAAACTAGATTTTTCCTGTTTTAGTTTCTTGAAACACTGCCTCAATCCAAAGAATATAAATGTAATTTAAATGAGATTCTTACATTTCTGGTATATTCTAGTAGGTTTATGGCTCAGTTGAAACGTTATCTAGATATTCATACACCCTAAAAAGTGCATTTTAGTTGTTCTGCTTTAGAGTGAGTGCCTCTTTTTCAGCTGCAAGTGTAGTTAAAGTGAAGAAGTAAAGGATTGTTCAAATTTAGGAGGGTTCTTAAAAGCAGTAATCTGTAGTCTGACATTTGTTCACATTATGGGTAATTTAGGGTTTCCCCCCAGTCATTTTCCTCTTGTCATTGTGAGGCGTGGGAGGGTGAAAGCATTTACTTACTTGAAGAGAAGGCCGTATGAAAAGTCGAAAAGTTCTGTCTGTTTCCAGTATTTCTGGTTCGGAGGAATCTCTGCTTTCAGCATGTCTTCCAGGTGTCTGCTCATGTTGGCGTTTAAGGTGGACAAATTCATTCCCTGGAAGTGCCTGTGTAGGTGAGTGGGGTAAAAGTCAGGTGAAAAAGTGGAATTATTCCATCTTAAAAATGTGGCTCAACTTATTAACTTTTCCCAACCTACATTTAACAGATGAAGTAACATTATAGTTGATTATTTACATCTCTGCAACTATAAAAATCAGTCTTAAATGTCTTCAATAACTGTTTCTGACTACATCCCAGCTCATTTTTCATTACCTGCGGTTCCACAAATACCAATATGATTATTTGAATGAGCCCTGAGACCCCCCCTTACAATAAAGATATCATTGTGTGCACCTTTAGTGTTACTTCACAATATATCATGACATGCAGGACAACACTGAGGTCTAGTGTAGTTAAAAGGCAAGTTTTGGTTAAGCTATTTAACTTTTCAAAGCGAAAAAAAAGCTCTAAAAATAGATCTATTTGAATGGGAACCACAGGGGGAGTGTTTATAGGAAACAACATGTTTAGATTTGGAAATAAAAACCAAAAACGATGTGACCTCAGGCTCTAAGGGTGGAGCTGGATGTAATAAGGACATAAGGACGTACTGTTTCATCAGTGCTTTTGTGTGGACGGGTTGACGATGCGGGATGTGCAGTTTAAAGATCTTCTCCATGAGGACATCTGCATAGTGCTCAAAGTCCAGCGAGTCACTATCGCTGATTACACTGTCATATGAGTGAGGATCTAGCAGCACGGTTACATAGCGTCCAACAACACGCACCTGGATAGAGAAAAAATATTTCTTTATGAGCTGAAAAAAAGGAGATGTAGAATTCTAACTCATTAACTGCCATTGATGATCACAGATTGGCTTTAAAAATGTAGTTTTTGCATTTACTACATAGCAACGTTGGCATTATACGATTGACAACAGACAATCTAAGCAAAGCTGATAACCTTCCTACCGTTTTAAATGGTATTTGACTTTGGTTTTCCATTGACATAGATTGACGCCCAGTTTTCCAGATGAGACGCCGATTTCTTGTCACCATGCTAGTTAAAATGGGTTTTATATCTATGTCTGTCAAAGTCTACGGTAGTGAATAAGTTCATGACTAAGCTGATCTTTGTCTATGATCTTGGCAATGATAACATTCATTGTCCTTTTCCTCTTTGGCCCAGAAGACTTTACGTCTAGAATTTTCTAAAACAATTTCAAAAAGGTGCAAAGTACAAGTTTCAATTTTGCTAGAGCCCATGCAGAAATGTCTTATTATTTTTAAAAACTTAACTTCTCTATCCCAGTAAATTATTTTCTTTGTCAGGCACTAACCTGAATGAATTTATAACAGCTTGAAAAGGAATTCCAACTACTGGTAATTGAGACAAAATTTTAACCACAGCTTTTAATGAAGATGCAGTGAGGTTTTGCCTTGCTTCAATTATAACCACAATAATTATGACATTGTCTATCAAAATTATAAAATGTACAATGTTTATGGGAAGTGCATTCTGCTGCGTTGTTATTATAATATTCAGTAAATTCCTGGGGTTAAAAATACCATCTAAGGCAGAGGTCAAGAATGTTTTTGACAAAGAGAGCCAGAAACAATTCATATTTTTAAATGTTATTCCATAATAGCCATACCCATAATTTAAAAGTCAAAAATATATTTTAAAAAGTTTGCTTTTTTGGTCATTTTAGAAACCATATGCCATTTTAAAACTGATATTAATGGAATCTAATAATAATAATAAATTAATTCCTTATATACAATGTAAAGCATTTTTTTCTAATTCTACATGTGTACACCTCGTTTTCTTTATTTATTTGTGATAAAAGGTCTTTTTCTTCTTCCATATCAGCATTCTAAAAAAAAAATACAGTAATCCTGAATCAAAATTTGATGAAATTATAGTAATTCTATTAATGATAGTATATCACTTCAAATATTTCCCATTTTGGAAACTATTTTATTTATAGTAGTAGTTAAACGTGTTTCTTTTTATTATTTTGTTTTGAAAATGACTCACAGTGAAGATGTCGCCGTGCTTCTCCTTCATTCGATTCAAGAACTTGGCAGCATCTTTCCCAAATTCAATTGCGTGGCCCAGCCACGGGATTAAGCCTTTGTCGAGAGGGGGATCACTTTTGCACCTAAAACACAATATTAAATCAGATCGCCGTTAAAATAAAAATAAAATAAAAACCTCATTGATATTCTTCTTATTTTTGCAATAAACAAACCTTGATCTCTGCGTGAGGAGGCAGTAGAGCAGCACCACTTGGACCAGTAAGAAAACAGTCCAGATCATTTCGTGTGTGTACTTCCTCGTCCTTGAGGCGTGATTTTGTACTCCGTGCCGTGGGTGTTCCTTGCCTGAACATTTCCGCCCCCGGTGGCCTCATCCCAAAACGTCACGACCATTGAGTCATGCTCAATATTCTAAGTGTAAATGATTAAATGACATCTTTACACACACCTTTTGTTCAAAGCCAATGTTTACTGTGCATAGCAACGTCTGACAATTGACTCAACTGCAATCAATAAAGAATTCACCCTCAATAACCCTTTTATTCACTGTACTGGTCATCATTTTTTGCTTATATTCTCAGTATATTTCTTCTTTCATTGTTGACCAATTTTTCAACAGTTGCATGACAGCAACTTTTTCATTCAATCATTTTCCAGACCGCTGATCCTCACTGGTTTTGCATAGGGAGGGTGCTGGAGCCTGTCCTAGCACCAGGCAGGGGAAACCCTGAATCAGTGGCCAGCCAATCGCAGGGCACAAAGACAAAGGACAACCATTTACGCCCACAATGAT
This sequence comes from Stigmatopora nigra, assembly GCF_051989575.1. Lineage (NCBI taxonomy): Eukaryota > Metazoa > Chordata > Actinopteri > Syngnathiformes > Syngnathidae > Stigmatopora > Stigmatopora nigra. Next base: position 4,506,167 of record NC_135517.1, read on the forward strand.
ATCTAGTGTCAATTTACTATGTTCAACCAGCCAACTCTGCATGTTTTTGGCATGTGGGAGGAACCCAGACTACCCTGAGAAAACCCACACAAGCCCGGAAAGATCATGCAAACTCCCCACAATGAGGACCGACCTGGGATTGAACCCTCAACCTGAGAACTGCGAGACGTGCACACTAACCTAACCACTCGCACACCGGGGCCATCTTGCAGCAACATTTGCAACATAAATTTGATACGAAGAAAAAATTGCACTGCACAACTGCATTGCGACAGTTATTGTGGTGAGACAATCTTAATTGAAGTGACATCTCCAGAGTGATAATTTAATTGCCTGAGTAATTAAACATACGGGAAACAACCTGAATTAGTTGCCAGCCAATTCCAGGGCACAAGGAAATGGGTAACCATGTTTTTGGGAAGTGGGAGGAGTACCCAGGAAAAACGGAGTAGTATTTAACTTCCTGGTTCAAATTATTAAATAATTTACTGAGTCACACTGACACACTACTTGTCAATATATACTGGATATTGCCATTGACTAGTATTGTATAACATAAAACTAATTTCATGCCATCTTAGTTGTTTTTTTTTTGAACTTTTATTGTTCCACAAAAAGAGGGCTACAATATCGCTTGTTTGTGTCATGAAATCATCTTAACATTGGCCATAAAAAAAGACAATGTCCAATGGAAGACTTAAAAAGACAAATCGTAATTAAAGTTTTGGTATTTTCTGCTGTTTCACAAAATAAAACTTGGCCACTTGATTTGAAAGCTGAATGAAAATAAAAAACAGCGATGAATATATAAATTATGTTGATCCTACATTTAAGTAAGGAATCTAAGATAGCTGGCCATCATCCTGATTTACTTGTGTATGCGCCATCACTTGCGATTCATAGATATCTTCGGGAGTTGTTCCAAACTCGGCTGCAGTCCGCCTGAGTAGGAACACTCCAGCGTGTAAACCACCAACATTTACCCAAACAGTGTGCTGCTTCCTCCACAACCCCCCCATCCTGGACAGCACCTACGGAGTACATAAATCTTGATGAAAAATCTTCACATTAAACAATATAAGACAAATACAGCTGGCAAATAAAAAGGATTATTTACAATTGTAAAATTCCAGCAGCCAAAGTTTGAAAACAACAATTTAATGTACAAATATTAGATGAGGACCTGATTTGAAGACCAGTGGAATAAATGTACCTATCTTAATGTTAAATACAACTGAACTGTGAAATATTTTTGGAGTAGTGATCTTTTTTTGCAGTGTTAAAAGGAACAAAATACAAGTAGTGGTACCAAACTTAGGTAACTTTTGCTTCCATATTAAAATATACTCTATTCTTTGCTTAGGTTGTTACGGGAATAGTATTTGCATGAGCCAAGTCCAGTCACTTAAATCTGCATGATTAGGAACAGGATCCTTAGGACAGTACCTTGGAAAAGCATTTCTTGTCTTGGGTCAACAACACAGCCTTCCCAGAGGCCGGTCTACACACACGTGCCATTTCTCTCAAGCAGGAAGGGTAAAGGTCCCAGTTCTTCTTTCGGGAGCCCATCCTTCAGAATAAAACATACCATGTAGTACCTTATTATTCATAAGCTTGACCTTTGACATAACTTTAGAACAATATATGGCTTGATTTGGTACCTTTTCCCAAAGGGCATGTCAGTGATGACAATGTCAACTGAACTGGATCTCATGGGTAAACTGCACAAATCCCAACGTATTGTGTCAATGGGAAGTCCAGGAGTACTGTTTACAAACACAGATGGTAAAACATTACAGTATGTTCCAGGACTTTTGAGATCAACAAGCTTTGGGAAAAATATTTACACAAATAATAAACATTGAATGCTTAAATGCTTAAAATGAATGCTTTGGTTTGTGCTAGAATAACCGATGTGGACTCACGCAAGGAAATTAAATGTCAGTACCTGCCTAGAAACTGCAGCATCAACAATGTAAAAGGTATACACACCCAGTTATTAACAGGATCATTAAGTACAGAGTCTGACATGTTTAAAAGCTGCTATTTTTGCCACCGGTTTGTGATGGAAAATCTCACAAATTACATTAAATAAACCAAAAGACCTTTAAGAAACATGCTTACTTCATGCATTGTTGTTATTAACTTCCCTCAAGCTTCCTATGCTACTGCATTTTTATTTATTTTTTGATTGAGAAGAATTTACACAGAATTGATACTCTACTCCTAAACCTGAAACCAGATTATATCGGATCTCAAATTCCCCAACTTGATTTTTACAAGGCTACCTACCACAGTGTAAATATATCTTCCCTTCATTCCCTGTAGGACACAAAACCACCTATCTACTTCCATTAGGTCTGATTCTTTGCAGCATGATGTGCCTTGGCCCATGTTTAATTTAAAATATTCTGTTCCGAGGTCACTGTTTTCCGCCATGTTGTTTTTAGCCTTCATTGCTGTCTCTTGCCAAGTGAAGTCCATCACAAGGCTACTTTGGGAATGTACTTCTAGTTCTTTGGGAGGACATGTCCGAGTCATCTGAGTTGGTGATTATTTTTTTGCCGCAGTGTGCGTTGCCAAGTGTGTAATGTTATAAAGTTCTGGGCTGCCTTTCCCTTAGAATTAAAACCTTAGGTGTCAAATGGAGATATAACATTTGAATGATGCGTACCTGCCCTTGTCTTCCTTCCTTTTCTGAATGTGACACACATTGTTGACTGTACGGTTGACGGCTATATCATTGTTGTCCCCAGCAATGTGGAAAGATGATGGGAATTCTAAAGCCCCCTGAGGATGCATTCAAACATAGGAGGACAGAGAAAACATTAAGAGAAAGCAATATGCGCTCTTGAGTCTTTTTTTTTTCTCCAAACTGTCATCTTACCTCCAAAGGTATTGCTCCTGTTCCACACATTGGATCGAGTATAATATCAGATGGTTGAGGTTTACACAGCCTGTCAGCACAGAAACAGACATTAATATAAATAGCAAAATTTAAACTACCTTAAAAACAAGTAGTATGTACATGGGTTTACAAACTATTTTATAAAAATCACACATTATACTCTATGTGTACGAACATAAAGTAACAGATATTCCCTTCATAAAATATCACAAAAAACAGCAGATATGGCAACATCAATCTCATCAGTAGTTGTACTAGTGAGTAAAAAGTTAACTTCTACCAACTTGTGACACCAAAAATGAATAAATTACCATTCATACTGCCTCTACTGCACAATAATGCATTATATTCCTTCACACATTAACAAATTGATGCTATATTTTACCTTCATTGCCATAGACATGAAACTAAATTTGAACTCAGGTAAAATGACGATGTAAAAACGTCATATAAACTAGAGTGGAAACATTTTACAAGTGCACTCTATAGAAGAAGCTTGATTACAAAACGTATCCCACTCATGTTCAAGTGCATGCCATCAAGTGAAATTAAATGTGGTGTGGAGAATATTTGACATCCTTGCAGCATATAAATAATATTTGAATAATAACAATATCAGTTAAGATGACCGCCTGCACCTGAGCATGCCATAGCACAAAGTGGAACGCAGTGTGGTTGGTCCAAAGTGGCTGATGTTTCTTCTATGAAGACTCTCTTCAGTGAGTGCTATGCCGATCACCATCTCCGTGTTGTGTATATTTAAGAGTACCTACAAAAGAAAACAGTGGATCAACAATCAATAACAACAGACGGCAACCAATTCAACACAGAAAGACACAATAAAAACTTTGCCTTATGCCCAAACTTCATAAACAGTTATTTAACAATAGTATTAGAATTCAAATTCTCAGTGTTACTTTTGCAATGCATTATAAGCCTCTTCTAATACTTTTCTCATGTTGTGTGACTAAAATAACAATCATACACCAATGAACTTGCTAACATGCAAGGCTGCCATGCCAAGCCACTGGGAGAAAATGAGGGTTCAAAGCCTTGCTCAAGGGTACGTCAAAAGTGGGCAGTCTTTGCCTGGAATTAAACCGCTGATCCACATTCCTAGGACAACTTGAACTATAGAACGTGCCAATGTCAGGTGCGGTGCATTTATGGGTTTTTCACAAATTCTGTGAAAATTAGTCAATAGTGCAGAAATGTAGATAAGACACTTGTACAAGTAACAAGATAAAGCAGTAAATCTCTGTAACCAAAGTCAACACATCCAAATTAACTTGGGAAAATATTTGCTTCCTTAGCTCACTTGCAATTAAACAGTGTAAATTATCTGACATTGCAGTGCATTTCTTGGCTGCTGAGGCTACAATGGTATTGAGTAGGTGTTGGTAAGCATATCAAAGATGTTTACCTCAATGTCAAACTTGGTCATGTCAGCTTTCCACTGAAAGAACTCTTGTACAGCACCGCCAAAATCTCTGGCTGCCTCATTTGAGGAAAAGCTGTGCTTGTCGCCAGCTCGGTTGCACGTTACACGGAACTTGGTTACTTTTGCATTTGGTGTGGCTTCTTCGGAGTCTTGAATATTGATCTCAGGCGCCTCTTCAGTCTCGTTTTGGTCTTCAGCTGCAGCTGGTTCCTCAGTTTGGTCTGGCGATTCACCGTCAACCACGGTTGTGTCTCCGACTTCATTGCTGGGTTTGACCTTGGTACTGTTGGTGCCTTTACGGTGGCTTTTTCTCTTTTTGAAAGTGCGGTTTAGTTTCCAAACCTCTAAGGCGTTAGTCCAAGGGAGCTTGGAGGCGAGCTGCTGCAGCTCCTCTAACGTCTCCTCCTTGATAAGAAAAATTAATGCAAAGTTAATACATTTTATTTATCAAAGGAATATAATAAGAACACCAAAGGACATGAATAGGTTGGTAAAATTGATTCCATGATTATATAAGTAATCTAATGGAATTTCTTTGTATTTAACTTAAGTTAATGTAATGGTTATCCTTATACTTAATATTATTTATATATTTTTCCTACTTGTGTTAGTGAATATATAAGGTATTTCCCTTCCCAACATTCTGGTAGCGTCAATGCACTATTTTTGTATTAGAAGGATCTCTGGCACCATCTTGTGACGCATTAACCATAATTAACCAAAGTATTTCATTTCATATTCACCGTGAAACAGCACTTTGCACAGGTTAACTTTACCTTGGATTCTTTAAATTGGTACTGATCAAATTCATCCACAACCACAAAAAGGTTATCAACAGACCTCAGCTGGTGAACCTATGGACACAGGTAATCCACAGTTAGCCATTAAAAGACCTTTATGGAGATGATATTAGCAACATGAAGCTTCTATCTTACCTGGAAGAGCTTGTCGGTAGTAGTTGTAAAGTAAATACGACCACGGTCTTTGCTTATGCGTGCTTCGATGCCAATCTTTTCGTGGACCTCCTCTGCAGCAGTGTGTTCAAACCCTGTGGGCACCGTCGCCCCAATGGTAACGCTGATGATGGACTCAAGCCCAGGGGTGCCCTGCTCAACATCTTCTAGGGAGGACATGCCTGTTGGTCTTCTGTCATGATAGATGAGACATTATTACTATAAAGTAGAAGGTAAGATCTTGAGCCCGATCTGAAATTCTAATCAAGTGTCCTTCCATCCATCAAGCTGTTCTACAGACATGCCTATCATGTTTTATTAATCCCAGTCAAATATTAGGTGTTGTTTAAAAATCTAAGATGCTTTTATTATATTCGATTAAATAGTGCATGGTAAGTTCTAAAGACATCCATTCATTTTCTGAACCGACCTGCGTTCAAATCCAGGTCGGTACACCCGTGTGGAGTTTGCATGTTCTACCTGCGTGGGTTTTCTCCGGGTACTTTAGTTTCTTCCCACATTCCAAAGACATGCATGGTAGAATGATTAGACACTAAGTTGCTCGTGGGTATGAGTGTGAGCGTTTGTCTCACTGTGCCCTGCGATTGGCTGGCCACCGCATCTGGCCCAAAGTCAGCTGGGATCGGCTCCAGCACCCCCCGCGAACCCAGTGAGGACAAAGTGGTTCAGAAAATGAGATGCAATTAGATTTTCTGAACCCTTATCCTCAGGTTTTTCGCGGGTTCACTGGAACCTATCCCAGTTAACTACGGAATCCAGACGGGAGACACAGTGGATCGGAGGACAGACGATCGCAGACATTCAATGGTATATTTCTAGCGTAAATCCATAACAGGTAATGTTAGAATTATGCTTTTATGCGTTTCGCATTTACCCAACGAGGATCTTGGCTAAGCTAAGGCTAGTATTGACACACGAGAAGGAAGTTGTAGCGAGTAAATCAAGACGCCGATCCTTTGAATGAAACGTTTAGTTTGATCAGCAAGCGTGTCACTGACATACATTTACCGGCTTAATCGTCGATAATGTTGAAAACAATCAAGCGTGGTGCGGGTAAACTTGCCAGATTTGCAGTCATTCACGAGAAAACGTGTTTATGTGTCCAATGACAGAAGGCAAGCAATTCCGGTCTTATCAGTTTGCTATGAAAACCACACAATCACAAAACGACGTCATTTATTGTTATTTTGTCCGAATTGCACCTTAGATTTATTTCTAAATTTAATCTATGCATAATAACACCATAAATTGTGTATTAAAATAAGGCGATTTACAACTCTGAAGAGATGTTATTTTCTTTTACTTTGAAATGTAAAACAGCAGAAAGGAAAATAGGACTGGAGGACTGTTGTTGAGTTTCTGTAAAGAATCAACAGGGGGCGACAAAACATTATTCTTATAAAAAATGTTAAATACATAATAGGAAAGCGTTCAAACGCATGGTAGCATAAAGAACATTCATTCTTAATTCAGTTATATTCCCTGAACAGTTTATCCTCACAATGGTTTCCATTTGCATCGCTCTCCAGTGTTATTTAGCTACTACCCATGATAAAAAGTCAAATTATTCATGTTATCGCCTGCTCAACTTTGTTGTTCATCATCAGTCATTCCAACTGTTTAATGTGAGATATAAAAGACAAGGGTCATCCTTTTATGATGGCATGATGGAATGAAAACCTTCAAACAGCAGACTAAAGTCAGTGATTCGGCTAATGGGGAGGGTGACAACGTAAAACAAAATGTGTGCCAGTGGTGTCGGTGCACAAACTCTCATTTCAAGTAGGAGGGCAAGATTGAAAACATTAATATTGATTCCTCTGACAGCCCACTCCTGGTCCACGGACCGGTGATTGGGGACCCTTGCTTTAAATGACAAGTACATCTCATTTGACAATAGTTTATGGCTCTTGCAGAATGGATACATACATAAAAACGTTACATACTGTGACAGTGCACCTAACGACTAGTTTAGATGATTATATGATTCAGAAGATATGATGTTTTGCAGCAGGAAGTCGACAGGTGCGGTATGACAGTAATACGCAATTTGATGAACAGCGTGCGCGTGCACGTGGAATGCACGTGCACGTGACTCTCTCTCTATTGCTCTATCCTTTCCCATATATTCTTTTTCCCCTTCTTCATCGCCTGCGGCTCAATTAGTCAGACAGCCAAGCGGCTTCTGATCAGCCAAGGCTAACACAGTAACACCCAGGGAACACGGAACTGACTCTTCATTCTTCCTTCCTTCTCCCCCCATAGCCAACATGTCCACTTTAGAGCTCCTTTGTAGCTTTTGTTTCTCCCGTTAACTCCCCTTCCTACCAGCTTAAAAAAACAACAACAAACAAACCTCCAAAAAGCGCAATGCAACATCGAACCCAAGTGTTCACCTCCCATTGATTGCAACGATTTTGGCCAATTGCTCGCTGCTTTTGTTTGGCGAAAAAAAACGTCGCAAAGCTCTGCAGTCTCTGCAAGAAAGGAGTCACTGGAGCGCTCGAATTTCAGGCTCTCTCAACCATACCAGCAGGAGAACCATGTCCTCGTCCAGGTTCAAGAAGGATAAGGAAATTATCGCAGACTACGAGACCCAAGTCAAAGGTAGGCGCGTCATGTTCATTCAGGTTAAAAAAAAACGCACCTAACTAATCTCTTGTCATGACTTTGACGTGGACTCCTTGTCCTAATCAACTAAACATGATAAACTGCAAATCGTTGACAATTGCATAGATGTACTTCTTATCAGATCCTTAAATCGGAAAATGTGTTGCAAATAAATGCATGTTCTCACGCAATCTTCCACAGGCATTTTGGATTTTTGTGGCGGAGGATGATGACAATGTGGTTAGAATCCTGCCTCTGCACGCTTGTGTTGCCGGGTAAAATAATCTGTGTTGAAATGAGTGTGTATGAGATAGAATGGCTGCATGGTTGCACCTTGAACTCAACATTTTAAGGTGTCTTTTTTTGCTTAGAGCACTGATTCAGGCAATGTTGATGAAATGTTTGTTAATGAGCAGTCAAATGTTCAGTGACTAATTTTATTTATTTATGTATTTAGTCATTTCATTTGAACTCTTGGATGGTTTCAGGTGAAAATAAATCAAACTCTGATCACGTTTTGACTTGTGAAATGAAAATTGGGGCGTTAGTTGATTTAATTCTGAGGTCCATAACTTGAAATAAGTGTGAGATGTGTATAACTTGTGTGTTCTATAAGAAATGTGTTTAAAATTGTGATTGAGTTTGATTTATTTAATAAAAACAATGAACATGCAAACTCCACACAGGTGGACCGACCTGGATTTAAACCCAGGACCCTTAAACTGTGAGTTTAACACGCTAACCACTCATCTGCCGGGCCACCCAAAATAAAATCAATAAGGTTAACATGGAAGCTGTCTATGATTTACATTGCCAAATTAAAATCATTCTAGACTCCAGTAATTCACAGTATTTTATATAATTTAATCCATTTACAGATGCTGAAAATATAGTGGTTGCAACACATCCTTGAAGTACAGTTGAGCCAAAATCACAATCTGTTTTAGTCCTCAACAAAGGTGTTGATGATGGTGGTCCCAGAAAAAGATAAGTGCCCGGAAAGGGGGGTTTGCTTGGGAGGTCGTTCTTCGCCTAGGGCTACTGCTACCATGACCAGGACTGCTGTCGCCTCTGCCTAGAGCACCCCGTTTTTAGCTCCAGCTCGCTGCCTTCTCCTCTGTCTTACACGGTGGCCACTACGCCACTTGGACGGCTCTAACGTACGCCAAGTCACGTTAACTTCAGTTCATGGAGCTTTCTTCTAGCCAATTGGAGGCCAGTGAGGTGTTGGGAGATAGCCAATGGGAAACTCCCTTTACCTAATAATTAAAAAAAACATCATATACACAAAGTATATTTATGTTGTGTGTAGGATGTTTGTTTACCTAATTTTGATTTTTTTGTATTTTAGAACAAAATGTTTCCCATCTCTCTCTATATATGTGTGTGGATTTATGTGTTTACATAATATATATCTTTTTCAATAAGGTATGAATCACCACCACCACAAATGATCAATTGTGGTTTGTCCCCTCTCCAAACTGCTAGCATTACACCAGCTGGCAAGATTGAAATTGATATGGTATAGTTGCTTTATTTGATGCCCATCACATGTAAAGGGAAAATGGTGTAATTGTGGAGACTATATATACAGTGCAATTGTGAATGCACTGATCTTGAGCCAGCTTTCCCCCTGAGTGGTGTTTGGCTTGAATTTCTAGGCTCTGGTTCCTTTAATAAAATCCAATAATTCCATTTTATGCAATGCCAGAACCAGCTTCATATTTATGAGCTTAAAGTGTGAGAATTTAGATATTTTCTTTCAAAAAGTGAAACCATGTCAATGTCCATCTTATTTTCCTTTTCAGTACTTTACCAGACGGCAGTTTTTATGATTTTTGCATCAATTATTCGGCTCTGATTCCACCATGTTTGGGATGTACTTGTTTCATGCCATTCCATGTTTGGCCCAATTTGCATTAGCAATGATCCTTGAATGGCAAGAGGGAAGAGGGATGCTAATTTATGGATAATTTGTCATTTACCACTCGCGTTTTGCATCGACTACATGCATAGAGGACTTTCTACCTTCTCGCAACAATGGCTCCGTTTGAGATGAACCAGCAAGCGAATGAACGCTAATGAAATTCATCTAGGAAATTGCAACTGTCGTATTGTGACTTATGACTTAATTGTTCATGTAGACACGACAGAAGGGGCCCTTGTCATTAGAGTGTCATTGATTGGGTCATTTCAAGATCACAGGGTCACTATATTATGTACAAGGACTATTTATTGAGCAACATGGATGAATAATCAGTAGGGTGATAGCAAAACAAGATGTGTCAAAAAAACTGAACACCCTGAAGTGAACCCTATCTAAGACAACAAAGTGAAATCCATCTTCATTCAAGAAAATCCATTGGTTTCAATGTCTGTGCTGGATTGGTTGGAACAAAAACTTGCACCCACAGCTCCTTAGACTGTGATTCAAATTTTGAACTGGTGCCAAACAAGTTGCTAGTACTCTGCTTCTGTTGCCTACTGTGCAAAAATTCAGTTTCTTTCACACTGCTCTTGGTGCTTTGGTCCTATGTCGCGGGCAGCTGCCTCTATTTGACTGGTTAGTTGACCCACACATAATCAGCCTTTTACATTACATGACAAACATTAGCTTTTCACAAAGCCTCAATCATTTTTGAGTTTGTGTGCAACTATATTCATAAAATGGACACAAGTTAACTTAAAAGTGGTTTCAATTGTTTTCTCAATTTTTGTGGCAGTTTCTTACAATTTCACATAAACACAGAATTGTTTATGTTGCATTAATGGTTAAAACACTGTCTTAATTTGCATTTTATTCCTCCTACAATGTAACTCTTATAATACTAAAGTTTCATGTCATCATACATTATACAAAGATAACACAATCATAAAATATATCTAGTTCCTCAAAAATACTTCTGTCAGATTATGCATTCCTTCAGATGTTAAAAAATGTTTCATGGCAATTATCTTGTTGAAAATACACTGTTTTATACACAGATTACTTGAGAAGTGGCATATAATATGTAAAAGGGACACTAAACAGAAATCAGACTAACAACTTCTCAAATCTCTTCATAATTAGTGAAGTTGACTCACATCTGTCAGATTTGGGACCTTTGAGATTTATGTTATTGGGAAGCGTAAGCCTCCACCTCAGCCCTCTAAAGATAAGTAAAATAGGGCAACTATTTGCAGATGACAAACGTCAATCAACCACCGTTCACGGCGCAGGCATATTTGGAGCAGACTTTCATCTGAAGTACATCTTTTTTTCACAAGGTTTCAGACAGTTATTAAAGACTACCAGAATTACAATATGAATCATGTCCGGGTGTTTACTGCAATTAAAATGTGTTAATGGTGGGGATGAATAAGCAATTTAATTATAAACTCGAATTATAATTGCAAACAATTCGACTTCAAATACAGTCATACCTTGAGATACGAGCTTAATGCGTTCCGGGACTGAGCTCGGATGTCGATTTACTCAGTATGCACATATAAACATGTCTATTCTTCAAGAATTGTATACACAATGATATATGTAGTGCACTGGAAAAGTAACATTTGAAGTACTATAGTACAGTAACACTCTAACATCCCTCCGCCTTTGGTCTTGTATATAAAGTACACACCCTGAGTTTGATGTGGGACAGGTTAATACATGTCTTCAAAACTAAATTCCATGGACTTGCCTTTTTAACTCTTTAGGGTATAAGTGCTGGTTGTTCTTTTTTAATTTTTTTTAAATGCACTTCTCCCATGGAGAATGTACTATATTTACCAAGGGTTAAATCCCAGGTTCGAATAAGGGCTGCAGATCTTTACAGTGGTAATGATTAATGAAACGTCCTGTTAATTAAGGATTTGCTTGTTTCTATAATAATTGACTATTCAGTTCTCTAATTGAGTTGCTGAAGTGTGTTAGGGCAGCCTTTTAGTAACTACATGTTGCACAGGGAATTCTTTACTAAATTTTCATTAATGGTTTAGTTTCACAGAGTAGTCTAGTTTTACAATTGTATTTCAATCACCTTAAAGGACAAGTAGTTACTTTTTCCAACTACTGCTATTGTACTTTTCATTCTATCATAGGCATCATTTGATACATTTTAAGTCATTTTCACTGCTAGACTCATGTAATGTTTCATCCCTTACTGCCACTTCTCCTTATAATACACATCCTTTCTCCAATAAGATGCTCCAGAGGCGACTAGTGCACACCCATGTTGCCATGGAGACATGTCGCCTGGCCCCTACAAAACTGCATCATGGATACAGTGGTGATGAAGCAGGTTGAAGCTCACATTCAGGCTTCCCTGAAGCGTCAGTCTCATATAACATGCTAACGCATTGATGTTTGTTATGATAAATGCATTTGAGAGAAAATCAATGCGAGATGGGCCAAGTAGAAAACCAAAGCAGATTCTTCTGGACTTGTATCGCTAAAATGAACAATTCCAGGATGTATTGGGGGATTGCTAGGAATGGAATTTCTGCAATTTTTTTAAAGATAATATGTTGACCAAGCCAACAAGGAATGACTAATGGCCACAGTCTTAACATCACCTCTCGTCGTCTATTGATTTGCTCTCGTCTTATCTATGAGAGCACGTGCTGTGGCCCTCCCTAGTTAATGATTGGAGCAGGCGAGATGGAATGACATCAATGTGCATGCCTTTGTGAATGCAACATTGCCTTTATCATTGGGGACTGAAACAGACCTAGAGAAGTGGAGGATTAGCACCAAAGTCATTTAATGTCAGGCTGGTTAGAAGCGGTGCAGAAAGTGAATTAAAGGTTTGGATAAAAGGTTGCTTTTGCATGTGTGTCTTTCATTTGAATTTAGTACTGCAGTGTACAGCTCAGATACTGTGGAGACTGGTTGGGGATTAAGCTTTTGAATTTGGCTTAATGTTGCTCGTCTCATGTGTATATGTATTTATAATATGCACATTTTTCAAGTCTTTCCTCAATTTTTTTTGTAGGTGTTGAGGATCATACAATTGAACATTTAAGGTTTAGTGCATTTGTGTTTTAGAAGGATTTCTCACATGGACACTGTTTTAATTAAAGACATTTTTACTTTTTTAACTGCCTTTTGTGTGGGGTGCACAAAAGTCAGGTGAATGTATCATTACAGCATCAGTGAACACTTTAATTGCATCAAATTAATATTGTGAATGAAAGAAGTCATTGCCTTCACAACAGTCTTGCATAAATTATGTTGACACACTTGGAAATGAGTGACAGGTCACAACTCCAATGTGATGGAATGGTGGCTATGAATTGTGTCACAATGCAGTTCTACATTGAAGATGCTTTGAAGCACTTAGTGGGATTACAATGATGTGCTTTTATTACTAGTACACCAATGTACAACATGCCACAGTGACTATAGTAAAATCACAGTTGGCCTTGGTTTAGTAGCATGTTTTTGGAATGTGGGAGGAAATCGTAGTACCCGGAGGAAACCCACGCAGGCCCGGGGAGAATATGCAAACTCCTCACAGATGGACATGACCTGGATTTGAACCCAGAGCCCCAGAGCTGTATACATTTTGTAAACTTTAGCTTAAGCAAATGACACAATATCAATGCACTTTACTAAATGGCTTACTATTCGTCATTCATCATTTTTGTTGTCTGTTTCTCATTATATAGCAGTTTTGAATTATTTTGTTCCACGACAATGATTCATCGTTAAAGCTGTGTATGTGATCGTCTTCCTGACATTTGATCGTATCAAAAAACTGCCACTTCATTATCATTGAAATGACTTCAAAGATTTTCTGATAAGCAGACCACTCTAGCATTTTATCTTTTCTTTTGACAGCTAACCGAATAAATAAAACAATCCAAACACAAAGCCATTCACTGATGGATTACATTTGGTCAAAAGGCCACTACACTATGATGCAGCGGTTAGTACAGGATTCTCTTCTTTGAGTGTCAAAGGTCATGGAATTGATACTTTATACTTTATTTCAAGAGGTCTTCCCATTCTGCAAAGACAACAGTGACCACCATGTCACTTCCTGTATAAAATCACTGTCAAGGTCACAATGCTGAAGAGCAGGTGGTCTATGCAGGGTGCAGGTCACTTTTAATAATGATGCACTGCCTAAGGCAGAGGTGGGCAATTATTCCACAAAGGGCCGCAGTGGGTCCTGTCCTTTGTTACAACCAATGCCACACAGACCATTTAACCAATGAGGTTTCTCGGTAAGACGGTAAGATACAGGTTTGGTGTTGTATATAAATCTTAACCCACTAATTGCACACTCTTGGCTTAAGGGCTGTTAGATACTCATTGACATTAAATATACTACCAGCCCTCTTAATGCATTATGATGAGCCTTTAGCAATCACTAATTTAGAGCTGCAGTAATTGGTTTGACATTGAACAGATGAGACATTACATAACAAACTACTACAAATAATTAAAGAATAACGACACATAGGGTATTGAGCTAGTGTAATAATAAAAACAAACATCCCTTAACTACATTTATGCAGCTGAGGCTGGAGAGAACATGCAAACAATAAGCAGTAAGGACCTACTTGGGATCAAACCCTTGACCCAAGAACTGCGAGGCTGGCATGCTGAGGCTTCTCATTATAAACATGTTCAATGGTTGAACTGCACTGTTTGATTTTTCTTGTGTTGGTCCCCATTTTTGAGACTGTATTGTACAAAAGGACTCACCATAAGACGAATATAGACATGAACTTTTTTTATTCACAACAATATGGTAATGGAAACTTTTCATCTCACTATCTCACTCCCCTTTTACCCTACAAACAGATAGCAGATGGTTCCATCTCTAAACAGAAACAGAAGTCTGCCAGATATGCCACATCTTAGTCAACAACTTAAAATGTTTGTTGTCTTTGAATTAACTCTTCTGCTCATATGGTGTAAACTTAAAATATTAATTCACAAATGAACATATTCTATTGCTTTTTCCATTTGGAATTTCAATGTACATTTTTAATGGAATTCACAATCTATATTGAATAAAACTATATAACTTCACTATATATGGCCCTTAAACAGACATGAATAACACATCAACGAAGTGTAATATTTCAGTATCTTCTTCCTATTAATTGCTAACATTCATACATATTAATTATTGCAAACCACACTTTCAGTACTACTAACCAGCATCTGTCACTTTATAGAAATCATAGTTTAAAAAAAAAGCTCTCTAAGATATGGGAATGATTCTTCACAGTGGCTCAGAATTTCTCCACACACTTTTCGTGTGGGTGACCTATTTTTCCAATCTCATGTTGAATGAAGCGCTGGAGCTTGTAGTTCAGAATTCCTCCTTTTCATGCATATTCCCCTACACCACTGTCCCATTTTTTTTCTTCCCTTTTCGCCTCGCCTGCTGTGATTTGCTTTTTTCCAGAACTGAAACACAAAAGTGGGGAATGGCACACTTGTATGAATAGAAAGCATTCCTGCGTAGCTGTGAAGCTGTATCCCCATTCGCTTTCATTGCTGAAGTTGTACACACTTTAAAAGCAAAACTGTGAAAGGAAAGGGAGGCCCCCGTATTAAAGGGAGGGCTTGGGATGGTGGTTAACCACAGGGTTGAACCAGGGCTGCCCCGAGCTGAACATCACAGGCAGTGAAGGGGAAGGCTCCCCTGCACAACATCACTGTTGCACCTCAAATGACAAGCTTCCTCCTAACCTGGGTTTATCTACATGGAGGGCTAGGCTGACCAAAATGACAGCCTCAGCAGTGTGGATATCTCGCCTGCTGTGTCATTGCTGCCATGTCGCTTACCCGTCAGCAACATGTCTTGTTGTCTGAGAAAAATCCAAAAGATTTATAGCGGTTTGCAAATGTTTTTAGCCACGGACTTAAGTCTTTTTTTTAATAGGTGTGAACACATAGGCAGATCAAAGGAAATATAATATTACTGGCAGCAGCTATTAAACTATTTGAAAGAACACTTAAATATATTAGGTTTTTTCTTGGTACTTGATTTCACTTTCTTGCCTTAAGCGTCAAATTAAAGCTTATTATTTTGTCTATTGAATGCCTGCTATTCTAATGTTAACACAAAAAGAGGCAGATTTTTATAGTAATTTTAAACGTTACATATATTACCATTACTTATATCTATAATGTAGTGGAATACAAAGCTTAAACTATTAAAAATATTGATAAATACAGCTTGATTGCTATTTTCAACATTCATGATGCAATTATAATGTATATACACTTTAAAACATTCACATCCAAACTCAATTCAAATATAAATCAATTTAATTTCTCTTAGAATGTTTGCAGTTGTCGTTGCCATGCCAATATTCTATTAAGCAGATTAATGCTGTCCTGAGGAGTACATAATCCATAATGTGGATGTCATTTAACTTTCGGTAGTTGCCTCAAGTTGCTATAACTTAAAATTAATGATTGTAAATAAACTTGTAGTCCTCTAATTAGTCATTTTTTAAATGGATCCCTGTCTTGTTCCCTGTTCTGGCTGACTATCATATCCTCTCCTTAAATTTATAGTCTTAATGTGGTGAGAATGGGTGGAGATTTTGTAGTCGAATTATAAATCCGTATTTATTCACCAAAGTATTCCTCACGTCAAGTACATACTTCACATTTTTCCTCATCTATTTTCCATAAGGCGCAAAGGATTAGAAAACAGACCATCAATGAGCAGTATTGTATGCAATACAAGTGTCTGTATGTGTGGGCTTTAGCTCATTTGCATGGAGGAATTCATTTAACGGAAATGTCACTAGTCTTGAAAAGGACAAGATATTAGCACATCACAATAACTAATAGAATGTGAGTTCCCTTAAGATTTTCTTTTCACATAAAGGTACTCAAGAGATATGGATACACATGCTTTTCATCCTACAATATCATTACATGATCAGAAAATGCTGGCATTTAATAAGGACTACCCATAAGTTCCTAGAGACATGTTTGAACCACTCGTTATTATTACTGTGGTTCATCTTGGCCTCCAAGCAAATTTAAGATTTCTCATTTTCTTGGACTGGGTCAGTGATTGTGGCTGATGACAGCCCAACAAAGAAGGGTCAGGTTGCTCTGTTGGGTTCCCACTGGCATCAGTAGTTACAGTAGAAATTTTACTCCACCATCAGCAAATGCTTCTCATTATTTCCTTTCTCTCTCACATATTCAATATCTAAAGTCAATTTTATTTTCAGTTATGCATGAAAAGATATTGTATAACATATATTACTGCTTAAAATAGAGGTGTTACTTAATAAATACATTATAGCCATCCTCCTTGAAACACAATTTCAATTTTATGCATTAATTCCTTTTTATTTAAAGTCTGATACATTGAATTGTTATAAATCTGGCCCACGGCCATTAACTATATATGCTCCGTCTCTTGGGAAAGGCCATATCATTTATAATCCATTTTCTACACCGCTTATCCACATTAGGGTCACACAGGTGCTGGAGCAAGTCCAAGCTCACTTCTGGCAGCGGATGTGGGTGCACCTTGGTCTGGACACAGCCAAATGGATGGAAATTAAATACTACTACTCACCTTTACATAGAATTTAGTGACTTCAATGAACTGAAAATGCATATTTTTTGTATTACAACTACCTTAATCTGTTTAGAAACATGGATGAGAGACTTATAAACAACTGAACTGAAATTCGGGTAATGAAAATTAGCCTTTGGTTGAAAATTTAATCTTTATTTTTGCTTCTTTTGCACAGAAATCCGTAACCAGTTGGTGGAACAGTTCAAATGCTTGGAACAACAATCAGAATCTCGCATCCAGTTACTGCAAGACTTGCAGGAGTTTTTCCGTCGAAAGGCAGAGATTGAACTGGAATACTCTCGTAGTTTAGACAAACTCTCTGAGAGGTTTTCTTCGAAGATCCGCAGCTCTCGGGAACATCAGCAGTTCAAGTAAGTGCGCCCTTGCATTTCACCTCAGTACTTCTACGGATCATTGGACTTATGACTTGTTTTATTACAGCACAGCAAAGAAAATATTAAATCATGATCAAGTTCTGGAGTGCAATATCTGTTATGATAATTCACATATTTACAAGTCTGGTTTACTGGGCGTATTAAGGAGATGAAGACTTTAAAAGATGCTAATGGTGGGAAACACAAAGTGTGCTTCAGTTTAGCAACATTCACTCTATGCTGTATGGAATCATATTGTAAAAATATTGACTTTTACCAAATACAAAATTATGATAGACCTAATCCATTACAACTCACTATACATTGACTTAAAAAAAACATGTCTACAGGATTTTTTCCCTTACATAATATGTTTTTATGTCAATGTATAGTTAAGCAATGATGGAGCATGAAGCATCCGACCTCATGGGCAAATCCTACTTAGCATATCCTTCAGTTAAAAATGCTCTGTCATATTATCATGAGCTTGTTTGCATACTGTGTCAAGAATGGTATGATTGCTAAACCATGTAGTGTAACTAATGGAATCCATCTATTTATTGGAATATAAACTCAGTAATAGGATTTGAAGGTGTGCTTGATACACTAATGAATATTGCTATTTCAAGGTAAAAGTATGTTTGAGTGTATGTAAGTCCTTTAAATAAGAAGGTTTGTACAAATGAATCATTGAGATAATGGAAGTTAGTTGTGGGTGTGATCATCATGACAAACCATGTGCAAGTTTCTTCACAGGGAGCCTTAGCAACACATTGTCACTCGACTCACGCAGGGCATGAAATTAAGCTCTGCCACTCCCAGAATCAAGCACTTCGGGGCATGTTGATGTTCTTTTCTCTGAAAATTCGAGCAACAAGCCAGTTGATATTTGGCAGGAGATCTCTAACCTTTCATTAAGACAACATAGCAACCTGAACATCGTCATACAATATACTGTATCATGTATCCATCAATCTAAATAATTCAAAATAAAAGACTGAAAACATCAAATGAAAGGCAAAGAAAACAAATATTTTTCCATCCCATTTGAGCTTCAACAGTGCTCTGAGAAAGGCAGCCCATTGTTTGAGATTTTACAACTAAATAAACGTCATAAATTTTAAACTGCATGAGTAACTTGTGATAGGGAGCCAGAATCAAAAGGATGTCTGTGTCCTCATTTGTCATCAGCAGAATTTAGTCAAGCTGAGTCAGTGGTTTGTCAAGCACACCTTTTATGAAAGAAAATTGCCCTTTTATTTTTCCAGGTAAGATAAGTGTTTTCTGATGTGTTTTCCAATACCAACCAGGCTTCTTTGACGTCTGCTTGGAAAAAAAAAACATCGGAATTTGACACAAGTTCACCTTAAATGTACAAAAGAAATATTGTTCCGTTCTGCTCGAATGTGAGATTTTGGCATACTTTGGCACTCCATATTTGTGAAATTGGCGCACAATGTGAGTGTTTGTTTAGCAGGGAAAGGATATGACTGGATAATTGAATCCAGCTGTTCCGCATATTAAATTCTGGAATCTTAAGAATCTTGTCTCTGTTGACGATACTCTTTTAGTTCAATTTAAATGGGTTAACTTCAACTGTACATTGAATGTGTGTGGGAGGGGTCTTGGGGTATAGTATAAATTGCGGGTATATATGAACAAGTGCAGTTTTCATGGCCTATTGTCAAGCAATCCACCGATTTCACTTGTCAGACACTGGATTCGTAAATAGGTGTTCTCTTGATTGGTTGGAACAAAATCTTCGTGATGGTTTTTGCCATAGTTGCACGTTGTATTTATTGTACAAAGCAATCCTATGAGAGAGTTATGCCAGGGTAGGCCTGGGCAGTATGACAATTGTTAAAAAAAAAACAGTCTATAAATAACAATAACTATATTTAATATTGATCTCACGCAATTACCGCTAGTTTATTTGGTTTTGCAGGCAGCTTTCAATAGGTCATCCTTATCCTCCAAAATGCACCTGGTGGAAGTCTCTGCATGTCATGCATCAATAGATTAGCTGCTTCACAGTGTGTGGCTTTTGCAGTTTTATGCCAAAGCTCAAGGCCCCTGTCTGGATACAGCTGTGCATTAGCATACATTGGCAGTCTTCCTTCACTGTGCAAAACAGTTAAATAAAAATAAATCTACAGGATGTGGCTCACAAAACAGTCTTGCCTTTTGAAATGGTTCTTGTTGTCTGGACTGTTTGGTCGATAAGCAGCAGGCATACACTGTATGCAGAGGATTAAGAGCATCAAATAAGACATATTTGGCTTGATGGATACATATTACCTTGTGGGAATCCTGGCTAGGACACATCGGAGGATCTGAGTGATTAAGATGATGCTATTCGAGCATAAATAGTGGGTGCATAATACTGTCTGTTGTACCCGATGCATACATATGTAACAGTGACATCATGAAATGGGTTTATCTTTGAATCAAATTACTCCCACACAAACAGTTTCACATTAGATTTTTTTCTAAATAACATGTGTGTCAGACAGAAAATAGAGATGTAGCACAATCATGGGTTTGACAGTGCATCACCTTCTCCATGTTAATGATATCTTCTGTACATAAATACCCACGACAGCATGCCATTTAATACTGACCCCACCCGTTGTTTTCTATAGAACCACAAACAACTTCCCAGGACCAATTGGAAGAAGAGCTGCAGGAAGATCTTTGATGTTAGATATATTCCCCTATATAGAGTATCAAGTCCAACCTATTAATGATGGAAAATACAGAATAGCCTGTATATCAAAAGGTTGAAATTTTACCAGACATGTGGGTCACACACTAATTAGTGGCCTCCTGCTAGTGTGAAATGAGGGCAATGGCAAAGGAAAATATGGTCGTCTTGTGTTGCTTATACGTACATTGCCAAAGTATGAATCTAATAATGTCTTACTGTGCTCGTAAGTTGCATACGGCTTATGTGATAAGGCCGATTTGTTATGTTTTGGTACTAGTCTTGATATTTGGCCTCCTTAAGATTCTCAATTGCAAATAAAATTAATTATATATATCCTGCAGACAGGGCCCAGTGTTAGTTCCATTAAGTATTTAAATTTTGAATTATAAATAATTAAAGACTAATAAACAACCCAAAAACATAGCAAATATGTGAAAATTGCCAGAGATAAAAGGCCAAAATAAAAGTTTATGTGGTACACAAAATTCTAGCCCTATTGTCACCTTTATCCAAATCTTCACTAACATTTTGTTCTTTCCCATAGATGGCAGGTTCTAAAATTTAGTGTGTGATATTTCCGCCTATAATCCGACTCCCTAACAAGCACCACCACCGCTGATGGCTCGAACGTGACACTCATGTTAATGTGGGTTTAAATATTATGCTGATTTTGTAGTGTGAGTTACACTATGAGTCCCAGGACTAGTAATTGGATATCAGCCTCCTAAAACGTGATTAGCTTTAACATCATCTCCAGAGGGTCTACTTTGATAATGCAGATACTAACCCCCCCCCAAGCCCCCCCCCCCCCCCCCCCAAAAAAAAAAAAAAAAAAAAAACACAGCCATGAAAACATAGCATTCTAGTTCTGATTTGCATTGATTTTCTTCCCTCTTTTTGTCCTCTCAGGGTTTCTTGAACATTGAACACCAATAGAATTAACACAAGTGGCAATTGCAATTTCTCGTGTATTATACAATATGACCAGAAATGGCATGTAATTTCAAAATATAACAAATATTTATGTGACCCTGTTTTGCTGTCCCATTTTCTTAGAAAAGACCAGCATCTGCTATCTTCTGTGAACTGTTGGTATCTGGTTCTGAACCAGACAAGACGGGAAAGTCGTGACCATGCCACGCTTAGTGACATCTACACCAACAACGTCATCCTCCGCTTGGCTCAAATAAGTGAAGATGTCATCCGCCTCTTTAAAAAGGTCAGTGGGATTATTCACATCTACACACAGTGGTTTAGCCTTACATTTCATTGAGAATAGTGTCCCGTAAGCGCTTTACTAGTTCCACAATGGTGGGATTGCATGTGTCTCACAATGATATGCCCTCGTAATTTGCACAAGATCAGCAGCTATTTCATATCCTGCTCTAGAATATTATATTTCCAATGTTTACAGATAGATTACTGTAGGCTTTGCAGGTAACTAAATCCACTATAGACTTTTTTTTTCTAAGGAGGAGATGACCTCCATGAAAGCACCTTATTGTGCAGCTTTAATTGACATTGGTGTTCAGTTAGGATGCTCTGATTCTCATCAATTATTTAGTTTTATTGATAGAAGAATTTGGTTTCCTGTCAAATCAAAATGATTAATCAATTTTTTAGGGAAATGCTGGAAAAAAAACATTATGAAATTCCTGGACTCACATCTGTTAAGTCAAAAAGAGTGTTGTAGTATACATGAAGAGATTGAACAAATTAATACTTAATGACTGTCGTCTCCGAACCTTTTTATCTTATGCGATGAAGAATCACATGATAAGCTTCACAGCAGTATAATGACTCATGGGATTTAATGTCAGTTAATTGTATGGGGAAAAAATAGAAGAAAAGGAAAGTGCTCATTTTTTGGCTTTGCCCTCAGTACATTTATACAGCATGCTTCTTGAAAAAAAAAAAAACATACTGCTGATGCGAAAGTACACCTATTGTCTGAAAACACATTGATTTACAATCATGAATTGTTAATGCCGACTCATAATTTTCGCCTTAGGGGCGTTGTGGTTGTGGTAGAAAGATAGACTGGATATAAGGTGTTTAACTTTGGAATGCTGACTACTACTACATTACACTTTACATTATACTGTATAATATATTGACCCTTTTTACGGTATATTGTTTGTGTTAAGTTATATGTTATAGATGATGTTTTTTGCTTTCCCCTTTGGCATTGCTAGAGGAAGGGGTTGACATTACATTCATATTAAGACGATTATGATGAAAGACTTGAAGATTATGTAAATTACATCTCATCAGTTGATGTTTTATTCAGCCAAGAAAGGTACATACAGCATTACAGTTCAGTATTTATACTGTAAAATATTTGCTGTACTATTTGATATTATTGATATGCAATTAATAAACTAATAGGTATGAATATATTCACTATGAAGATAAAACAAAACAATTTTCAGATTTTTACTACACATGAAAAATTGCCAATTAAAAGCATGTTTACTATTTATTGCCCTGGGGGAGTATGGGTGCCTGTTAAAATGTAAGATGTTTACTAGTAGGGAGGCTTTGCAAACAGCTTACAGATGCCATGTTTGTCATTTCTTAAAATAGTGGAAAAATGAAAACCATTTGAGATTTGATATTTATCGTTCCCTACAGATACATTTAAAGAATAGTGAATTGTAGATGATGAATTACTTGGATCCCTTCCAAATGATTGCAGTTCTTGCATTGTGTTGCATCAACATTTATCCAATGCTTACTGGCCCCCCCCACCTCACCCCAAGCCTCTGCAGTACACGTAGTCTGTCTCACTTCAGAGCTACTGTTGCACACTGATGCCATTCACCAGCTGCACCAAACCCTTATGGGATTTTAAGCATTTATCACATCTATTTTGACGTTTGTGTGAGTGGGAACTAAGGCTTGAGCTTCACTCAAAACCACCACTGCCTTTTTGTTTAAACACTTGTGCACAGTAATTTTAGTTTTACTCTCTTCCTTCCATTTTTTTGGTATGTTTTTTCCATAAAAGTCCAAATAATGTTAAATAGACATCATAAAATCAATGTCCCTACATTGCTGTTATTCACATATTGTGGCAGGTCTTGGAACCTATTTATCACGATAAATGAGGTATTATTGTTTATGATGACTGTATTTGTATCCTTTTTAGATTCTGGATGTTCATTTTTTTCCATTTTTGAAAGATAAATAGCTTTTTTTGTTGTATTGTTGTCTTTTAGAGCAAGGATATTGGAATCCAGATGCACGAGGAGCTGGTAAAGGTCACCAATGAACTCTATACTGTGAGTAAAACACTTATCTTATTTAATTGCGGCTATTTATCATATTCTCTTATTTTTTCCTCTATTTTTCCCCCCTCTTAATTTTTTTTTCACCCCCAAGGGCTATTGTACTAGTAATTCTAAGCTAGAAAAAACATATCTTGTCTTTATAGAACAAGATTTTCTCTAATAAAAAGTGAAATATTTGCATCACATTATGCCTGTGTGGATTAAAAAGTTGCTTAAGTGTCATTCTGTCATATAACATCATTTTATTGATCTGTAAAATCCTGCTGCAATGGAAGCTTGTAAAAAAGAAAAAGAAACAACCTTTTTTCTTAGACAATGCACTTTTCTTTCCTTATTATTCTTTCCTCAATGCAGCATTTTTTTCTCTCCACATATTACATCTTCTTTACTCAGCCCTGTCAGGAACATCTTTTATATGAATTTTTATGAGACTTTCAGCAAATTTTCTTCTGTTACTTTTTTTGATGTTTCACATAAAGTGTACTCTAAATTACATAAGCAAAGTGTTTAACACATTTATTAGAGCACCTGTAATGTAAAGTGGAAAATTTGGAGTATGGTAAAATTATTTAATAGACTTAATTAAATTCAGTGATCTCTTGATTTTCTTGAAAAGAAACCAAGACTTGCCTTTGCCCCTGCGATTCTTGTGAGGATAAGTAGTTCAGAAAATGAATGAATTAATCAAAACACCCACACATCATTCTATATTCATAGGTACATCTTTTTTAAGCGTTATATGATTTTTTCTCTCCATCTGAACCCTTGTTAGAGTATCCTTTCTTTCATAAATAGCCAGATTAATATTGTAGTCTCTTTGTATGTAACGCATGGTGATTTTTTCTAACACTTTACATGGGTAGCCAAAAAATATGAAATCCCCAGCTCAGGGGACAGATATGAAAGGCTGTAAGATAATATGTATCATCTTAAAAGTCTGCTAAGGTGTGCAAAGACTTTAAAGTTTCCTGTTGATGTTTTCAGTCACAATTTTTCTTTTTTTTTTTGCTTCATTTTGTGTTAATTTCCGGCTTCTCAAACTTAATATCCACAGCTAGATCAATAAGGTTGCTGTTATCTTTTTGATGGACCGTCTGTGTCTGTTGGCTGCTTTCTTGTTCTCACAGATTTGCTCGTTTTTTTTTCTATCATTGCCTTGCTCTGTCATTCATAAATATGTTGACTTTTATTTCGATTCACAGGCAGTAAGAAGACAGCCCCTTTAAAATATACAGATTAATATCTTTTAGAACAAATAAGCATAGAATAAATAATAATATTAGCTGAAAATATCTGGTGTTATAATATTTTTCTTGTTTTTTTTTTTCTAGACTGTTGTTTGTGGAGGCCATACTAGTGATTATCATGTTCTTTTATTTTTTATTAGAGTTTGAGTTTGATTTATTGAGACATCCTTACACTTGCATTCAGGTCAGAATGTTTTACAAGGAGGGACTTTACACTTGAACGCACATTAACCTCTCAAAAATCCTGCTTCACAACTCTACTCTTCTGCTGACCAAATATAAGCTGTCATGGCGTCACGGATAAAAAGTTCCACTGAGCTTTTTTAAATGAACTTTAATTCTATAAGTGGGATATGAACACATTTGGATGCAATTGATCTTAATAAACCACACTCGTTTTTTTCAGATGACCACTTGAGGTACATTTAAATGATCTGATCCATTTTCTATATATATACTTGACCTTATTTGAGTTGTGAGGAAATTCAAGTCTGTTCCAGCTGGCGTTAGGCAAAAGAGATTTCAAACTACTTATAAGAATGTTTTTTTTGTATATGTCTCAGTTTTTGTGCCAGTAATTCACATACTTTATTGCTAATAGATATATTTTTGTTAAGTCTAGCCACTTGAGAGGTTTAAACAAAATTAAGATACCTGTTTGTAATGCTTCTGCATTAATTAACAGCAGATTTGCATCATTTGCATTTCCATTTGTTTACTAGTATATGGAGTTAAGGACATTCAAAAATATGTTTGCACTCAATTCTGTACTTCCAAAACGTTTTCAGTTCTTTACCCCTCATTTACTGTCATTCCCATTCTTCCTGGGGCATGGCGTACAATAATGGGACTAAATAGAGCTTCTTCAAAGTCAAGCAATGGAAAATATTGCTATCAGAGGCAGTTTTTAAGGAGACAAAATGACCTGTAGTGCCTAAGTGTATATTATTTAGTAAATCACAGGAAGCCTGCTGTAGGAAACAAATGCTTCACACTGTTTATGTTGCCTGTCCAACATCCTGAGGGTCAAAATGCTTTCGGGATGTTTGATGATGCTACTGACATCTGGAGGCCAGTTTACAAGAGTGATAAAGACGCATATGGTTAAATTTAAACAAGGATGAAGACTGCTTTATCAGCCTACTGTCACCAACACCAACCTGTTGTCACCTTAGATACTGTTAAAGTATCTCAGTACTACTACTAGGAGCGATTGCAAAGAGATAGATATGATAAGATAGCAAGATTACTGAAGAGGCTGGATAGAAGGTTGCATTGGAAGTATGACTTCCTGTATTCTGTTGAGAGTTTCCATCTGTGGTGACGTGTATTGCTGCCATATATTTTAGCCTGATTGATGCACCAGGCCACCGTGAAAGAGAAAAGAAAAGCAGGTACTGGAAAGAACTGAAGAATTTGGAGGATGACAGCTCTCAGGGACCCGTTCTGTTCTGTAAATCATTGGTTTGTCTCTTTTAAAAAAAATGCTTCTTCATACTAATAGAGTCAAACTACAACACACTAGTTATAAGTCAAAACACCTCCCCGTTAAACAACATATTTGAATGGATAAATAATATTTAGGGGACTAAAAAGGTCTACTACGAAATAAAACTGCTATAATTTTACCAGGTAAAATGTCAAATAAGAAGTTACATTAAATAATATGATTTATTTAAGTGATTGATTGGAAAATGTATCAGCTGTATTCTTCTCTCAATATGTACCACAAGTCTTTTACTTTTGAATGTACTCTAATTTAAGACGCTCCCACTAAATAGAAAATCAATAGTATTTGGCCTTGATATATAGGGCGAGTACCTTTGCATCCTGACTGGAATCACTATAATCCTTATCTTATACTTTTAACACTTTAAACCATCTGCAAAGGCAGTTGAGTCTGTCCATTGGGATGATGGTACAAGCATAATGACATCCATTGTTGAACGCCTACAGGTGATGAAGACGTACCACATGTACCACACGGAAAGCATCAGTGCCGAGAGCAAGCTGAAGGATGCGGAGAAACAAGAGGAGAAACAGTTTAGCAAGTCGGGAGATCTCAACGTCAACCTTCTGCGCCACGAAGACCGCCAGTCCCGGCGCAGCTCTGTAAGAAAGATAGAGAAAATGAAAGAGAAGGTTGGTATCTTCAGGCCTTTTTAAAAATACAATAAATTAAAATGTTGGGGGTATCTCGGTTTAACCGTTGAAAACTGTAGCAAAATTAATATTTCTTTAATGTCTATTGAAAGATTACGCCCATTATTGAGTTATTGAACTGCAAATCTTATGTAATGTTCCTTTAAAACCTATTAATTGACCAATTTCCCCCTGTAATTTAACCATTAGTTGCTTTCATGCATTCGGAAGTGTAAATGCAAAATGGCACTCACATATTTAAATTGATTGGACAGTTAAATTAACAACTGGCCATCGAGTAGTAATTTGTACACCACTGCTTTCGAGGTGTATGGTCTATTTTTGCTTTGTATTAAATTTAGCCATCAAGATAAATGGGAAAATTCAAGGAGTATAAAGCATTACCTTCATGGCTTAGGCATTAATATATATAGATATATGTATATATAAAATATATGAGAGTGATAAAGAGCAGCAAACTATAGCACCGACTAAATTCTCTAAGGAGACTCCAAACTGAGGAAAAATTCTACTGCAGGAGAAAAAAAAATTACCATCAACAGTTTTCACTCAGGAGTTTCCTCTGGAATTTCCTCATGCAAATGAAATTCCCTTGATATATCAGGTGCAGGAAATCAAAAGGCTCAAAGGATGACACTTTCTGATTTATATAGGATGGTGCAGGTTTAGGAATTGAGCACTTTTTTTTATAAAGCAGTGCAGCAATGAATATTCCACCTTTCTAGTCCTCAGTTTCTCAGCTATTGATGTTTTCTTTGCACCAGACTTTGAATTGAAAATATAGCTTACTTGGCTACCAACCTATTGGTACGGTAGTTTCCTTTAAAGTCGCTTAATGATGTATATAAAGACCACAAGTGTACACGGTTAAAAAGAGAGCGATCAATGTACTATAAAGGGCAATTTCTTCTTGTTAGCCAAACAGTATTTTGTGTTTTGCATCTTTTGTCTCAAATTAAATAATGTCCTAGTATAAATGACTTGCTTAAAACAAATCACAGCACCTTTTTAGACTCAAACACAGTTACAAAGAAGCAAAAAAAAATTAATATTTAAAGTTAAAATCACTATACTTGGTCTAGTCTTCTTTTTGTGTCACATTTTGTCTTAGGTGAATTGGAACTGTCCTTCTTGAATGTGTTTTACAACAAAAAATTAAAAGAAAAGGATTATACACTAAAGATTATGATTGCTGCAGCTCTTGTTTTGTCTTCTACGCACTGACTGCAGTAACTGGTAAAGTCGCAGCCCTTTTTTATCAGCATTGTACAGTCTCTTGAGTCCTGAGAAACACATTGATGACTAAACACAGGCCTGCCTGCTCCGCTTAACACATGACTAATGTAGATGCATCTTCCCTGGAGTGTTTCCAAACTTTCTGCTCCCATCTCAGTCTCTTTGAGGGTCCCAGAGCTTCAGCTGCCTGCGAACACACGCACACACACACACACATCTGCCACGATTTACCCAACTGATGTGTGTTTTTTCTTCATCTCTTCTCTCCTCTTCAGAGGCAAGCCAAGTACTCTGAGAATAAACTGAAGTGTACCAAAGCCCGCAATGACTATTTGTTGAATCTGGCTGCAACGAACGCTGTAGTGGCCAAATATTACATTCACGATGTTGCTGATATGATCGATGTAAGTATGTGACACATTTGTTAATTTGTCTTATATAAGAGTTATAATTGTCAGCATGATGGCCACGTTGTAAATTCTTTTATCCTTTACCATTGGTGTTAAACAAAAACTCTTAATCAATCGCATTAAGGGCTTATGATAATTAATTTGAGTGAATCAATGTTTTTACTCCACATTATTGCCTTAGGCTCTCTGGCAACAGCATTGGAAACATCAGTAGACTTTGTTGCATCCATTCCTCAGCTGAAAAAAAAATGTAAAAATGGTTGTAGGTGACTAGATCGATGAGGATTTCTGTATGGTTGAAATCATTTGATAGAAACCTTTTTCTGTCTAAATGCTATAGTTGCAGTGGCAACTACATTCATCCATCCATTTTCTGTGCATCTGGTCCTCATTATGGTCGTGGATGAGTTGCAGTCGATCCCATCGCATTTTGAGTTAGAGAAAGATTGCCGCTTCAAATGGAGGGCACATATTATTGATGAATAATTCTTGAATGGATGAAAATCACAAGGAAAGTTATCAATTCAAATACTAACAAACCCCTAAACAGAAATGTCACAAAGACCCTAACCCGAACCTTAAGCAAAAGATATACAAATTGCATCCAAATGAACTGAACTTGCAAAATCAAAATGTTTCAATTAAACCACATACATTTTCACACCCCTAGTTTTAACATAATATGCTTAGGGAAAAACTAAGCGAAAACTGTAAATTTAATTTCCCCGAGTCAGTTTCTACTTTCATTTGAGTATCCTATTTGGGCTACATCAAAGTAAAGAGAGTTCCCTCATGTTAACGAGCGTTAAATAGGGTTTGCTTAGTGATTTATACACAACTAACCACCCCAGACCCCAGCTCTCTTTAAAACTCCTCCAAAACATCATTTTGCTTAATTGGACTACTTCATACTGCTCAGTGTAATATGTCTCTGTAAATATCCCTAGTGTCCTACTAGGCTAATTCTGATAGGGATGTGAACTACTTTTTTTTGGAATATCAACTTGGGACCAAATGTAAATCTGGCATTGAAATGCTTCCCTATTTCTTTTTCATATTTACCTGCGAGCAGATCTGTCATAATTTTCGATACCAC
This sequence comes from Stigmatopora nigra, assembly GCF_051989575.1. NCBI lineage: Eukaryota > Metazoa > Chordata > Actinopteri > Syngnathiformes > Syngnathidae > Stigmatopora > Stigmatopora nigra. The sequence continues at coordinate 4,536,186 of NC_135517.1, forward strand.
ATGCAACATTTCCTCCGAAGGCCCCACGGGGTCTGACCCGGATTAAGAGTGTCGAAAAATGAATAAAGGAATGGATAAAGTTTATTTTTTTAATATTTGTGTGTACAGTGCTGCGACATGGGATACCATGCTAGCTTGGCTAGGACATTTAGGACCTATTTGTCCGCGGAGTACAACCTAGAGACATCTCGACATGAGGGACTGGATGTCATCGAGAATGCAGTGGACAACATGGACTCTCGTAGTGACAAGCACAAGCTCATGGATATGCATAACCAAGTGTTCTGTCCTCCAATGCGCTTCGAATACCTGCCACACATGGGTGATGAGGTAAGATAATCACAGTACTTTGTTTTAATTTATACCAAAATAAATATCCCTTACTCATTAGGAAAATGAAATCTCATTTTATTAGTCGTTGGTGCCCAGCCAATACCAGGGTACAAGCAGACGGACAACCATTCACACTCATATCAATGCGGTAATTTAGTGGCCAACCACCCTAACATGCATGTTTTTACCCGGAGAAAACCTACGTAAGCCTGGGTAGAATATGAAAACTCCCCATAGCAAAGGTTAACTTTAACTGTTGACAGCACTGTCAACTTTAAATACTCTTTTTGAAATTCTGTCAACATGTATTTTATTTATAGGCAGAGAGTTGGATATTGAGATCTGTAATATAGTAACTCTCACCCAACAGTACTTAGATATTAAACAATACTTACATATTAAACAGTACTTGGATATTAAACAGTACTTAGATATTAAACAGTACTTAGATATTAAACTCTAATATAATTTCACCATTTGACCAGCGACCAAACGTCTGAGCACCCAACCTCCAAGCCATCTGCTGAAATAATTTATCCATTTTCATTTAACAAATAGTAACACAATCTTTTTTTTACTTAGTTAGTAACCATAACCAGACTGGTACTCACTTGCTGTGAGCTTAAAACACTTGCTCTGACACTTTCACTGACCAGCACGGTGATTAACGTCCATCTGTTAACGCATGCTTTGCTGCTGCTTCTACTAGGTGTGCCAGGTGAGTGCCCAGCAACCCGTCCAGACTGAGCTCTTGATGCGCTATCATCAACTACAATCTCGCTTGGCTACACTGAAGATTGAAAATGAGGAGGTGAGGATTTACGACATGCTTTGTGTGTCTCTATCAGCCATCCTTTTCCAACACCACCTTCCCCCTGACAGTGAAAGGTCTGCCTGCTTTTCCCTTGAGTCACCAAGCTAAACCACATCACCATCTGTCCTCATTGCAATTACTTTTCGCTGACCCTCCCACAACTGAGAATTTATTTAGTGCCTTGTCACAGTGCCATTGTTGTTTTCTCTATGAAAATATGCGTTATAATGATGAAGAGGGCTTTCTCATCAAAATGTGACAGACACAAAGGTGCAAATGGAGGTGATAATAAACTGTTCTTGTGCCAATTGCTATGGCTTTCTCCCTTTCCCGTGTATTGTTAAATGCAATAATAGATGAGGTGTGCCATTACTGGAAATAAGCTTTATCAATCTGCACTCTGCTCAAAAAAATTGTGTGGATATGCACTCATCCATTTGAACCATTTCCTATTTTTCTGCAGATGTAAATTGCTATTCATTTCACTGCAATGCAAATCTATTTCATCTCACCCTTGGAAAATAAATTCACTTCTTATGTTGTCTTCTTTTCTTCTTATCAGAGGCTAATCTTGCATGTCTATTTTCTTTTTTCATTCCCTCTTTTTGGTGCAGGTAAGAAAAACCTTGGATGCCACCATGCAAACGCTACAAGACATGTTGACGGTGGAAGATTTCGACGTGTCAGAAGCCTTCCAACATAGCCGATCTACTGAATCCATCAAATCCCTGGCCTCTGAATCCTATATGAGCAAGACAAATGTTGCAAAGAGGAGGTCTAACCAACAGGAGACTGAAATGTTTTACCTCTCAGTGAGTTCATATCATCCTTTTACAGCATCACGTTTCATTTAAACACAAAAAAAGATAAAACTATCCTGGTTCTATTTGCATTTCCGTTGGCTGACTAGTGTTTTGTGCGATTAAAGGGCCCGTTTTGATTATTTTCCTTTTAATCTCTCTCCTTAGAAATTCAAGGAGTACCTGAATGGTAGTAACCTCATCATTAAACTGCAGGCCAAGCATGACTTACTAAAGCAGACTCTTGGTGAAGGTAAGTGACCCTCACTATCGCTACAATTGCTGCCTTCAGGGTTAATGTGGGTGCAGGTTTTATCTAATCAGGGAATTTAGAAACAGATTATTATTGCAGCAAGACAAAATTTGGATGCAATAATATTATTATCATGAGTCACGGTTTATTGATCCCATTTTAAAAATACACCTCAATATTACATCTTTACTTCTTTAAAAGACACTTAAAAATAGAAGATCCATCCAGTTTGAAAAGACTAATCCTTATACATGAACATTCATTGTTAGCATTGGCTTAATAAAGTGAGAGGTCATTTTTTAATGCCCAGAGTAAGACATGTGACCTCCTGTGCGATTCTAAATGTGATCTAGTAGCAAATTTTAATGCAGGTGGAATACATTTTAACAGTATAACAGCACATTCACAGAATAGTGTGACACAAGAAACAGGAGAACATTAAACAAATTGAAAAATAAACATAAATGTGTTTGACAATGTGACTTGAAAAAAACAACAACTTTTTTTTCTGTTTTCATTGCTTTAAAATACAAAAGATCAGACTGGGATTGGTTCTTTTGTTCCTTTCCACTCCCATGGGTGCTCAGTTCAACTCAGCCATGAGTGTTTTATGCCTAATCAATCAGAGGGTCTAGCGCCATCTCTGCAGCTGCTCTTGCATTAGGCTCTTCCCTAATAGACCAGCATGTCAAACAGCTGATGATGCATTTAATTACTTGATAACAAATTCTTTCCTTCTGCTACTTTAGCTCTACTGCAAACACCCAACCCACACACTATATAGTAGTTCCCATCCAACTTTGCGCAGATTTGCGTTTGTTTACCTCTGTGGCGAAGCAGCAGAGAGCACATGAACCCGGCATATGGTGTCTCTAGGTACCACCCACGTTTAATTATTCACGTCATCAATCAGTACTGCGATGTGCTCATTAGCTCGCCGCTTCTTGTCCAAACTGTCGCATCTGTGCAAGGGCTGTTTGTATGTATATCAGGGGGTACAAGATGAAACTGCATGCTATACGGATACTAATAAAGACATCGTGTCACAGAATCATGCACCTGTGGTTTTATTAACTCACTTCATTGTGTTATGAGTAAAAAATTATCATTACTATCCTCAGATTATTTTCATGTAAATGAGATTTGAAACCCTAACTGGCACATAGGGGAGCCAAGGATGTCTGTACTATAGTATAAGGATGTTTACAATATGTAAGCGCCGTTGATCAGGGATAAACATGGTAATCAGGCAGTTGAATAATGTGTAGGAATTGTGTTACTGTTTGGCCAAGTATGCCACAATGATATATAGAGAAGTGACTTAGTCCTTTGTGTAAAGAGAACATGTTGAAGTACTCTGCCATTGTTGCTTTTGTTTTGGATGGACTCAAGAGAAACCACTTTAATGTTGGTACATAAAAAACCTATATACATCTGATTTTTTTTAAATTTTCCTGCACTTTAACAAAACAAGAACATTCACAAGTTTCTTAGAGCAGATATAGAAACACACAATATAAATATGAAGTGGTTATAACAAAGGAATCAATGAAGCAGCAGAGTCATTGTTCAGTGTCACTATGAGTAGACCCCCTTCCGTTGCCGATGTGACCGCCTCCCCCCTACATCCTCCACGTCCCCTGAGGCTTTATCGTCTATTTCTCAATAGCATTGGCCACAACTGATGGCCCTTTTGGTGCTCCATTTGTCCTTCTCAGGTTGGACACTGCAGTTTCTTTAATATATTCACTTCCTGCACTAATATAAAACATTTGCCTCTTGTGTGTGTCTTTTCCTTAGGGGAAAGAGCTGAATGCGGAACTACAAGGTAAATTCAGATCAGTTTTCAAAGATTTGGTTTATTTCATTATTCCTGGGAGTGTTAAGAATATTTAGTGGTTCCAAAGACAAATAATTATTCTTCCATTTTAAAAGATCCCTTTGGTTTTTTTAATTGTTTAAAAAACATATTTAAGTATACCTGCACAAACAGACCTATTTCAAAAGTTCTGCCTGACAATATTTTTATTTTTGTGGTATGTTGTGGTCTAGAAGAAACTAAACTGCTTCAACTTATTAAGTGTTTTTATGATATTTTTTCCTCCCTCAAGATTTGGTTGAGTTTTAAAAATCATTTTCAATAGCAGTGAAGTATTTGTACATTTTTAGTTTTGGCTCGGCCCCTATCCCTTTGAGTAGTTGGGGACTCCTGTAATCTATATGTAAATTATATTAAAAGAGTGTGTCATAATAGTCCTCCTGTTTCTCCCTAATACAGCCAGGAGCACTGATGTAAATCATTCAGCCAATTTTTGTATTTTTCCCCCCACATCCCTGACACAATCCCTTTTTCGTCCAGTGGGATGCCCTATATTTCCATTTTAAGGATCATTGATTTGCTCATTAATTTTTTTTTTTTTTTTTTTTTTCAAAATCACACATTCTTTTGTATGGCTATATCTTGGCATATTTCCATTTTTACACTTATTCTAAATGAAACCTTTTATTTTGTGTTTACTAAGTTAAATACTGTAGCTCTTCTTCTTTATGCTACAATAGACATATTTCAGATTGCCGTTTCTAACTATTATTGCGATGATATTCCTTTTGTCCATGGTTTCCCAGGCCCCCCACCCTCCCCCCTAAACCCCAGAAAATGCGGAAGCCTAGACCGCGCTCCGTCTATAACCATAAGATGTTTAATGGCAATTTGGAGACCTTCGTCAAGGTACCCTCTTATGGTGGTATAGTGTATGCCTGAACAGCCCCCGAGGGGGTGGTGGGTGGTGGTCTCATCTTCTTTCTCTTCCTCATTTTGGCCTTTTGTTCCAGCGTTTTATCGCCGCTCTTTGTCATGACGTAACCTTTGATTAACCTCTAATCCTCTTCCTCCCTTCTGTGGTGCAGGAGGAGCGGCAGTTGGCTGTCTCTTTATTCACACACAATTTACTGTCTATGCCTCACAAATCCAGTCACTTATTTGCTTGGAAGGAGACATCTTGCTTTGTCCCTCACTGCACATGTGGCTTCTTCCCTGTTGTTCAGTTCCTTGCACTTCGCCTCAATTACCTCGCAAGCTACTTCCTGTTCTAACTATTTGCTCTAACTTTGTCCTTTTTGCCCTCCTTTTTCTGCTTTATCTCAATATGCTATGTGGCTCTTCTCAGAGGGAGACGGAATGCCCGTGCTCGTATCCAGGTACCTCTCTTGGAATATGCACTTACTTAGCTACTCCATTAGGCACACGTCCAATCAGATTTAGAGCTGTATAAACACTTACAAAGATGATGTTTCATTTAACTAAACATTTTCATGTAAATGTGTCTATGGTAAGAAGCATATAACTGCACACCTAGGTGTTTTTTCCTCATTACCAGTTTTAAGTGCTGTAGTAAACAAAAACTAATGAAACTTGCATAAAAATATGAGATTGTAATGGCACATCATTGCTCAATCTCCTTGGTTGCAGAGAGATTTAAATTCCAGCGACACACCACATAGAATAGAACCCTCAATCACTTACTTGTTAGTTATCATGAATAAAACAATCAGGGAAAAAAAATGTAACTCCACTATAGCTCCCATTTAAGTTTTCTAAATATTAGAATTGTGTCCTGGAATCAATTAGCGCACATTTGCAAACTGTAGCCACCATAATTGTTTTGCTACGTATTTTTTTCCACATTAATATTATATAATCTACTACTATAAAGAATACACTATAACAGAAGTAGAAAATGAAGAATACTTCTTACTCCTTACTAACCTACTTGCTGCACTTTGCTTTTTTTTTTTTTTTAAGCCAACATGTTTATTTCCTTCCAAATATGCCAATCCTCAAAATGCAGTAAAATCTATATTTTTATTCCAGGATTCAGGTCAACCTATTCCACTTGTGGTAGAGAGCTGTGTCAGATACATCAACCTTTACGGTAATACGTCATACTACTATTTCTCTTGGGCTAAATTACAAATGATAATACTGAAAGAGTTTGTTTGGTGAACTATTGGATGGAGCAGTTTAGTGTTTGTAGATTCACAAATAGCTGCCGGCACACAGACCTGGCCTGCTCTGCTGGGATTTGACACGCTTGTAACATTGGATCACACATACGCACACACACACAGAATGCACAAGAAAACCAACTCCCACTCTGCTCCTTTTAAAGCCCCAGCCAGTTTACCTTCACATCTGTCTTCTGCTCATTGCTCTAGCCTGCAGGCCTCTCTCCCCTGGATCTGGACCTAATGAAACTCCAGAAAACTGATTAGTAGTCCTCTAAGTGGAACCACATGCTAGTAGTCCCTCACGAGGGGCCTCATGCTGGAGAAACAAATAAATAAATGAAATGAAAGATCTCCCGACATGTTCAGATTATGATGCTCGCTCTCCATGTTGTGAGTTGAATGGGAAATGGCACTTTGCATAATTCTATCTGCATTGGATTTCTTCTAGGCCTGCAGCAGCAAGGCATCTTTAGAGTTCCGGGATCACAGGTGGAAGTCAACGATATTAAAAATTCATTTGAAAGAGGTGAGTCACTTCTCAGTGTCACGTCACGTATCATTTAACTGTTTCCGCAACCCTATCAAATGTCAGCACTGAATCTCCATTTATTCCTTTCCAACAGGAGAAGATCCCTTAATAGATGACCACAATGAGCATGACATCAACTCAGTGGCTGGGGTGCTTAAACTCTATTTCCGAGGTTTGGAGAACTCCCTCTTTCCAAAAGAGCGTTTCCTGGACTTCATCTCGACCATCAGTGAGTCACAAAACATTCAAAGCCATGGCGGCTGTATACATGTGTGAGTCTGTGTTTGTGTGCAATCAAAATAGCCAAAACGAAAAGCACAATGTTTCCAAGAATCTCAGTTAGTGCAAAAAAATGAGAAGTCAACACATGGAAGCAATCTGAACACCAGTGCTCCCTACGTGAAACTTCGTAGAGAGCCAGTAGGAAGAGAGAAATGTAATGAATGTATCACAAGTTGGAAGGCAGAATGGTGTGTCTATTTAAATGCTAAACAGCCAAGCTATAATAGAGTGGCACTCAGTATAAACAGTAATGACAGATTGTATTTACTGCTTTGTTATTTTGCAGACACACTTTAACTGTATTGTATGAATTGTACAATAATCAAATGTGGGATAGAACAAATATATCTACCAAGAAGCTAAATAAAGTAATCAACTCAACTGTCATTATGATAAAGTTCAATATAATCGCAATTCTAAACATGGTGTTGGTAAGGTCATCTATATGGACTTTAGTTTTTGGGAACATGTGGTTATCATAATTAAGGGATGAAAGAGAAAAAATATTAGAATATGTTTTGATTTATAGGCTAATGAATTGGTATAAGTATATATTTTAATTTGAATAGAATTAATCTGTGGTGATATGTTTTAATAAGTGTGACAAAAGCTTGAAATGCACAGATTTTTTAGTCCTCTTTTTGAAGGCAATGCTACAGTTAAGTATTGGAAATTTCTGGGAATATTTGGCAAATTTCAACTCCATAAGCATTAATATCGCTCTATTTTTCAGAGTTGGAGTCAGGAGCAGAGAGAGCACATCACATCCAGCAAATTGTTGTGACGCTGCCTCGAACCATCATCATTGTCATGAGATACCTTTTCGCTTTTCTTAATCAGTAAGTTTTTTTCCCCCATTTCTTTCTGGCACAAGTCTCTTCTTTGCATTCTAACCCTTTGGCAGTTAAATATCTATTTTTGACCATACACAAGACGATCTGGGTTAATAGAGTGTGTTTGTTAGTCTATCCCAATATAGTGATGAGAACATGATGGATCCATACAACTTGGCCATTTGCTTTGGTCCTACGCTGATGCCCATTCCTGACAGCCAGGACCCAGTGTCATGCCAGGCGCATGTAAATGAGGTCATCAAGACTATCATTATCCATAATGAAGTCATCTTTCCCAGTCTACGTGAACTGGACGGCCCAGTCTATGAAAAATGCATGACTGGGGGAGAGGAATACTGGTCAGTCAACATCATAAACAAACTAAAATCTACTTTTAACACCTAATTTCACTGGTTAGCTCCTAATTTACATATAATTAACGAATTAACCTATTAGTTAAGCCTTTTGTTTTCTTCAATTGCAGTGACAGCCCTCACAGTGAGCCTGGAACTCTTGATGAAATTGACAATGGAACTGAACCACACACAAGTGATGAAGGTCAGCACCATTACAACACTAATCCTAGTAGTCATTTAATCTAATCAGAAACAGTTTTTTTACTGAAGTTGCACAATATCATGCATATACTCACCAACCTACCTACCTAAATCTTTCTACACTTATACCTAGGGACAATTTAGAGTGTTCAACCAGCATACACTGCATTTTTTGGGATGTCAAATATTACATTACTTAACTATTGCTGACCTCTTCTGGTGGGGATAAGAATATGAGTTCACTTACACTTCATATCTGTAATTCTACATTGAGATTCAATGGAATATTTGGAAACTTTTTGTGTATTTTTCAAAAAATGTATTTTCAGAAGTTGAACAAATTGAGGCCATTGCAAAATTTGACTACGTGGGCCGCAGTCCTAGAGAACTGTCCTTTAAGAAAGGAGCATCACTGCTTCTCTATCATCGTGCATCTGAGGACTGGTGGGAGGGTCGACACAATGGTGTGGATGGTCTGATCCCTCATCAGTACATAGTGGTGCAAGACATGTAAGTGACTTTTATTGCCTACACTCTCAAAGATGAATTCAAATGCCATAATAACTTAGTGCATGTGCCTGAATTTAGATACTGGCCATGTTTCATTTATAAATGTCACTGTCCATTTGCATTTATTTTTTTATTATGACGCATTTCAACTCGAGCAGTAGTCCTAGTACCAATAGTAACCATTCACAGCTAAAGACATGTTTGCACTGCATTTCAACCTATACTGACTCCCGTGTTGCTACTCCTTCAGGGATGACGCATTCTCAGACAGCCTCAGTCAAAAAGCAGATAGTGAAGCCAGCAGTGGGCCAATCATAGATGAAAAAGGTTCATCCAGAAATGATGGTCCCTCACCATGCGATCAATCACCAGATTATAGCTTTGGAGTCATGGGCAGGTCAGTAGAATCAATGTTGTCTTGTCAAGTCATTGGTTTCCTATATGGCAATATCTGTGGTTGATACCTCGCCATAGGGTCCGATTGCGTTCCGACGGAGCAGCAATTCCACGGCGCCGTAGTGGTACAGACACTCAGAGTCCAACCAGAGTGCCTGACACTCCACCGCGGGCTACTGCCTGTCCCAGCAGCCCCCGTAAAATGTCCATCAACAAGGCACACATTGAAAGCCCAGAAAAAAGACGACTTGGGACCTTTGGCAGTGCAGGAAGTATAAACTATCCTGACAGGAAAGCCTATCCTGAGGGTCATCCGTTGAGGCCTTTGTCAGGGGCCACTCGTCACAGCAGCCTTGGTGACCACAAAGCTCTGGAAGCTGAGGCGCTAGATGAGGTGAGACTCACATTTCTGGTGTTTATTGTCAGTTTATGTTCTATCTATGTAATGCTCACTCTATAATTGGGTCACTTTTTGCTGATTTCAACCATTACATTCCTTGATAAATTCATATTGTTAACTCGATAATTAGTTGTTTTCCTGCTTATAGCTGTTCTTTTCTCATATAGGACATAGAGAAGACCATGACCACAGCACTACATGAGCTTCGTGAGCTAGAGCGACAAAACTCTGCCAAACAGGCACCAGATGTGGTCCTGGACACCCTGGAACCCATGAAGAACCCAGTAAGCTCCGAGCCAGCCAGCCCCTTGCACACTATAATGATCCGTGACCCAGACGCAGCCATGCGGCGAAGCAGCAGTTCCACATCAGAGATGATGACAACCTTTAAGCCGGCGCTCTCAGCCCGGATCGCCGCCGGAACTCAGTTGCGCCCCCCGCCACTGAGGCCGGTGTGGCCTCCACCCACTCAGCATCGCACAAGTAGTTCCAGTTCTTCTGGGGTGGGCAGTCCAGCTGTAACACCCACTGATAAAATGTTCCCCAGTAATACAGCGGGTGGTTCTGGCATGAATTTGTCCACTGATAGTGCTGACAAATCTGGTACCATGTAGCAAAGGTTAAATAAGATGGGCTCGAAATAAGCCTGCAAATCATTGGGTAAGATATTGGCTATTGATTTAATTTGGATAACACAAGAGAATGCTGAGTGAACACAGACATTTCCTACAGCTCAGGGAGATGACAGTCCAAATGATAAAAACTGTTTGATTGGAAAGTTCACGGTGAGTAAACGCTGGCAGATAAGTCATGCCTCAATCAGCAACTCTTTAGTTTCCACTGTTAAGTTTAGCTTTACAGATGTCATGGCTGCTCTTCAGGTAATGTTTACTGCTCCATATGAAATGTCAGGGTGGGAGATGTAATTACTTTTCACTGTTAAGTTGTTGACAAAATAGTGGAGCTGGTGCAGTATAATATCAGAATTTTCAAATTACTATATATATGGGGGGGTAAAAATAAGGTGCAGATGAAATTCCTGTAAAAACAGCCTATTGTCGCTCATATCGTTTAGCTTTCCAAACGCTCTGGGCAATATGCCACAAACTGTTTTTTTTTTTCCTATCTGTTTTCTGCCTGACTTCACTCGAATCTGTAGGAACTCCCTGAAGTGAAGGGTTGCTATGGCGATGCAGATGGGGAAAAAGGCTGCAGAGGTGCGATAGTTTCATGCTTTGCCTTCTCTGGAACTATTTCTAACCACAATTCATTTGCATAACATTGTATCACTTTTTACCTCAAGGTCATATTACAAAATCTGTTACCAATGAGTCAAATTCTGGACATTTGGACTTTGAATCTTAACCAGTGCACTTTTAATGCATTAAGTGGACTGGTATAGGCAGGGTTAGGGTTAGAATATGCGGCCTAAATATGAGAGATCCAAGGAATGCTTCCAGTAATTGTTAAAATCCTGTAGTATTTGTGTAAATAGTGTGGGTGTTTTATTTTGCTCGGTGTTTTAATTTTGTATACACTTAATACATAAGATTTGTTGACAAAAGGGTACTTGTAAATGTCAACCACAAAGACCTACAAAGAAGTTCAGTATATTTGGTAAAGTGCATCCAGAAAATAGGATACACAAAGGGGCAATAGGCACCAAGTCTTGCTATAAACTACAATATAATGTGCCATTTATTTGCTGCTGTGAGGAGGGACATTAAGCCCTTCATCCTACATGGCCAATTGGGGATAAGATGCCGAGGTTTGTGACATTAAACTTATAATTGGGACTTAATGCTCCATGGAATCGAAAGTTTCCTGCTCCTTTCCTTTTATACATTTTATTATGTTACAGCCCTATCAAAGATTTGTAAAAGCAACCGTATTAAAATGATGAAAAAAATGTTTATATATTATTTTTCAAATCCACTATTTATGGGGACATACGTCATATAAAACAATTCATGTACACAAGTATTCATAACCTTTCACTCATAGATTAAGTCTTTTTTTTAACATGTCATGAGGTTGGCTCGCCTCTTTTTAGACAATTTCTACCTTTTTGGAACATGTAATAATATGAGCAAAAGCAGTACAGAAAATCAATGGCATCCTACTGCTTGATTTATAAACAACAAATTAACTTTTAAAAAAGGAGTCACATTGCCATACTGGCATTTAAGTTGGATTTATTTATAACGTCACTACAAAGATATTCTGAAGCACCATTTATTAATGAAGTTGTTATGCTTCCTTTGGAGTGTAATGACTTTTTTTTTCCCATCTTGTCATTATACATCTCTAGCATCAGCATCCTAATGAGCCTGTCTGTTGTGCATGCCGTCTGCTGTAATATCAGCGCTAATTAAAAATAAAAGCTTTTATGATTGGCTTTTGCAGATGTAAACAACATTCATTTTACTCAAAATGTTTTGATTTTCTCCAGGCTTATTATTGTAGGCTTAAAAAAATAAAAATATCCGCTTCTAGCAGTTCTCAAATAAGTAAATATGAAATACTCAAGCATGTAAGTCAGGACAGGTAAAATCCATCTCCAGTTATCTCTTGTTATGGTACCCTCAGCCCATTTATAAAAAAAATATTCCATTCTGAACTGTACAAGACTTTGCACCTATTAAATTGTATATACAAAATATGCGAACTTTCCTAAGGGAACATAAACATGACAAGAAAATCATGTTAGACTGTTTTATTTATACAGTTATTTGCAAATGGGAGCTGGACAGCTTGAGTGCCTTTTGTGCACCACGTTTTTTTTTTTTTAATTTTGGAGTTACATTTTTTTAATACGTTGTCTATTAGTTGTCATATTTATTATGAATGCTACTTTTCTATTAGAACTTTGTATTGCTGGTTCTGCAATAATTTCTCCAGGGTCATTATGAACTAGTACTTTTCAGTGCAGGGTCAGAAGGGTGGAAAAAAAGGAGATTTTAACCACTATGCACCTAAACTATTGGTTTCCAAGGCCAGTAAGTTCTTCTCCGAATATTTATTGCATCTTATTGTTTTCTGGTGATGTGTCTGTGCTGTGCCTGAGCCATCAACTCATATTATTTCCCTTTTCATACAAAACAAACTAATTTTAGGAGTATTGATGGCAAGCAAATGCATTAAATGAGGGATACTACTTGTAGAGCTTAAGGCACATTTGTTCCTCTGTTTTCCTTCCATGTCATGTAAAAGGTCATTTTCTCGACAGATATGGTTGCTGAGCAGTTGCATTATTATGCTGATATGATATTAAAAGATGAAATGCTAAATATACAAAACATTGCTGTAAGAGAGACGAATGTTTTTGTGTAGTTGTGATGGCGGTGTGTGAGTTGTCAATTATCTCTTTTATCTGTTTGTCTTGTGGTGAGTGTCTGGTCAGTTAGATGAAGCCTGTGATATACCTTACAACTAAATAGATGGATGTTAAAAATATGTGCATCCAAATAAAACCATTATTGTTCATGGTTTTGCTTTGGGAATTTTTTTTATCGGATTTTAACTTCATTAAATAAAACAAGATTATAAATAAAACCTAAACAGTGCACAATGCCACTTTAAGATGATTTTGTTGCAGATTTTGTATATCATTTTGGAGGGAAAACAACTAATTATAATGAACAAAAGTACATATATATCAAGTCTGGAGGATTAGTATGCAAATAGTATATAAATAAAATACTTGTGTGACAATAAAAGATTGACCAGTGATGCCTGAATACATGATCTTAATATAATAGGCAAGGTAACATCAGATATTTTTTCCACAGATTTTTTTGAATAACTATTTTTCTGCAAGTCAAAAATTGCCACTGATTTTATAAAAAATGTAATTTGTTCCTATGAAAACTGCACTTTGCGATTTTTTTACTGGTGTGGCAATTGAACAAAGTTATGCAATGTATCCATTCAGGAAACCTATTTTTTTTAAGTACAATTTATCATAATATACTGTGTGTTATTAAGAAAAAGTTGGCCTTAAATCTCAAAAGTTTTCCAAATATTATCCAATGTCAGACATTCATCAGAAAATGCATAGACAGCCAACAGTTAATATTGTAGCCACAAGGTGGAGAAATTGAATAATTGTAGTGTATCTTTTATTAAAGCTTGCCCCACAGCTTACTCACCTACTGAACTGAATGCACTTTGCTACCAAGAAGATGACAAACCAGTGTTCAGAAAACTGTAATCCTCCATAAATGTGTTCAATTACATCTCGCTCAGTCATGTTTATGTTTGGGAAACCTCAGAAATTGGTATTGTTGCTGATGAATGAATTAACGTCACCCCCAAAATGATCATTCAAAATGGTTGAACACGGCCTCGGAGGTGGCTCTATTTGCGCCATCTTAATTATAACATTAACCAGTGCAAAGGCAACATTAATGTAGTGCAAGTCACAGCGGAACAAAATGATCATAAATGTATTTCCTGCCTTTACCTTCACCTTCTTGGCCTCATCAACATGGAAGCTCTCTTCAATTATGTCTTCCCTTGGGGGGTTATTGGTGAGGTTGGCGAACATTCATTTTCCTAATCACGGTGAAATCATGTAAACAAGTAGAAGTCATGTTTAATTTATCTCATTTCCGTACACATGTTTGCATGGTAAGTAGTGCATTGTATTTTCAGGTGAATCCCATTAAATGATAGACTGTGATGATGAAAGTGATGTGAGAGAAGCATTTTAATCATAAGAAATGAAGGTTCAGTTAACATAATTACACCATCTGTAGCTCCTAATTCCTACGTGACAATAGCATACTTCAATTGTTTTTCTACTTTGTCATTTTCAATGTGAAACAAAGGAGATCTGATAAAAACATTTGCCTCAAAGTTAACCGTGACTGCATTTTTAAACATTTTTCAACAGATTTAAAAACATAAGTTACTTTCATAGAGGCCAATACATTTTATATTAGGGTTGAAATTGACACAGGAAAAAGCCAGGCTTTAAGGCCTTGTTATAAATCAGCTGGGATAGACCCATGACCCCAGTGCCAATAACCTGTATAAAACGAATGAATAATATATTAGGGATATTGATCGATTTAATATTTGACATTTCATCAATATAAATGCTACAAAAAAGATGAATACATTGTGTTAAGGTGAACGTGGTGTACATTTTTTGTGTCTGTTGTTATACAAGTACAGCTCACATCTAAATGATGTATGGTCATTGTACTTTGATGCAATTTCTACTATTGTCTTCTCTGCGCAGTAGCAATCATATGGCGCGCAGTAAATAAAATCCAAACTTTTTTTTTTACCCCTTCCCTCTATGATGGCACCGTTCACGCGGCAGCCAGTGGCAGTAGCTCTTCCACTCATGTTTTTTTGTGTTTTACAGCATGTTTTACATGAAAAACAAGAGTGAACATTGCACATAGGCTCATTTTTGTTTTCAAATGTTCAAACGCAGTACACAGGCAAGCTAGAGAATAGTATTGCTTTCAAAGAGCAGATGAAAAAACTCATTAAACTTTGAAACAACATCTTTAAAATCATACAATCAGAACGAGATGGGGCACTTTTGAAAGGTCACAGGTTTTATAGGTGTCATTTATTTCAGATGTTAAACATCTTGCACACATTAAAAGCTTCATGATCTAATCAGCACACAGTGCAATATAGCCATCCTGCATGTTATTTCATTCCAGATTCATTTGGTACTTTGTTTGTTGCAGTAGTTGTTCCAGCCAAATCCAATACACGGCACCTGTATCTGCATACAATAATAACCCCCGGATCACAAAAATATTTGTGCGTGACTTCAAAGTAATCTCCTTATTAGGACTGAGTTTGTAGTTTTATGATGTGGCCAACTATGTTTTTCACTTGTCGCTACTTTACATTTTGAAGACTGCCAATGATAATCTAATGTTGTCTGGACTTGGTTTCACAGGAAGGGTTACGTTCCTTTGGGCATAAGAAAGTTAATGAATTTGTTCCACTGATCCATGGCGTGCCGCTAAAACTTGCTTAGGGTGTACATTTAAGTAAAAACTCATTGTCTGACCCCATTTGACCCCCCTTCAAGACCCTCAACAATTCATAAAGCTGCAAGAAATCAAGAACTTTAGAGGTCTTTAGAGATGAGATTTATTGGTTATTTATTTGTTTCTTTGTTGTTGTTATTTGTGCACTTCATGGTGAAGCTTTAAATCTCATTTTGCTTATAATAATATAATTGGATACCATTTTAAAAAGAAACAGGATCATCTAAAACAGGGATCGAAGAGAGCCATAAACAATTCATATTTTCAAACATTATTCCTTGAGAGCCATACTCAGAATTTAAAAGTAAAAACACTTGTGAAATGTGAGCATTTATTAGTCATTTCACCACTTTGAAAGAGCTTAATAAAGAAAAAGTATTATTTAAAAAGGCGTAGAATCATATACACCCATCAAAAGAGCCACATATGGCTTCCGAGCCATAGGTTCCCCATCCCTGATCTAAATGTAGTAAAATATTTTAACAGAATAAACAAAACATTTCATCAAAACGCAGTCTGCTTGATACAAGGCAATTATACACCACTTCATACAACCGCCATACATAATCTTATATTTAATACGTACTTTACACGCCTGTGACACAAAGTCGCATTTCAGAAACTGCGACGTGACGGAAGTCGTCAAATGACGTGCGTGTTTTTTTTTCGATTTCGGCGGGTGAAGCTGTTGTGAAAGCTATTGGTGCCCTAAAGTTTACCGGCAACTATAAGCATTATTCACCTTTTATTATTTATCGATCATGGCCTCCCAAGCGGACGCAGATCTCCCACCAGCTCTTGTGCATGTGAAAGTAAGTTAGATGTTTTAAACATCATGATTTTGCGCTAAAATTCTTGACGACATGTTGTGGATCCACATAACACTAAAATGAGCGCACATAAAATTAAGATTAATAAGCAGATCAACATTGTGATCCATGTTTTTTTATTGCTAAATCAGGATTCTCATCCGTAAAATTGACAAAATTAAAACAGCATGCTGATTAGAGTGTCATTTTGCATTGATTTGATCACGTTGTACTTTTCACTTCTGAGATCCACTACTAGGTTATATTCTTTGCAGTTTATGACAATCCGATTTGCACCAAGAGTCAAATATTTAATGTTTTGCTTTTTGCTTTGTACAGCAAGTTGATGCCATGTTGCGGTGTCCCATTTGTTTTGACTTTCTCAACGTTTCAATGATGACAAAGTGCTCCCACAACTGTAAGTACTGATGTCGAATCAGTTGTTTGGCCTTCTTTTTAAAATTTATATTTATTTATCGGCTTCGCAGTTCTGAGATCGAGGGTTCAATCCCAGATTCAGACCTTTCTGTGTGGAGTTTGCACGTTCTAACCTGGGCTTGTGTGGGTTTTCCTTGGGTAAACCGGTTTCCCCCCACCATCCCTTAAACTTGAGTAGTAGGCCCGTTGAACACTCTAAATTGCCCCTAGATATGAGTGTGTACATCATAGTTCGTCTCCTTGTGCCTTGTGATTGGCTGGCAAACATTTCGGGTAGTGCCCATCACCCTCCGTGACCCTTGTGAGGATAAGTGGTATGAAAAAATGAATGGAAATTGTCAGGGCTGTTAACACTTGTCTTTACTTTTGCCCTATTTTAGAGTGTATACATTTTTTTATTTTGATTTTCTAGCATATTTAAGTGACAGTTATAAAAAATTGTAAAAAATAGAAAAAAATTGACACTATTTTGGTTTAATGGTTTAATTTTTGTGTTGTTTTTCATTTGACAGTTTGCTCCTTGTGCATCCGGAAATTCTTTTCCTATAAGCTTCTGTGTCCAGTATGCAATGCAGTAAGTCTGAATCATTACATAATGTTGCCTTAGAGAAGTCTCATTAATCAATTTGAGCTTGTTTCAAAGGTTTCTTTTATTTTTTTTAACGTTTGTTTTTTCATTCTAGCAAGCAACAGAACAAGATTTACGAAACAACCGTTTGCTGGATGAATTGGTTGTAAACTTTCGTGCTGCAAGGTAAGAAGGCTTTATTTGTCCTATTTACTTGTTTTCCCTGCACTATCTAGCGTAGAGTGAAAAAAATATGCAATGCAAAGCATGTTTGTGCACCCTGAAATGCATCCAATGCACGATTAGTACAGCGGTACATCGGTTATTTAATGCCGGTGGCTTCGAACGAAAACTTCAAGGTTTTTTTTGCATCTTAATTTTGAATGAAAATCTCGCCTACTCTATTATTAAGGCATGCATTTTAAGGAACCCAAAAATTACATATTTCTTCAATTATTTCATTAAATAAAGTATCCATTCACATTACTATTGATATAATCTATTGTAATTTTACATAGTGCCCAGCAGAGGGACCTGGTTTGACATGCATACTGCATAGTGCTAATTTGCCACTAATGTTATGATAAATAAAAAGAATAAATGTTTTTCATCAGTCAGAAGTAACTGTACTATTTGTATTCTTAGTAGTCCCCAGGTAATTCGTTCTTTTGTCAGTAAAACATTTATATATCATCCAAATTGCCTGCTCTGCAGATGAGAATAATCCTTTTAAATAGTCGACGTTTTCTTCAGCAACCATGTAAACAACAAATCAAAATGAAATAGAGCTGGTATCACCATTGTAATTTATCTGTTTTACCAGTGGCAAGTTAGAATTTGTTCATCAATCACCTCAAGGTTATCAGTACTGTGAAAGATCTCACTTCACACTGTTGACATTCTGAATGAACAAACGGCCTCATGACGCAACTGCTCCTTTTAATTTCCTGTCATCTTGAGTGCCAGAAAATGTATTTCCGCCAGGAGAAAAAAAAGGCCATGAACTATAGAACAATGATGTATATGGTGATTTATCCAATGAAAGATCCTGTGTTTTGAATTCTCTTTTCCTCCAAAACTTTTTATTTAAAGGGACACTCTAGGAATCTAAGTACCCATATCCGGCAAATACATGGTCTGCAAAAAACATTCACATCTTGGGAGACCTCAAAATGCATAAAAATAACAGCCTAACCGGTATTTTGCGGTATTTTTACCCTTCTCTTATATAGACGTCACTATTTTGGAGAACAGTGCATGAACATGTATAAATCTCCAATTCCCTAACATACTTCTACCTTAAAACATCTTGTTTAAATACTAAAACAGCAATAATTTATAGAATATTCATCCATGTCATATTAGTTTTCATTTTACTGCCTGGAATTTTGGTCCAAAACGGATAATGATCCTGATCTACATCCTGCCACTGACGAATGACCTGTTGATAGAATCTGCTTTAAATCTGGTTATCTTCATCTGACTGGATATTTAAAGTGAGTGGAGACTGATTGCACTACTGCAGCTTTTGAGGAATTTAGTGCTGAATGGCATTTAGCTAGAAACTTTTTTTTTTATATCTGCAGACGGCAGGATTTTTTTTGTGTGTGTGGAGCTAATCAGGTTCTTTGTAGGATGTTAACTATTGCCTTGCTTTCCGGGACACCAGATAATACTTTTTTGGGTTTTGCAGCATGTCTCAGCTTATTTTTGATCCTAGTCACTTAGTATTCTATTTTTTAGTAGCATCTGAAAGAATAGAATCATTTATTTAATTTTGGTTATCTTACTATATTAAGTAGAATGAAGTTTCCTAGCACAATTACTTTACAGTTTTTACAGTAAGGATCCCGTTTTAGACATCACTCATATTTTTCTTTGGTGGTGGCTTTAGAAATTGATAAAGAAAAAGTAGAGCACTCCTACATTAAGTTCAAAGCTGAAGTCTCACAGGATTTGGACATCAAACACATTTTTGTTTAACTTCTGAAATTCATTATCGGACATTTTTTCTACAATTTATTGCCCAACTTTGAAGCCCTTTGATTTTTTAAAATTTATTTATTCTTTTATACATTATAAAGATAGTAAAATATGTAAAAACTCATAAATATTAGCCATGTTCTCTTATTCGTCTAGAGAGATTTGCAAAAGAGTGCATATAATGTGTGTGAAATGAACAGTATGGAGCCAAAGCTAATGGGTACACTGAGTTCAAGTATAAAGTTTTAAATATGGAAAGCAAAGTGTTGCACACCCCATTGGTTTAATTTTATTGCTACATAATGGACCTGCTGCCATTTATTTGTCTCTCACATATTCAAGACTCTAGACAAACTGTCGCCTTTTTCATGGTCTTGTTTAAAAAGGGTCACATCACTTGGGCTAGTAGATATTGTAGATAAAGGTCTTGACTCATTGATTATAACTATTATGCGTTATATCAACTGACAAACTGTGATTTTGTCACCCTGAATTTTTGCAATGTCATACAAAAAAATGCACTTACTGCTCTTTAACATTCTAGAGGTAATATCTCCTTGTTATAATTCCATGCACACACTCTTGCTCTGTTTTTTTTTGCAGACAACAATTGTCAAAAGCGTATTTTGACTCTTCACCTATATCTCCAAAGTACACGGTATCAGTCAAACCCAAAGCACCGAGATCCAGAAGCCAGACGTGCAAAAACTCTCTTGTGAGTCGCTTTTTCCAAAAAAGGCCCAGAAAGTCTCCTGCCAAAGCTGAAAATACAGAAGATACTTTCAATGCAAATGACACTGACCTGCACTCAACCTCTATGGAAGAAGAGGCAATGGATGTGGGAGAAATATCCCAGCAGGATGTTCTAGCTGTCAAACTAGAGGACACAGAATTACAAAGTGTCAACACTGAGGAAGAGTTGCCACATACTTCTTCATCACCGCCAACAGATACAAAGCCTGTAATCAAAGGTTAGGATACCTCTACTTGCTACTAACAATTGGATAAAACTATGCATGACAGTTTTTCAGAAGCTATATTGTAGTGACTCCCGTCTTTATTGTAATGCTAAAAAAATATTCATATAATTTCATAGGGGATTTAGATAACCATATTTTACACAAAGGCTATTTATTCTAAATCAGGGGTAGGGAACCTATGGCTCGGAAGCCATATGTGGGTCTTTTGATGGGTGTATATGGCTCTGTGCCTTTTTATATCATATTTTTTCTTCATTAGTTTCTACTGCATGAATTTTCTCATTCATACTCATTGATTGGCAACAGTAAAATAAGGTTCTCAAATTAATTCAGACTTTTTTTTACTTTCAAAGTGGTGAGATGAATAATAAATGCTCAGATTTTCATGTATTTTGACTTTTAAATTTGGAGTATGGCTCTCAAAGAATAACATTAGAAAATATAAATTGTTTATGGCTCTCTTTGTCAAAAAGGTTCCCGACCCCTGTTCTAAATTGCTTCAAATAACTTTACAGATGTTATGGTGCTAAGTGCTCACAGTTAAAGATAACTTTCTGAAGATTTCATTTATTATATATGGAAAAAAAACATTTAAAAACATTTAACATTGTTAACATTTTCTTTGGTTGTAATCTATGTATATTAAAGCTAATAAGTCTGTCTTTTTGTAGTGGAGTGCCCGGTGTGCTCTGTACGTGTATCTCAGATGTTCATCAACAAACATCTGGACATGTGTCTCACTAGTGGAGAGAAGAAGGATAGCCTAAGGAGGTAAAGTAACTACAATTAAATAGAAAAATTACAATGCACATTCACATTGTATAAAAAACAGTGAGAAAAAAAAGCCAAGTTTACAACACCCATCTAAAGTCATTTAATAATAACCACATTTTAATGAATGAATAAATACATTTCTGCTCTTTTGTCTTTACAACATATTTCATACAAAATTTGTATAGTTTTATTATCCTTAAAGGGTAGTGGGTATTGGAAACTTTGGGATGAATTAAGGCAGGCAAAAATGTAAGTTATGAAACCACTTTAGGAATGAATGAATATTTTAAGTAGAGGTGCTACTGTAATGGTTAAAAAAATGCTTGTGTCTTGCAGCTCTTTTGGAAAGACAAGGCACCCAATGGGGAAGCTTGTGTACAATCTACTTTCCCAGCAGGAATTGAAAAGGAGGCTGAAGGAATGCCACCTATCTGTGCAAGGCTCCCGAGATCAACTGATTAAAAGGCACAAGGAGTTTGTGCATATTTATAATGCACAGTGTGACTCACTCAACCCGAAATCAGGTAAAGCAGTACTACAAAGCTACCTTTTTGTTTTCTGTTAGATATTTGTTCATTATTTTCCTTTTTTTTCTGTTATAACATTGTTTTTCCACAGCTGAAGAAATTGTGAAAGAGGTGGAAGCCAATGAGAAGATAAAAAATCAGCTGCAGGATAAAGCCAAGCCTGTGAGTTGGAAGTGGATTTTTTTTGTGTTATTGGGAGGTTGTGGAAGTGATTTATTCATTTCATTGTAATTTTTCTGATCTGTTTTTTTAGATTACTAATGCTGATATTAAATGTGCAGGTTATGGTTTTCTCAAAAAAACACTCTGAGGAGGAAATTGATGAGGTTCATTCAATATATAGTAAGTGGCTTTGTTTATATTTGGATTATTTACAGTGATTTTTTTCTACTTTTATCATCAGATGTTATTCCTGTCAAGGTATTAATTTCCTTGGATTGCATTGTTGTTTAACAGGGATTATATTTCCATCTCTTTTAATTTCAGCATCATTTTGTTTTTTACAATTTTGACTTAACCAGTAAAGCCATTTTGTTCCTCAAATTTTAAGATATTTCTCATCCATGTTCTCCTGTTTTTTTTTTAATCTCGAGTTTCAATTTTGGGAGAAAATGTCAAACATGGATTATACAAAAGAATTTGTAGTAAACTTTCATGTTAACAAGATCATTGAAGAAATTGTTTTGAAAATTATTGAAAAGTGAATGACTCATAAGAGGAAGCTTCTAATAATAGCTCCACCATTGTGGTAACCTCTTTATTTTGCACAGGAAGATGTGGATGAGTCACACTGCAAGCCAACAGATAGGAAATTATGTTGCCATCACGTGCACAGGCCCTCTTTTGTCATAACATGCCATTTATCCTTTATATCAGAGCTAGCCAACACGTGGCTTTTAACCCACATGCGGCTCCCAGCCAAGCTTTTTGGTTCTTAGCCTATTTTGTCTGGACTATGCCTCTTTGTTTAATTTCATAGTTCTCTTTTTTTGCGACGCAAAAACAATAATTTATATTTTAAAAATGGCAGATTGGATTTTTTAAAAGCTGCTTCTTGCTTAATATAATCAACAACTGCTTATTGGACACCATGAATACATTTGAAAGTAGAATAAGTAGAATAAGTGAATGTAAATTTCACCCACAATTATAAAAATAGTTAACACATCCTTTTTACAGTTTCAAACATTTATTTTTCAATTCAAGGGATTTATTTTAACTCTTCTACATTGTTTAAAAAGTGTCTGAAAGTGTCTAATTCATGATGTAGGTGTAAGCACTTAAATATTCAGAAGTCCACTTTAATGGTACTTTAGCTTAGAAAAGATTGACCATACAGCCTTTTAAGTACACTATGCCATCCAATCAAATTGACCTCATGCGTCATTATCTTCACAGGAAAGAAGCACAGCACTGACTTTTCTCGACTGGTTGCCCAGGTTCGCGGTCGCCTAGATACAACTAGGAAGACTAGCATAAAGCAGGAGGTACCTGCAGGAGGCGAGCAGGCGGAACAAACACCTTCAGCAGGTATTGTGACTCTAAAGATATTTATTCTCTTGCATCAGGGAGTTTTTAAACCCTCAAGCTCAAAGTCCTAACAAGTGACAGCTTGCTGTGACATTGATGCTGATTTTCCAAACCATCCCCTTCAGAAGCACATTTCTCATGTAGTTGGGTTTATGGATTTATTGTGACTTTTGTTTGGTTCAGCCTGGGGTGAAAAATGCATATTGCTATATTCACCTAGTATATTAAATACATTGTCACAACTGCTTTTCTTGCATTATATCATCTTCAGTTTTCATCATCCTAAAATAGCAGTGCAAACGTGACAGAAAAATAGAATCCTGCAAAATTTCAACTTGTAATTTCATTAAATCTAATAAAATCTTAAAATTATTTTTTTTATCGCTTACTAAGACGTTAATGCTATAAATATTTGGACATTTCTCCTGTAATATTACAATATATGATTTAATTCTCGTAATGTTGCGATTTAATTCTCGGAATATTGCGATTTAATTCTCTTAATATTGCGATTTAATTCTCGTAATATTGTGATTTAATTCTCCTAATATTTTGAATCTTATTAGTCCTATGTTCCCTCTTTGTTTGGACTTTTCTTAACTGGAGGCTGATGTATATTATAGCATGGCCAACTGAAATCACATGAATAAGTAAACATATTTGATTGGCTGCCTTCTCATTGTTGTTAAAACCTGTCGCTGAAAGATCAACTTAGCCTTCGTCTCTGCGGTGCAGAACCTCAATGCATAAAATGACGTTGTTGGACACAGCCTATTTGATTAAACTGGCAGGATTACATGTTGCCAGTCATTTGGCTCTCTGCCATCCTTCCTGGCGCCCATCTTTCATTAAGAGGAAGAAAAAAAAAATAACGAGGCTGGTCTGATGCAGCATTAGAAATAAATTATTGACTTGCATGACATGTCATTGAGGACATTTATATTAATGTCATAAAAATATATTTGAACCATTCCAGATCAAGTTACGGAATCAAGAAATTCCGTGGATATCAAGCCGGAAAGCGAGGACGAAAGAGAACCAGCTACGAGAGACATTCTTTTGTCTAACAGCCCATCTTACAGTGATGTGTCTGTCAGCAGGTGAGGTTTTCCTAAGGTACTTTTGAGAATTTAGCACCCAACGCTTTATTGTGAGGCTTCTTTGAAGCCCAAATGCCTCGCTAGCCTCAAAGCCACTAAGTAAACTTAAGATCTACTTGAGGACATTGCTGGCTGTCTGTACTATGAGAGATGTGTGGCATGCCTGGCAGAATGCTTTTGTGGAGTTTTTGCACTGAGGTACAAAACCACAAATGAACTCCAAAAGAGATGTTTACTTTGCGGATAGTACTCACCATGTGCTGCATATCATAAAAAAATTGTTTAAGCAGGGATTTTTTTTATAGCAGTCTTTCAAATGCACAAAACATTTAACTGTACTGGATTTGAGTGTAATTGCACATCCACTACAGGAGGTGGCATTGGTGTTGTCGTCTTAATAGTGTTTTTTTTCCACCAAGTAAATGATATGAAGAGAATGGACAAAATTAAAGGCAATATTTTGCATAGGGATGGAAATAATGGCTCCAAGATAGTTAGAAAAAAGAAAGGTATTAGAACAATGAGATGCTGAAATAAGACAGTGTATTTAGTACTTGGTTTTCAATTTAAATAAAGATGAGATGAGAGATGAGATGGCAGGTGAGACAAAATGTTTTATTTGATGTTCCAATGGAAATCTGTCAAATTAGAGGTTAATTGCTTTACACTCACATTTGCGCTTGTCAGATTATTGCATTTTTTTCTGTGTCATTATTGATCTCCTAATGTGCCGTGAAATTTAAGGTCCAGACTATAAAGTTTACTAAAACCTTATGCTTACGGTAGTATTACACGATCACTATAATTAACTGTTTTACTTTCTTGTTTTTTTTTCTTTCCGCTTTCAGTTCAATTCCGGACATCTTTGCACCAGAACCGTCCACAAATTAGTAAGTCACAGCTCTTGTTTCAAGAAATAAATTAATTATAAATCACAATCATTATTTCATGCTTTTTTCGTGGCTGCATCTTGTTCCCCAAAGTTATAGGCTGAATGAGGATTTATGCTTTTTTCCCCTTTTTATTTTGTGCGTTTAAATGGGCTGCATAGTTGAATTGGCCCTGTATGGAGAGAACAGACTTTAGCACCATCTCATGATACCTTAAGTTGTCTTTTCAGCTTGTTGATTAATGACCTTACCTTGAAAGCAGGCTAGTTTCTGAGATTAGAGCTGTATTTATTCTCTTCTTTCAATTTAAATGTCATTTTTTGCAAAGTTCTCAATAGGATGTCAATTCAAGTGCGTGTGCTCGAGCTGGACAGCATATTGGCCTGCTGAGCTTGTAGGCTTTCAGTCTTTTGTGTTGAAGATAAACATTCAAAAATAACATGCACAGACTTAGTGGAGACTTGGAGTTTGGATGTTTAAGTGCCCATCATTTGCATGGAAGGAAGTGGGAAAGAAAGAGGCCTAATCTCTAACTTGCAGAATAATAGTTGGCAACCTAGGTGTTTGTTTTTGTCCTTTTAAATATGCAGTGTATACATGTGTGTATGAATCTGTATATTTATGTTTACTTATGTATATATTGTGAGCTTATTTGTATGTGTACCGTATTTTCACGACTAAAAGTCGCACCGCATTATAAGGCACACCCTCAATGGATGACATTTTTTCCATATATAAGGCGCACTGTAGTGTAAGGCGCACTGTCTATTTTGGAGACAATTTAAGACTTTTAAGTGTGCCCTATAGTCGTGAAAATACGGTAATTGCTATTGACTTCCAGGTATGAAGCGCTCACTACACAGTCACCTCTAGAGCCAGCCATTGTTGATGTTGTGGATTTTTTGTATATTTAACAGTATTGTTTCAGTTCAGGCGTTTGTGTTTTTTTAATATCCGACAGTGGTTTTTCGTTTTTGGTTTTCTGTTTTTTCTATATATAAGGCGCACTAGATTATAAGGCGCACTGTCTATTTTGGAGATAATTTAAGACTTAAGCGCGCCTTATAGTCGTGAAAATACGGTAATATAATATATTTCTCATGCACATAGGTCCACCATTGCACACTCACTCACCAGCGCACTGTCTGTGATCTCTTAGGCTTTCACTTGGCTATGTGTGGATTTGTGACCCAAATTCCAGTGGTGGAATGTTATTTTTCTTGCCAATACATTCAGGATGAAGAGACATGAGACACCTTGTCACAGGCCATGAGCTGATATCAATCTTTTACTCCTGCATGTGATCTTTTAAGGGTTTCCACATGTGGCCTTTGCAGCTCCTTGGTGGTTGTCTCACAGACACGACCATCCCTGGGCGACAGTACTTTGTCCCCAAGGTGATGTCAGAAAACACGTTCGTACTGCTGGAACCTTTTAGAAGAAATGTTGCCTTTTATAGTGAAATACTGTAGTATTTTTGACCCAATAGCATAACCCAAGCAGGCATGGGAAAATGCAAACAGGAAGCTCAGTGATTTAACCGATGATCACCGAACTGTTTGGCAGACATACTAATTACGCGCTACTTAAAAGGTTTTTAATTCTCTAAATATATTTTCATTTATAGCTTCACTTGTGTGGTACAATAAAAGGATAGATATCATGCAATAATGGCTAAATAAATGTCATAACATCAGTGAAATTAATGCAAACTATTTGTAAATAGATATTAATTTCAAAAGAAAATTAACTTGTTTTAGTTTGACATACTTTACAGAAGAGAGGTTTTGTGTATTTGTTGTTGTAGTGTTAGGAATATTTATTGAGTCCAAGTCTTTTGGACAATTCTGTTTAATTGACCTAATTTAAATTAAATAAAAAGAATCAATTCGACACTACTTTAACAAAATAATTCAACATGATAGTGAGAAATAGTTCCCAGAGGACACATTTATTAATTTGTATCTTGTGTCAACAAAAGAACAAGAAATATTCGATTAGAAGAATTATATGTGAATCTATCATGGAAATAATGTGATTGGTAATTGTCATTTAATTAGATGCATGGCCTATTGTTTTGCTAGAAATAATTTGAATTGTAATGAATATGCTGGTGGCAAAATTTGGAGGCCGTTTGTTGAGATATACTATCTGAAATAATTGTCCCTCATCCCCCGCTTATTAATCAAATACTAATTCACTTAGACCGAGAAGATCCTTAGTTTTTTTTCCTTATGAAATTAATTAGGAAATATTTCTCTCCTCATTGTGTTTCTAAACTTTGGTTTAATATAGAGTAAAATACATCTTATTTAAAATAGTCCACAGGTGAGCGTCGGGCTCACAGTCTTGGGCTCGAGGGTCGATTCCAAGTTGGTCTACAGTGTGTGGAGTTTTCATGTTCTCTCTGGGATTTTTGTGGGTTATCTCCAGGCTGGTTGAACAGTCTAAATTGCCCCTAGTTATGAGTGTGAGTGGTTGTCCGTCTCCCTGTGCCCTGTGATTGGCTGGCCACAGATTCAGGGGTGCCTGGTGGTCGTAGTTAGCTTGGATAGGCTTGAACAGCATCACTGTTGACCCTGCTGAGGATAAGAGGTTCAGAAAATGAATGAATGAACTTGTAGATTTAAACCACATCTTCGCATAGCGCTCAGATTAAAGATTCAGTCATGTTTTGCTCAGGTGTATACTTTGTATATTTTCCCCCTGTCTGGCTTTTAAATGTGTTCTCTGGCTTACTGCCACAATGCTAGATTTTTCCCCTCATCAATGTGATTGTGGGGTGTGAAAAGTTGTTTGTCTCATCGTACCCTGCAATTGCCTGGCAAGCAGTTCAGGATTGTGTACTGAACCCCATATTCTTTGCTATCTGGACTTGTTAAATAGTAGAATGTTTAAAAAAAATTAGGCAGTTTTATGCACCGTGAAAAAATTGTTTTGTTCTCTATCCACTGAGGCCTAATATAAATTCCAAAACTATTGTGTCACTTAGTTGCAGCAATATTAGTTGTTATAATAGATCCCAGTAAGCAGGCACAAATATTTTGTAAATGTCAACCAACATTACAGCAGATTTTTGCAATTAAAGCCACTATTTAACCCACAACTATTAACCATCTGCTCTGTTTAACCGATACAGCAATAAAAGTTTCCATTTTAGGCAATGTCTTTTAAAATAGATGTTCAATCTCGACCTAACAATTCCTAAATTAACCAAAATGTTCTTGTGAACAGTGTTACAGAGACCAGAAGTGTCAAAAGGCAGAAATCTTGCTCCCAGATTACTGGATCTTCAACCGCTTTGGGTAAGCGACGACGTAAAACGTGACAAAGGACTTACTGAACATGGAGATTCCAGACTACAAATTCACCATGATAAAAATGGAACAATTCTGATTGTCATGTTTTTGTCCATTTGTATTTACCTCCTTTATTTAGTCTGCTTCGATGACAGGTATTTCAACTCTGTCCCTCTTTTATTACATTGGACGTCATTTTTTTAACATCCTAGGCTCTATGTTAACACACTTATGGATAAAGTACAATTTATTGATTCATTTTAATTATACGGCACTTTTGCCATAATTTGGAAATGATTTAGTATCTGTATTTGCACCATTTTGAATGGCATGTGCAGATCTAAACTTTGGAACTGGTCTAGGTATTGCATCTTGAAGCTGTTTTTGTAATACTTATAATAAAGACAAGACAGTGTTGCCATGTTTTGGTTATTGTCTGGCCAAGTTATGAAAGTTCACTCATTTTCAAAGCAGATGAAGGAACTCAATTGAATTTGATACTTCTTGATGGAAAAATGACTGAGGTAACTGTAATTTAATCAACTCAACACTGATAGAAAGCCGGGTCAAAGCAAGTGTGTCCACACTTTTCTGCGATGTGAAGTTTATGAAAATATGAATAAAAAACGGGGAATTTAATCTTGATTGGAAACAGTTTGCTTCAATAGACAGCAGTACTGGAGACTTTCTATGCCATCAGACAGAGTTGATGAACAAAAGCTTGGATCATAATTGCACTTTCCATCTCAACTCTGATCTGGTCTCCTTTGACTTTCCCATCACTGCACCGTTATTTGTCTTTTTTCTAATTAACATTGGTTTTACTCCCACTTGGAGCCGCATTCAGGTCCCATCTGGCTCCTAATTCTGACCTCATTTAACTCGATCGAAAGGCCAAACGAGAATTCTATGTCCCTTTTTGGAAAGTCCTGCAAAAACTACAATTTAACAGGATTTGTAGCCACTTCTGGCTTCTCAAGTCTGACCCGTTTCTAAGAGTTATAATCTTTGAAAATCTTGTAACTATGTGAGAATTATATATCATGTCTTTCTGAAATGCCCTACACACTTGTGATGGCCTGTGCTTTTTTTTTTTTTGGCTTCTTACCCTCATTCTTTTAGTCTGGCGGAATAGGAAAGAAATCAATTCAAAGTCACGGCGTGGACTCTTGTCGCCGGTAACACACATTGCATCTACCTTGTCAACAGGGATCATTACAATAAGTCAAGTAGTATTGGCATAATCCTGTTATGAAAACAGCTCATGAGGTGAAAGTCATTAAAGCATAGGACGTGCTTAAGTTTAATTGTGTTGGTAAAAGACATGGTTGCGAAAGATAATTGTTTAAAAGGGTGTGCAGGCTACTTGTTGAAACTGCTAAATCCTATTTTCCTTTGTTTAAAACACATGTTTTTCATTCAAATGTTTTGAAAAACTTCATTTGTAATTTTTTTGTGGAATTGAGGATTTTCGACAAATTTATTATACGCTCTGTGTGGTCCAGATAAAATGTGGTAAATCTCATTTCTTTTGATGAGCCAAATACTGATTGCTTCATCTTACCAGACAATGTTGACAATAATACATGAGGGATGGGTTATCTGAATCGAAATGATCTGCTTACATTCCTTCGTGCTGACACATTTTGGTTGACATTTTTTTGGATTTGTCCCCTTGCAGAAATATTCTTGCATGCTGACTTTGGCCGGGTCATTTTTGACCGGATTGACTTCTCTCACCCTTCATGAGGTCTGAAAAAATATGTTTATACTACAAAGATGATCTTTTTGGACAGCCATTCTTGAAACACTTAGTTTTGGTTCCACAGAATTTAATTTTTTTATTTTTTTTCTCCCTTAAGTTAGTTCAAGGGTTAATTCCTATGGAATGCATAGGAAAAACAATACATTATTTTCCTGTGGATACTGGTGAGACTCCTTATCTACAGATTAAAAGATTGAGTACTAATAATAAAGTTAAATATTCAAATTGGTTGACTAAACTAACACTCTCTTTGTAACAACTCTTGCTTCAACAAAGAAATGTACATTCTGTAAAATCTAAACATTTTTTAAGGCCCCAAAAAGCGTATTGATATGATTTGTGTCAGTAGTGGTTAGTGTAAGTTGGTCAGAATGAATAATAATACTAAAACCATTCCATTGTGATTTCATATGCACTTGTTTTTTAGCAAAGTTATGTTTTCTCGACTTTTCCTCTTTTTTTGTCTTCCAAGTGAGTCCTCAAAATGCAATTACAGTTCAGGGAGTTCAAACATGTTTTTCTTTAACAGCAGTCATCTTTCTTAATGTTTCATTTACCTTATTCCGTGACATCCCTGTGAGGAATAGAAAGAAGTAGCAGACAAACCGAAGATCAATAAATGTCCACACGTACACAATACACACAGGGACTTTAGTCTTTTTTTTTTTTTTTAAGACTGTGCTTTTCTTTTAGCAAAACACAGTAACAAGTGACACGTGTTCTGCTTTTTAACAAAAAGCCAATGTTAAATCTGTGGGATTATCAAAAAAAAAATTGTGGTGTAGTGGTTTGTTCACCGGACTCCCGTGTGGGAGATCTGAGTTTGAGTCCCGGTTGGGAAACATTTTCCCATAGTTGTTTCTGTGTACTTGTCAAGACTTTCAAATGACAATAAAGGAAAGTGTTGCCATGTTGTGGCGTAGTGGTTAACTCACTGGACTCCTGTCTGGGAGACCTGGGTTCAAATCCCGGTCGTGATACTTTTTCACTTAGTTATTTCTATGGACTTCTTCTCAAGACACTCAAATGATTACAAAGAAAGGTGTAGTCACTTGGTTGGCGCAGAGGTTAACTCACTGGACTCCCGTCTGGGAGACCTGGGTTCGAATCCCGATCGTCACACTTTTTCACTTAGTTATTTCTGTGGACTTCTTCTCAAGACACTCAAATGATTAGAAAGAAAGGTGTAGTCACTTGGTTGGCGCAGAGGTTAACTCACTGGACTCCCGTCTGGGAGACCTGGGTTCGAATCCCGGTCGTGACACTTTTTCACTTAGTTATTTCTGTGGACTTCTTCTCAAGACACTCAAATGATTACAAAGAAAAGTGTGGTCACTTGAGTGGCGCAGAGGTTAGATCACAGGACTCCCGTGTGGGAGACCTGGGTTCGATTCCCGCTGCCGTCGTTTGGCTGAAAATACTTGGAAAGAAGAATTGGTCAATGGAATAAGAAGAAGGAAAAAAAAAAAAGAAAAAACTTTTTAATTTATATGAAACACTTAGTCATACTTTTCAGTAAAAGGTTAAATTCCGAACTGCCTTCGGCAGTTCGGAAGACACTTGATGGACCAGTCTGTGCGAAAGGCGTTCTCGGGTCGGCCTTCGGCCGACCCTCGACCGCTTGCTTGGTCAGTGAACCGCCGACACCGGGAAGCGAACTCACGTTCTCTCGGTGCAAAGGCGAGTGTGCAACCCACTACACCAACTCGTGCCCCACTTATACATAGGTGTTGAAACGTTTTATCCAAGGAAATGGGGTGAAACACTTAGTTATTTTTTGGACAAAATGCTTCATCCACCATTGAAGACTTATTAAGTTAAACACTTAGGCATTTTAACTTATTCTTTTAACTGAATATTTGGAAAATCTTTGCCGGCACTGGGAATTGAACCCAGGACCACACCGGTAGCAGACTGATGACTTAGCCACTGGGCCACCAACCTGTATGAGAAAGCAGTAGTACTTATAGTTTTATCCAAGGAAATGGGGTGAAACACTTAGTCATTTTTTGGACAAAATGTTTCATCCACCACTGAAGACTTATACACTTAAACACTTTGGCATTAAAACTTATTCTTTTAACTGAATAATATTTGGAAAATCTTTGCCTGCACTGGGATTTGAACCCAGGACCACATAGGTGGCAGACTGATGACTTATCCACTGGGCCACCACCCAGTGAGAGAAAGTGGTAGTACTTATACTTCTACCTCTTTCATTTACCTGAATAATAGTGGGAAAATCTTTGCATGTGCTGGGATTTTAACCCAGGACCACAGAGGTGGGAGACTAATGATTTATCCACTGGGCCACCACCCTGTGAGTGAAAGCAGTAGTACTTGCACTTGTATCTTTTTCATTTACCTGAATAATAGTGGGAAAATCTTTGCAAGCACTAGGATTTGAACCCACGACCATAGAGTTCAAAAACTGATGACTTATCCACTGGGCCACCACTCCACAGTGTTGAGTAGTAGTATTTTTTATTTTGTCCCTTTTCACTCCCAGATCATACTTAGTACTTTACTAATACTTTGTAATATAAGAATTTAAAGCAGTTGGTATACACAGGCTTGGATTTGAACCAGGACACATTTGTTCACAGGCTGATGCTCTAACCCCTTATCCACAGTACAGAAATGGTATTGTGAGC
This sequence comes from Stigmatopora nigra, assembly GCF_051989575.1. Taxonomy (NCBI): domain Eukaryota; kingdom Metazoa; phylum Chordata; class Actinopteri; order Syngnathiformes; family Syngnathidae; genus Stigmatopora; species Stigmatopora nigra. The sequence goes on from NC_135517.1 coordinate 4,569,244, forward strand.
ACTATACCACTAGAGCTCATCCCCTCATCATCACATGCACAAGTCCGTATGTGAGTGGATATAACATCGACTTTACAAAATGGATGGGTCATGTTTTGTTTTGAAACATTTTCTCCAGTATCAAAAGCCACACAAATGTACTCTCCGCCCACTTAGATAATTTGAGCAAACCTCTTTTACATGGACGTTGTTTGTACTGCCATGTCTTCAAGTATTGTTGTAAAACACAGCACTTGCATGTACATATGTACTATTTGTTTGCCATAATGATGGCATGTTACCGCCTAGGTTTTGTTAAGTGAAACCTGTCATGTGTATAAGCAGATGTGCATTTTCATTGGGTCTAATCTGCAAAACCAGTGGTTGGCTGATTGGCAACTCATGAGACTAATTGCTTTGCCCTGCACGCTAATTAAAACCGAATGCTACAAAAGATGGCACAAAACCCCAATTTTTTTCTTGGAATCTGTGTTTCACAGTGTTTCAATAAGACAAAGCACATTTTCTAAATTAGAAAAATATTCATGCAACCCCAATAAACAACAAAGCCTCTAAAACGTGGATGCACGAACGTGTACATTCTTTGATTTATTGGGAGAGCGGTTAGTTGTTCTGCTTGTCATTATATTTTGCTGGAATAGATGAAATAGGTTAAAAGGGTAAGAAAAACGCCCCATGAGCAAGTGTTCTCTATGCAACCATTGTCTGCTTCCTGGAGCGCTTTATTTCATTCTCAAAACCATGTAACGAGCCTCATTGTCTTTTGCTTCTGGCCTTGTCATTATCGACATTTTAGTAAGGAAGAAGTACTTTCATCTTATTTTTCTAAACAATGTTTAAAGAGACGGCACAATTACCTGGTTATTTCATTAGAGGTAACATGGCTTGGTACAGTTGCCATAGAACCATAAAAGAAAGTGAAGTAGCTCTTACATTTGGTAAATGGAATGTCAAACTGATGGAAAGCCAATGGAGGTTGAAGTGGTTTTGTAGAATATGAACGAGTCCTTGTTTTTTTTCTTGAATTGGGAAATGTTTTGTGTTTTATATGGTAAAGTTGCTATCAAAGTTAGTATATTATCATAAGGCTGTTGAACATCTGCACCAGGTTTTCCCCTTGAGGTTCTACAGGAAGGATTTGAAAGAGAATATGGAAGTGGATAGTAGCTTTATTTACTTTATTCCTTTAGTGTACCATCCAGATTCTTGGATGCTTTCTGGCTGTTGTTCAAGTGGACATTAATATTTTTTTTGAAGTCTATTTGTAGTACAGTGGAGGACCTAATGCAAGATTGATTATTATACCAAAGTTGTTTTCACATTTTTAATGTATTTTTGAGAGTAAGAAAGTCTACTTTATAGTCTGAAAAATACTGTAATTTGGATTGGACGAGAAAGTTTTCCAAGTACTACCAAAGCACCATACTTTTTATTTATACTACAAAGGAAATAAATATTTTTTGCAAATATATTTGAAAATGAATTTTGAGCACATTTTGAAATTTGATGCCCCTTTTTTGTATATATTTCTTATTACATTTTCATGGAAGTTAATCTGTAAATCTGATTTTCACTTCAATTTTGTTCTTTGTGCTTTAAAACAAAAGAAAAAAAAGCTCAAGATTATATAAACTTATGTTTTGGAATGTCCTGAAATGATCCTGCAAAAAAAGATCACTTAATTATGGGTAATTATGTGGTATATTAAGGCCAAGACTATTTAATCTTGTGTTGGATTACTCCTGAAGTAATTCAAGAAAGAAGCTCAGAAAGAACAGTATTCAATGTCATTTTGTGTGTTTTAGAAGGTGAAGTGTAGAGCCTGAAAAGAGAGTTAGATTACATTTTTCTCGTCTGGATTGTTAGTCATAATATTATGCTAACTAGTAAGTTTGACACTTTTAGATGAAGAGATTTAATGTTGCAGTTATACTTTCAGAGCTGCACTTATCTTGAATTCCATTTTGCCGACCCTGGAGTTGCTCACTTTGGCAGGACTTGGCTTTTACAAGTAGGTCTGGTTGTCCACTGATTGTATGATAAAGGGGGATCTTGCAAAAAGTAATTTCCTAACAGTTGTTTTAATTTGACAATAGTACATGAAACGTATTTTAATTGGGAGGAAAATAATTCAGTTGTGACTTCAGGGTCATTCTTTTAGGGGGGGTTTACAGTGATATTTTTAATATATCAAAATTTGTGGGACAAGTGCCGAAAGTTGATTTTGAGTTGAACACAAATCATATTTAATGATCCTAAAGTGTCAAGTTAGTCATTTAAAAAGAGTGATTTTCTGTTGGAAACGTTTTTTTCCCCAAAAAACTACACATTTCAAATTGTCATTTGCTACCAATTAAGTTAAAGTAATTATGCAACAAGGGATTTCTATAAAGCTGTTTGAAGTGCTAAAACAGGGCTCTAGGAACAACATTGATTTTTAAATCACATTCAAGTAAAGCTTCTATATTCCTTTTGTGCTGTTTTTTTTTCTATACCAGTGAATGATGTAAAGGTGTAGAAATGAGTTCTGTTTCAAACTGATGGGCTTTGACAAAGACCTTTACTCTCATTTCACCGGGTTTTATCTCTGCTCTTTCAAAATTCAGTCCTAAGATTCCTGTCTCTGATTGAATTAGAGTGAATCCAGGCATGAGTTTCAACTACAAATCCTTCCCAATAAGAAGAAAGACAGCCTTCCATGCCATAGCTTTGATTAAATTTGCTTTCTTGTTTGCCAAAGTGTCAATAAATGAATGGTCTCTCCTCAGTCTTTCATGGCTCTGCAGGGTGCAGGTGGGTTCTATCACTTTGTTGCCATGCAACGATCTTGCAGAACATTAGGGCTGATTGTGTTTGATGAATAGAAAAAAATGCTCATAATGCCCGTGAGCTGTTCTCCAGGTTTGTTTTGGGAAATCTAAATGAAGCATATTTCTGTACCAGCATATTTATTGATTTAATTTTCAAACTCCTGCACCAATGAGGCCTTATTGTGTATTTTTGAATGATGGCTGTCATGGAGGGGAAAGCTCAACAAGGGCTGATTTAATAGAGATGAATCCTAGTACTTTGAACTATAAAGACAAATATCCCAACATGAACAAAACAACAGTACCTTCATTTACTGCAATCATTGTGTTATGGAATTGAAAGTGCTACACAGGGACATTTCTCAGCAAGTTGTCATAAATTATTGTTCTGGGAAATTCTACACTACAAATGTCAATGTTTAGTTAAGAAATGTAGTTTGTTAATACAATGAAACATTATGAATTAAATTCGCCTTCCGAAATAAAGTTTTAGCTAATAGTAATTGTATTATGGCATGCAAAGCAAAGACTGGTAGCATCTGACCTAGGAAGGCAAAAACATACTTTTTACAAGAAAATGGGTGGCAAACACATGGCTCTCAAGGCGCATGCGGCTTTGCTTCTTATCATATTTCACATATTACTCTTTGCCTGATTTCATATTTCTCTTATTTTTATTCTCTTAAAACACACATTCATTAAGGCCCATTAAAAACAAATATTATATTTAAAAATAATTTGGCAATTTGATTTTTTAAGCTGCTTGAGACAAGGCTGCAAACCCCACCTTGTGCCTAAGGTCAGCTAGGATAGGCTCCAGCACCCCTTGTGACCATTGTGAGGATAGAGTGGTTCAGAAAATGAATGAATGAATAATAGTTACTACAAAATAAGTGAGCATTCTTACTCAAACAAAAGAAAATGTGACTCATCATTGCACCAAGAGTATCATGCTGTGACCCGTGGCCTAGAGTAACAAACAATCAATGAACGGACCTGTTTTTTTCCTTGGCAGAAGTAATTAAGTCCAGCCACTCTGAGGCCATTCATCAAACATCAACCTATTATTAGGAGTGTAGAAAAATTACAGAGAACTGGAAGAGCACATGACCATAAAAATAACAGTTTTTTTTAACTCAGGTGAAATTGCAAATGTGTTCACACCAAAATGAAATATAGAAACAATGTTATCCATTTGTTGTTGTCATGCAGAAACCTTTTGCACTGAGGATAAAGTGTAAATGTGGAAATAAAAATGAAAAATGAGACCAAGTTCAACAATTTATAGAGCCTAATTTGGCTCACTAAAAAAAATCAGCGTTATCAATGTGTCAATGGGTAAAAAAAATAATCACATTTCCACTCCTGCAACTTCTTTTTGAAATAAAATAAGTGTTCATCAATTAATCTGTGAGCCTCTTTGAGTACAGACAACATTTTGATGACTTCTAATTTATGCCCAAGAGCCTAATATATGCAACTCAAATGTTAATATACTGGATCTCACCTTTTTTATGACCAGTGAGATCCCAGGAGGTGATATTTTGCATGGAGTTCAACTCCAACTGAGATCGACCACATTCATGTTTAGCTTCTTTTTGGACCTTTTCTCACCAAACTGCTTGGCAATCTCTCCCTTGTCCCTTTCCAGCCTTGTGGAGGCATATAATTTTGTCTTAGGTGTCTTTGGACAGCTCTTTGGTCTTGACCATGTTTCAAGCTTGAGTCCTACTCATTGAATGGGCTGGACTGGTGTATTTATGCAGTTAACGACCTCAAACAGCTGCATCTGATTCAGGATAATACATGGAGTGGTAGTCGACATTTAAAGGTGTACTACCAGGTCTTTGAGGGTCACAATTCCATTGAATTGCATTGAAATGAATTGAATTGAATGAAATTGAATTGAATTGAATTGAATTGAATGCTTTTATTGTCATTGTGCAAGTATAAGGAGATTTAAAGTGTTCAACACATAGTACACAAATAACAACACACAAAAAATAAATGAATTAATAAGAGATACCCCGGTGGGTGAGTGGTTAGTGTGCTGGCCTCACAGTGGGGGATCTGGGTTCAAATCCAGGTTGGTCCACTGATGTGTGCTTTGCATGTTTTCTGATTTGGCCTCCTTGCATTGATTTTTTTAGCCCCACATTTTGCTGCAATTACAGCTGCAAGTCGCCCGAGGTGCCCAGTTTTTCTTGCAAAACAGCTTGAGCTCAGTGTGATCTGATGGAGAGTGTTTGTGAACAGCACTGCTGGCAGCTGTTGTTCTGCCTACATGCTTCATTGCAGCTTCGGGGGTGGCCATGGCAGGGCTTCAATGTCACAGTCAGGGTGGAAATGCTTCGCACTTAATAGCTCGTTGTCAACTTGTCTTTAGTCGTAACTCAGATGGTTGGATGTAAAGGAAGTTGTAAGTTTGGAAATGGGGTGCTGTCTTTAAACAGACTTGTCAAGGTGTGTACTACTCCCACCTGGACTTAGAATTTCTGTGCCTGAGAAAAGGTATATAAAAATATGAATGCATTGTTATTATTACACAAATTATGCCCAACATCCCCAAAAACTTTGTGAGTTTACATGTTAAAATGTGCAACCACTATCACTTTAAATGGAATTTAGCACAATACAATGAGAAATGGACTCTTTGTCCTGTTAACCTTTTTCTTAACTCTCCTCTCAAGGAGAATAGTAAATTGTTTTTTATTATTGGATGGATTTTGCTGACCTCAGAGCGGGGAATGTGGGGTCAGACTGAGTGAGAAGGTGAAGTGAAGGTGTGAATGAGTGCCAATATTTAAAAATGGACTGTAGCCATCTGGTAACTAGCTCAGGCTGTAGTCTGTCTGTAGTTTTACTCAATGTCACCTGAAATAGACCCTAGCCAAAATGATGAATATCTGTAAATTGCTCCATTTGTCTATATGTAAAAATAGAATCTTTCAAAATGTATATTTTTTGCCATATACAGATACACATATATAAAAGGATTCTAATGTATGAATGATGTGGCCTATTTTCCTACTGCTTTACAAGTAAATTTATGACTTCTATGAGCCCATGTCTTATAATTTTATCACAATGCAGAAATGTGGATCACCATAATCGATGTTAGTGCTGAGAATGATGAAGTGTTAGCAAATTGCTTTGTCATTCCTCTTAAAGTGCTGACAGAATTCACTGACTCATAGAGGAAAACGCAAGTTTCCCTTTGCTAAAAGGATTATGTTAGACCAAATTGGGGATTGTTTTTTACCACTGATTTGATTCCCTTTTGTTGTTTGAATGGATGGGTGATCTTAAAGTTATATTTAATAACATTCTCACCAAAAAAGAGCTGATTGTATACTTATGTAAAAGGAAATTTCATCGTCAATCAGATCTTTTGCATTAAATTTAACTAAATGACTCTATTGACATCCAATCCATTTTTACTGGGATTTCTGGCAGCGATTTTTTTTTCTGCCAGCAATCCCAATCAAAATGGATTAAATTTCTAACATAGTGAATGCCACTTAATCATAAGTATTCCCTGCCAGTCCTCCCAGTACAAATAAATTGCAGGTCTAGAGCAGTCACCGGCAATAAAAGAGTAAAATATAATTTATGGTAAACCCAAGCAGTTTACTGACTGGAATTATTCTCCTCCACTAATTCCTCTGTGCTCTTTAATTCTGAATGTCCTCTGATGAACTTGTTGAATTACAATTCTTTGTTGGTTTTGAAACACACTGTTTAATTGCTAAATGCCACAAGCCATAATTATGTTGGGTCAAAAAACAGCTACAGTCACGTAACAATAAACCGGCTTGACTGTGCTGCGTGTCATCAATTCACAATGTTCCACACCACAGGGAAACTATACATATAAATCGAAGATATAATACGATTGCTGTTTTGCGTAATGATCAGACTACCTGTTGTTTTATAGTTATTTGAATTCTAAATGATTCATATTATGTTTTTATAAGAGACCACCAGTGTGAGAGGAAATTGTTCATGTATTGACTCGTTTGCACAGATTTGCTATTCTTTCTACATGCATGCCTGAATGTATTTGCCCTAACTTATTTCCATTCCAAGTGACATGTATAACACAATTGAAATTCATATATGGGGATGTTCAGACACTTTTTCCAAACTATAATTTTACTTGGGTAGAGCATGCAAACTAGTTTAAAAAGCTGTCATATACAAAGTCCAAAAATGTCCCCTGTTTAGGGTTCCCTATACTTTACTAATGCACTGGAACATATTGGAGTTATTAAAAATCCTTTCAGAAAACAAATTCAATGCTAAATGCGTTAAGCACATTCCTAAAATGTGTGATAAATTGATTAATCTGTCTTGTTAAAATACTGAAATACAATATTCAATATGGAGGAAATGTATGCCCTTCTATGCTGGACCACATTGACTGGCCATTAGAGGAATTTGATTTACTGCCATTTTCTACAGTTCGATGATAATGTTATTGAGATCAAATAAAAGCAGGGATTAGATTTATTAAAATAAATCTGATCACCAGTTAGCCTTGGTTAAAGGTTCTTTTAATTTTAGGTATAGTTTGTAAACAGAACTGTACACTGCAGATGTTTGTAATAATATTTATCTTCACAAGAAGAACATTATAGGTGTCATAAACTTATCACAAAACTGTCCTCAGGTCCCAGAACAGCACGCTTAGTGGTAAAAATGGTCTAATGGCCTGCAGTTAACTGGACGATACGATGTTAATGGCCCGAGAGAAGCCAGTGTCTGAGAGCATACTGATTATCCTCCATCATGAGCAGTAGACAGGTCTAGTAGATGTACAGGATTTCCTTCATTTCTCTAAAATAGAAAATAAGTTAAATTAGTCAAGTTGATTGTAATCACCAAATTTAAGTAAAACAAATTGAGCATGACTCAATGGATAAATAAATGGACTGAGTCATACTTAACATAATTTCCCTACTTTTAATATAACTGGACAACATGATCTGATAACATTTCATAGTTTTAATTCATGATACTAATAATATCCCTGTTCTGCTTATCAAATGAAGTTCAAGGACAAGGTCAGCCAAAATGAGCAATAACTGACAAGAATAGTTTTATCATAGAGGCAAGAGTTGGACATATTCCATGTTTTTTTTTTTGTCATGCTGTTGCTAGGCAGTAGAGTTTATTAGTTACATCCATGTATACTGTTTACTTAGTGTTAAGTACATGTCAAATGCAACATCAGCGTGTATGTCAGCACATAGGGATTTTCATTAAATACATCCTTAACATCTACACAAGTTTGTGTAAAGGTGACTAGAAGGTGACTCCCTTGCTCCACTATAGTTGAAAAATTCTGAATAAAGTCCCATTGGGACTCCTGATATATTATTCCTGGGTAGTGCAGTCTGAGGAGTACCCACTGGACATCAATACCACTTAGTCACGGTTAGTGTGAGCTTAAATTGCAATGGTGAAGAAGAATGCCTGAAAGGGCTCTAGCTCTGGCTTCAAATATGACACAAGCTAAATTTGTGTGCCTGTCATTTTCTGTTGTCTGCAATCACTCTGTGTTTGTTCAGCAGCAGTTTAAGCCAAAAGGACAAGTTTGTGCAATGTACCAGCGGGATAACTGTTACAATCAGCTGATTATTGGACAATTTCTTGCTTACCTGCTGTGTGGGACTGACATCTTTTCTGAGGTCGGCTGCCGGTGTATGGTTGGATTTTCTCGTGATTATTTTGCTACTTTGCACCTTTAGTTTATTCGCCAACTTGATCATATTTACTGTTTTTGTTGTACCTTTTGAATTTTTACTTTTTGGGCCGTTTGTGCGCTTTCCTTAGTTTACTCACCGATTTGGTTGAGCTACTTTGATATGCAGTTAGGCCATATTTTGGTGAAAAGAAGTTTTTGCCTTATACTTCTTACTTGTGCCTGTCTATGAAGTTAACAAAAACCTTGTTTAAAACTTCTAGAATGATACTAGTCTAAATTTATGCATATGTAGTGTGGAAAACAAGGTCCCAAAGAGTTTGTTTACCCATTTGCTTGTGTGGGATTTTCTTCAGGTACTCCAGACATCTTTTCACATTTCTCCTGTTAAATGATGACAAAACAAACTTAGGATGGATGTCCTGTGGTTTATAGGTAAATTGCTCCATCTACCCAAAAGCAGAGAATAAATGGATCAATGGATTTATGCTTTGCTACCCAAAAGGCAAACTTTTTAAAATAATAAATCAACGACAAGTAGCACATACTTTTGGAATTGTTAATACCACTTTGTGGCCACTGCAGAAGAAGTGCCTGTAAATCTTTTGTCCCATTCTTCAGGAAACTGGGCCAATTTTTTAAAAACTTGGCTGTGACTATGGTGAGTTAACATGGCCCGATGACAAAACCATTACGTTTTATGTAGATGTATTTAAAATGCCAAGTAATGTGTTGTTGTTTTTTTGTAAATACACAACAGATAAGTCACTGATGTAAGATTTAATTAAATTAACTGTGGTTATATTTTACTTGACATTAAAATATAAAAAAATAAAAAATAAAGTGAAAAAATAAGTGTTAGTGCCTGAAAAAATGTGTAATTTGACTATCTGACCACCCCTTTCAGCCTACCAGGAGTGCCGTAGGGTCCATCGATCCATCCAGAAAGAGCAACAACCCCTCACCAGACCACCGAGAGCAGCACAGGTGAGGTTTAATGTAGGTATTATTGTGCTGCGCTGCTTGTGGCACAAACACAGTTGACCTCTTTCACAACAATAACCATGCTTATTTCTTTAAAGGGCAGCATGCTTGTAGCACTATGAGATCTGTAACTACCCCAACCCCCTCTGCTTGGGGAAGGTCAACACCCATCCAGTGCTTCAGCATGTCTTTTTGGTAGGCGTCATTGCTTGTATTTCAAATTTTTTTCTCATTAGAGTTCAACCTTATTAATGTTACATCACATAGGAACCAAATCCTGGTGAATACCGAAATTCCACAAGTTTGTTTAGAAGTAGGGATATTCTACCTGACAGCAACAATATAAAAATCTGAGTTGTGGACGGTATATTTCAGTGGTTTCCTGACTTCTACTTACTACTGCCCTGAGTATAGTCAAAGCCTTTAATAGTAAAGCACCCTAGGGGGTGTTATCCTGTTATTGTTTTGTAAGCTGATGCTTTTGGATCCTGTGCAAAAACCACAGGAAACTGGTAAATTCTCTAAGAAGTAAAGCCTACCTAAAGAACTGAAAAGAAGATTGAGATATTGCTCACGTCGAAACTTGTAGCTCAAAGAGTGGGTGAGATATGTGGCGAGTTAGTGCGATGTGCGACTTACATTTTTGTTTTGACTCATCATGCAAGGCTCTTAAAGTGCACCGCTATCATGCGGGAAATGGCCCCCTTTTCTAAAAAAAAAAGTGATGTTTGCATGGATAATGCGTCACCCGCCGAGATTTAATTGACAACCGTACTTTGCACCCTGCTGTGCGTTGATTCAGTTTATATGTGCACCTCCTGATACTAAATGACATGAGAAAACTGCAGGCTGAAAATGTGCAATTATGTAAGAAGCATGCGAGTATCATCTCTCACTTTATCAAGGGTTTAAGCCTGGATCTTGTCTCTAATTAGGTCTGTCAACTAAAAGCTCACCAAATCTGTAGGAACTGTAACAAGAACTGCTGAGCCGTTGGAACCATTTGGGATTGACAGGAAAAAGGATCAATTCTATAACTTTTTAAAAATGAAAACATGTCCATGATATTTGAAACTGGAGTTCATTAAGTTTAAACTTGATTTTTCAATAGGAAATCGTGTTGCCATCTCACTGTGCATCGTATTGGAGAAAATTGATGGAAAAATTGCCTTTACACAATTAAAAAATGGTTTAAAAAATAAAAACATCACTTTTGGTCATTTTGGTGAACTTTTCCTTTCGACCTGACTGTGGTTAATGAGTAAATTGTAAAAATCAATCCTGTCTGTCGCCATTATGAAACCCCAAATTTAATAGACAATGTCTTTAGGGAAAATAACTAATCAGGGACAAAAGAGGTGAGTAATGAACTGTCATCAATTTTCAATGCATTCACAAGCGCAATCACAGCCGACATTTAGACCTACCAGGGTCTTTATTTTTATTCTCATGACACCAATAAAATCAAGGGCTCAGGCGGAATCTTCCCAAGTGCTTCCTGTAGCTTTTTCTGTTGATTCTCACCACAAATAAGTTGAAAGTCTCTAAAATCAATTTCCCAAGCCTGTCCGCTCATGCTTTCAAGCACCCTCGGCTCATGCCTTCACACCATTTCACATCCTTTTGCATAATTTGATGCTTTTCGGACCTTCCTTGAACTCACCAAACGTGTGCATTGAAAAACAAGTTGAAGAATGTTTTTAAACAGGAACTTTGCCATTTTTGTTGCGTTGTTAAGGATTTTATGTTGATATAATTTAGCCTGTTCATTAGGCCTGACCATGATTCTATTTTTAGACTCTAAATAAAGAAATTAATGTTACTATTTATTAATATTTTCCTCATTAACATAAAATATTTGGGGTTTGTTTTCAATTATCACTTTGTATTGAACCAAATTAGTTGAAATTGTTGACTATTTTTCATCAATCGTCCCTGAATTTTGCTGTACATTGAATAAAAATATAAATAATACTGTTCTTTTTCACTCCCCTAGTTGTGACTTGTTATATTGTAACAGTTTAACTGATTTCTGTCAATCTCCAACAATGAATGTGTATTTTTTTACATTCAATATAGCCCACACGCTAACATTCCAACGTAGTATCCTTTAGATTAGTGCACAACGTAGACACTGAGTCCTTGAGATGGCCTTCAGGCTATGCTCATTGAGCATCTCCTCTCCAAATGAGACCTTGAGCCTTACACAGCCCAGAACTAATTATTTCCACATCTCCTTAAAAAATTGAAAACAAGAAGAAATCCATATTTATCCCTGAGACGTTTTGCCCTCCAACCATTAAGTGGCTGCACATATCAGGTAATTCTAAGATGACTGTAGTGCATAGAAGCCAATTGTTAGTCTTTTTCCGTCTTTAGCGAGACAATTAGGCGCTACTTTCCATCCTCTGCTTTGAAATATCCTGCTCATAGTCTAGTGCGTTTTATTTGTGTAATTTTTGTTTCATTAAATGCTAATGAGTTTCATGTGTTCTGATATAAATATTCCATAATTCAGTGTGGGCAACTGGAACTTATTCCAGTAGGGCGCCTATAGAAATTTTGGTGGGTGTGCCGCCTCATGCCGTCAGATGGGATAGGCTCCAGCACCCTCTGTAACCCTAGTGAGGATAAAGTGGTTCAGAAAATGAATAATATTCTTAGATCTTCTGTTAGGGTAATATGCAAATTAAGTCATAACATTGCAAGAAAAAGTGGAAAATGAACTAATAGTCTTCATATTCAAAACGAACAACAATATTGAAATAATGCCGATAATTCAAATTTATCTTGTGAAATATTTATTATCTATGCTTTTATAGTAAGAAAACGGTGCCCGTGTAAATGTACTCATAGATTGACTAGTCAACTTTGAGATATCATGTGGTAAAAAGTAAGTAAGGACAATTAAAGTGTTCTAAAAAGATCTTAGTGTGATGCAACCAGAATGACTTTTTCTCAGAACTGGGCTCATTTTTAATTTCTTTGGCATTTAAAGTTACACCATGTACTTAATTTAATTGGACTTAGGATCATGAAGTAATCCTTGGAAAATATCTTCCTCTGTAAAAGGGATATGTGACCTAAAAAGATTCAAAACGTATCTTTTCACAGTCTTACTCCGTGTTTTTTGGAATGTGGAAGGAAGCTCGGCTCGGGTACCAGGAAAAAACACACAGACGAGCAAAGGAGAGAAATTACAAATTCCACAGCAGGGCCTGAACCAACATTGGATATCAGAATATCTCAACAGTTTGCCAAACATGCTAACTAACATTTCAGTACACAGCAAAGATAAATAAGAAATTGAAGAGTAAAAAGCCATTGAAATGAATAAGTGAAATACCATTGATCTGTTCCATCCTCATAAGAAATAGAAGTATTTTTCAAGGGATTTTATACGGCACTGTGTTATAAAATCAAAATAAATATGTATATATGTATATATACATATATATACATGTAAATTGAGGTACACTTGTCCCCCAGGATAACTGCATTGCCTCTGTTTCCTATTTTTCCAGTAGCTAATCAGAAGAACGTACTTCTTGATGTCAAAATTATATTTTATTCATTCAATTTCAAAACCACTTGTTCTTGGCAGGTTCGCAGTGTGCTTTCTCAGCTGACTTCAGAAAAAAAAGCCAGACTACACCTGGTCAGCAGTCAGTAATAGAGCCCAATATAAAGACAACTGATAGGTTCATTAAAATTACCCTTCTTTGTAATTATCAATAACTGCAGGCAGACATCTTATTCAATTATTGACATTTAATAAATAGATTGGATCACGGATAAGAAACCTTAAGGGAGGAGATCTTCAAAAGTATCCTCCCGAACCGTATTTCGCGTACAGCTTTAAGGCATTTTGAATAAAAACAATCACGCCTTCATTTGACCTAACAATCATATAACAATTACATAAAGAAGCCCGAAATGTCCCGAGTGTTATGGAAGTGGCAGATATCCGTATCTGTTGTTAGACCTTGGCGTCTCTTTGCCTTGGATAAGTCCATGTGAGAGTTGACTAGGCGGCAGTGTATGACCTCGAGCCGAACAATAAAAAGACTTTTAATGATTTAACAAAGAAATGAATTACTACACATATGTATAACAGTAATACAGAATAAACCCAACAACAACTTATCACAAATAAACCGCCAACAAGTCGGAATTGATCCTATATTGCCCACATCACCAAAGTTAGGCAAAAGAACCACTTCACTATCAGGTGGCCGCAATATTTTGTTTTTTCCCAAATTCATTCTTCTTTGGATTTGATACAATCAGTCATGAATTCTTTTTTTCCTTTGCCCTTTTACTTTCCAGGTAGCAATACATCAGAATCACTCTTCCCATTCCTCCTCTTACTAATTTGCAGTCAATCCACTGTTTTCCAGACTCAAAGCCACAGAGAAACGGATTCCGGAGGGAGGAATGATGGTGTCTGAAAATGCATACTACTGGAAAAGACAAATAAATGATACTTTAGCAACTCTTTTTGTTCTTCCTTCTAATACATCAGGTATATTTCTTAAGATTGTTTTGTAACTATAACTTATTGTTTCATTTCATGAATCCAATCTTCTTACTGACAATTTAAATTACCACATGGCTCAATTTTAAGAGTTCTTTTTCTAAAGTCGAGAATCTAAAAACAATTTCAGCTCTGGGGAGCCAGTCTGAATGTCTCCAAATATACATAAACTCGTGTATAAAGTGAGGAAAAAAAATCTGACATGCAATAGATGAACGAATTATAACATTGTAGAATATAATTTCGCCTCTTTAGATGTTTTTTTAATAAAAAAAAGTTTATTTTCAGTTGAGATGCCCTTTTAATCAACAACAGTCAATGAATTATCATTTTCAGTTCTTAACAACTAAATATTTTGAAACATCATCATTAGGAAGTTTGTCAAAAAATATACTCAGCTTGGCAATGGCTTGTAAATTAAGATGAATATCATTTGCAGTTATTATATTTGCTGCATTCAGTTTATTATCTTGGCAAATGAGAGTAAATTATAATTTGCATTTTAATATGGGACACAGTTTTATGAATATACAGACATTTTAATGACATAAGTGGAAAACCTCATAGATAAAGGCAATGGCATGCCAAGATTTATGGCTCTCCATAAGGGGTGTTTGCCAGCTGTCTTGTTTATGACATGCAGTTATATCGAGTTACCCTGACAAGTCAAAATTATGAACTTTTTCAAAACCAGGGCACCCATGCAAACTCCACAGAGAAAAGTTTGAACCTGCTAACCTCTCGAACAACCTGCCACCTAATAATGATAAAGAAATCGCTAATAATTTAATAGTTTAAACTCTTAAGTGTCAAAAAAGACTTGAAATTGACATTTGTCACTTGCCTATAAAGGTTTAAAAGGTCAAATATGTCCACTGTGCTGACTACTATCCCTACAGGGGTTAATAAAACAATGATTCAATCATTCATTCATTTTCTGAACCGCTTATCCTCACAAGGGTCGTGTGGGGTGCTGGAGCAAATCCCAGATGACACCTTGGATTGGTGGCCAGCCAATCGCACGGCACGAGGAGACGGACAACCATTCATGCTCAGATTCACAAACTTGGAGTAATTTAGAGTGTTTGGTGGCCATCCATGCATGTTTTTGGCACTTGGGAGAAAACCAGAGTACCCGGAGAAATCCCACGCAAGCCTACGGAAAACATGCAAACTCCACTCCATAAAGACCCATCTGAGAACGAACCCTCGACCCCAAAACAGTGCAGCCGACGCATTATCCACTCCTGCACCGGATCACCTAACAATTACATTATATTTTTTAAGCACTCTATAATTGTACGTAAGCAACACAGCACTATACTGCTATTAATGACTTCATCTTCCCATTCTGCAAAGAAGTATGAAGTCTTCAGATTTAATGATGGCTTTTATGTGGGTGTGGTGCGCGCAATTGACCGTGAGTTTGCGCACCCTTGCAATTGGTACGTGGCGCCCCCTAGTGACTGTGATGTTGGTGTCTGCTCGGGGATACGCGTCGTCTTCTCCAACACAAAAGCACTTCTATGCTGCTGTGCTGCCCATTGCCAGTCTTCTGGAGGAGGATGTCAGAGCTCCTCATATTTTTTTTGCATCACTTTCCCCCACTTTTCCCCCAGAATTTGGATTTGCGCTCGTGGTTTATGGGAAGGATATCACTTCAACTACAAGTGACTTTTTAAAACGATTTCTTATTCACCTTTAGCGAAAAAGGCAGTTTGGCATACCAATCGATGCCCGCAAATCGCACTTATTTACCCGAGATGTTGTTTGGAGGACCTTCGGCTTGACGCACCAGCCGAGCCAATGGAGATCTTTCATTCGAATCTAAGTGACTCATGGCCACAGAACGAGTCGTGGTCATCAGTTCCCAACCAGACGAACCCCTTGAAGAGGAACGAGGAGGTAGCCAAGGTGGAGGTGAGCGTCCTGGCTTTGATTCTCTTCCTGGCACTTGCGGGGAACCTGTGCGTCCTAGCGGCCATCCACAGTGCCAAACACAGCCAGTCGCGCATGTACTACTTCATGAAGCACCTGAGCATCGCTGACCTGGTAGTAGCCATCTTCCAGGTCTTGCCTCAACTCATCTGGGACATCACTTTCCGCTTCTACGGTCCGGACTTACTGTGTCGACTGGTCAAGTATCTTCAGGTGGTGGGCATGTTCGCCTCCACCTATATGTTGGTGCTCATGTCCGTGGATAGATGCCTGGCCATATGCCAGCCTCTACGCTCCCTGCATAGGAGGAAGGACCGGTTCTATGTGGTTCTCTCCTGGAGCCTGAGCGTACTCTTCAGCGCGCCACAGATGTTTATCTTCTCCCTCCGGGATCTGGGTTCCGGGGTACATGACTGCTGGGCTGACTTCATCCAGCCGTGGGGGGCTAAAGTATACATCACGTGGATCAGCTTGACCATCTATATCATCCCGGTGGGAATCCTAAGCATCTGCTATGGCCTGATTAGCTTCAAAATATGGCAGAACTTTAAGCTGAAGACCCGGCGAGACCAGTGCATCAGTTTGACGCCCAAAAGTGGGAAGGGGGTCAGCACGTTGGCAAGGGTGAGCAGCGTCAAACTCATCTCCAAAGCCAAGATGACCACCGTCAAGATGACTTTTGTCATCGTGCTGGCTTACATCGTGTGCTGGACACCCTTCTTCTCCGTGCAGATGTGGTCCGCTTGGGACCCCGCCGCCCCACGCGAGGGTGAGTGCCAATCATTTCACTTCCATTGGCTCCAATGTGCCCCTAAACTTTCCTCCGATTCCATGGGAGAATAAATGCCTATTAAAAATTGCAAAATTCATTTTTATTTACTAAAATACCTGATTTTAGGGGGGTTGTCCAGCACTGGACTCACAGGTCAACTCTTGCTCCTGCCATCTAGTGGGAGAGCTTTATTGCTTCCTCAACAACTTAAAAAAAAAGATTATTGGATCTTAAAATTACAGTTTGAAGTGCCACAAACGTCTCTTGGCCTTTCTAAATTCGGGGGTTCGTGTTTTAGGTCTCCAAATCCATCCAGAATGGATTGTGATGTTTTTTTTGCTTGGATTTAAGAGTTTTTTTTTGTCCGTAGCTGTAAATGTTATTGTGACCGATTGTTTGTTTACATGTGCCATCTGATTGTTGGCAATCAGTGCTAGTATATGGCGTAGTTTGTTATTTAATTAGTTTTAAATGATAAAAAGAAACGGTTGAGTACACTGTTTACGGAGTACACTATTTGCTTTCTGGTCCCTTCAATATGCAAATTGTGTATTCTGCTCAGACTCATTTCCTTCTACTCATTTTTGCATTATGTGTAATAGTCATTTGTCAGGCAATTATGTGCTGCTTAATGTCCCGGTCATGAAATAATTCTTTCCACTACATCACAGGACTTGATTGAAATACAGCCAATTGGTGCGGTTAAAAAGACTGATGTGATTGACAATGACAACACTACAAGCAGAAAAACAGGACTCCAACAGAAAAATGAGCAGCTCTCAGCCACCGAAATGGAAACATATTATAGAGTACAAAAATCGAGCACTGTAAGGCGCGTGACTAATATGACGTATATCCGGGGTAAAAATATTTCTCTGGTGAGTCTCAAAATAATCACAGAATTCATTCTTTAAACTACATAATCCTATCATAGTTTTTTTTAATCCATAATACTATATTTTTTTAAATGCAGTTTTGTCATATTACTTTAAATCACAGTATATCTGCATTTGTTCTTTATTCTAAAACAGTTTGTTTTCCAAAACATGCATTTTTAATTGACTTTTAAATGCAGTACATTTTCATTAAATTATTATTTTTTATTTGTATAAACAATCTGTGATTCCCAATTACTGGGAATTATAGACTGTGATAGATCAGCAGGTGTGCAGTAGTAAATTACAATTTCTCAAAACTACTCTTATGCATATAGTCCTAAAAATATATAATTTTTCACTTATCTATGCTAATTGTGTATATTATTATTTCACTAGATACCAGATGAAATACATTTTTAGAAATAGACAGGTTGATTAGTTGTCTAATTCTGTACAATGGGTAGGTGCTGTATAAAATACACAATTGTTTTCAATACAAAGTGCCCACTCTTTGATTTAGGAGTAAATTTAGACAGATTTTCCTAAATTCACAATTTGTATTTTTTTCTTCTATATTTTGTACTTTTTCTGTTGGAATACGATAACATTGTTCAAATACAAAATCCACAAATATACCTCAGCTGAGTAATGACAGAGAAAATAGGTAAACTATAACTTATACCAACTACAACCACAACACTTGATTAAGTTCACTTCCA
The DNA here is from genome assembly GCF_051989575.1 of Stigmatopora nigra. Lineage (NCBI taxonomy): Eukaryota > Metazoa > Chordata > Actinopteri > Syngnathiformes > Syngnathidae > Stigmatopora > Stigmatopora nigra. The sequence goes on from NC_135517.1 coordinate 4,587,589, forward strand.
CAATTTGATAAGATCCAATGCACAAACATTGTCATGAATCACAATTAGGAGCAGTACCCCTGGTACAAAAAGCAAGGTCAACAAAAGGGAGATTTGGATGACTTTTACCTGTCTGGCTGTCTCCATGCACACTTAAATATATTTGTTTTGATTTCCAAAATGCACTAAGTGTTCCTCTTAGAATGCACAAGACAAGGCTTTCCCTTGTGTCCTTTGTCACCCCTTGCACTGCACATTGTCAGACAGCTAATCATTAATCAAATTAGCGTGTGCAACTGCACACCCACCAGCTTTATGTTTGGCCTCTGGGGCTACACTGGAGCACCTCGTTGACATTTAACAGCCATAAGCTGTGAAGCATGACATGCAGCATAAAAACTCAATGGTCACAAGCCACACCCATAGCTGCCTTCTTATTTGCATATTGTCAAAAGTTGTCCCTTAGGTTATATTAATGCAGGGGTCAGGAACCTTTTTGACAAAGAGAGCCATAAACAATTCATATTTTTTAATGTTATTCTTTGAGAGCATACTCTGAATTTAAAAGTCAAAATACATGTAAATGGTTGTCTTTTATTTGAGTAATTTCACTACTTTTAAAGTGGAAAAAAATGAATACTTTTGACATCATTCTTATGCAGTTGTTAATTAATGAGTGTGTATTCTAGCAGTCTAATGCAAAAAAGAAGAAGAAGATTAAAGCAGCACTTTTTATACATAAAAATGAGTAACACATTTAAAATATTATTAATATCTTCATATTCCCTTTATTTTAATTAGCAAATCAATAAATTTCCTCTCAACTGTGAACATGTCTTGTGTAAAGGTCACATCAGCAATAAAAGAGTGACTAGCCTGAACTGAAAGCATATTATCCAATCAAAAGTGTCATCCTCAATGACAAACTGGCTCATTTATTACTTAGGACTGGTTCGGAGGGTGATGGGTGAATCAATTCGTCATTTTATTTTAAAGTAGGCATGAACCACCCCTATGGAAGGTGATGTGGTAATTGGGAAAATCTAAAATATTTTTCTATCAAAGTGTGGTAGACATTTTGTTAGACACCACAAATTGCACAACTTTAAAAGGGACTAGATACATATGTACCACCACCAAAATAAAAGAACAATAATCAGCATTATTTTACGATTTTAATTTATTTTATTGCTGCTTTGTGTTAATGAACAAAATACTAATTTGTCCTTTGTGTGTAGTTAAGTAACAAAACATGTTTGATTGCCTATTTGTTTGTTTTTATGCAACGACAAAGAATATTTTTCTTCATCACAGGGATTCACTTAAGAGGCTAAAAAGAGGTTTTGAATACTGTTTAGTCAAACCAAACAAAAGACTTGGGCTGTATCGTAGCAAAGCAGATGTAAACATACTTTGATTGAGGAAATTATTCTCTTTTTTTTGGTTTCTGCTTCCTCTGTAATAGGTTTAAAGTGACCGAATGCATAAATGCCGTCTTTGAATATCATGCCACATTATTTCCTGGCGACCTGAGGACATTTTATAGGGCCAAAATGGCAAAAAGCCTATCCTTTTTTCCCCTCACGTTTTATTTGGTCGTCTGCATCTGTGCAGAAAAGAGATTGATTGCCTTTTTACACGTGAAGAACCTTCAGAAAGGCCACAATCGTCTAATCCACGTGCCGGTGTTTGTGTACTATGGATAGGCGTGAGTGCCTGTTGCCTGTGTAGAGATCATTATCCATTAGACTGACACTAATGTCAATTCAGACAGACAGCATTGAACAGCAAACAGAATATATCCTATTAAGGTTTATCGCAACCATTAAAACTGGGGTGTCCAAACTTTCCCAAAAATCAAAGGACTTGAAATCCTTTGACATTTAAACAGAGGATCGGAATCAATTTAAAATAATATTTTGATTTACCAAATACTGTAATACTATATATACACTTAACTGTGGAAGCCACGTTGTCAAATTCCAACCTTAAACTAACAAAGTGACTATCTACATCTAGTGTGACGAATAACAATTGCAAAAGAATGTCAACCAAAAGACAAGTTCAATGTGTGTCTGTGTAATGTAAATGTATTTCCTTTGATTCATTGTGTTGGTCTAATGTAAATTCTTCCAATTTTTTTTTCATGAGATGAGGAACCCATTTTACATATCAGAAGCGTGACTACTGAATTTGCCTATTTCAATATGTAGTCGCTGTGAAATTGGTCCTGTTCAACTGAACAAAGACTTAAAATAAAGGCAACAAGTGCAAGTTAATTGTACTTCCTGCCAACAAGTAAGGAATATTAAACACAACTTTAAGATATAAACTATGCATTAAGTTTTTTGCTCTCCACGGTATGCAAAGGTAATTGAATATTTTTTGCTTAGTTTGCTATGGAAGAATTGAACGCCCACATTTGGTATGACAGAGAGAGTTCATAAACATGACATCTGCTTTACAGCTGTGAAGGTGGAATAGCTTCATATTTTCATCTACACATTTCTCCCCCACTGTCGTAAAGAACCCCCCAAAACTTTTTTTATTTGGCATTACAATTGCATCCAGCTGGCAAGCAACATGGTGCATTTCATAAGTGACTCTTAACTCAATTTTGTGGTGTCCTATTTCAATTCGGTCCAACTGTTAAGTGCTGAAATGGAGAGTGAAAATGGCCTCTCACCTTCACGTTGTCTGTATTCATCTATTGGCGAACATGCAGGAAGATTACAATTTCAGACAATGATCAGCCGGTCGTAATTGTAACCACCAAAAAAAAAAAAATAATAATAATAGGCCATTAGCTGACACCTGTGATTTCACATTTAGCTTGCAGAAAAAAAGGCTTGAATGCGAACACCTGGTTCAAACACACAATATCGAAATGAAATCCTCAAAAATATTCTCCCCCATTGAGCCCACTGACTCTCCCTGCATGGATGTGCTATTTATTTACGTTTTGCACTTAATGGCCATAAATCCCAGATAGTTCGAAATTGGAAGACTTCTAAAAGGTCAACTCCTTTATTGTTTTATTTCTTTCCCCAACCTTTTGACACCAGTGACCAATAGGCATTATTTTTTACACATTGGCATTCAGGGAATGACAACAAATATAACATTTATTTTCAGTATTTTTTTCAGTATCATAAGGATTATGGAGTTGGTGTCAGAATCCAATAATGTCAGTTGTATAAGGAACCTTTATGAGGGAGATATTTTTATATTTTTCATAGTAGATTAATTTGACTGAGAAACTGGTTAATTCAAATGAGAGTACAATGGACCCTTATGTTTAAATTACTATATTCAGTTCACTAGTTGTATTTTTTATATGAAAGAAGCCACCCAGACAGATATAAATCATTCAGAATTTAATCAACCACAGCATCGGGTCAAATGTTCATCACCTTTCAGATGCAGCAGACTAAAGCCATTCTCAATATGCCACATTTCCTACTCGTTGCTAAATTCCGTGACTGCAATAGCCCATTGAAAATCTTGACAAATGACAAATGAGGTTCTCTTTCGTTCTAAAAGTTAATAGGAACAGAACAACCTAAGAAAATAACATAGCACTGGTGTTGGGTTGGAATGAGCATCAGGGATCCCAGAGCTGACATGTGACACTGTAGCTGGTGATATGGAAAATGTTTTTGGAACTGGTTGATGGGAGAAAGCAGCCAGTCGTAACAGGAAAGATGAAAGTGGCAAGCAAAGCTGGGCTGTGGTATGAAATGGAATTAAAGCCCAAAAGAGTTATTTTGTTGGGCTTCAATAGTAATGATGTTTTCTTTTATTTAGAAAAATATTGGAAAATTTATCATATGTCAGCTATTCATTTATTTTCTGAACCACTTATCCTCACAAGGGGTGCAGGGAGTGTGTGTGTTTACAGTATTTAGAGAGAAAAAGATGACGCGACCTTTATATACAGATTACAAGACAATAATGGGCATCCTGAATATATTGAAAATATATTCAATATATATATGGAAAATGCCATATGGGAAAGACAGAATTGACAATGCAAATGTCACATATGTCGTACCCCTGCATTTGCTGTATTTAATATAATAGGTCCATCAATTATGTATAGTTTACTTTATGTGATTGACAAATTGAAATTATTATAATTGCAAGTCATTTGTAGTCAATGCCATCCTCAAATCTGGAACACCAACAACAGATGCTGGATTTTGTCCCCTGTGTTTCTTAGCCATATGATATACTCAGCCTGTACTACAACAGTCATTCAGTCTTTATTTTGTGCATGTACTTGGGGCATTTCTTTTCCCTGGGTGAGTTATATACAAATTCAGATTCATATCAGGTGATTGGCTTGGCTTTTGCATAATAATTCATTTATTCATTCCCCTTCCATACCAGACATCCTCGTAAGGGTTGCCTACTTTGTGTTATGTATGCAGTGTAGTACCCAAATGCAGGGAAGTGAGGGTATACTAACAAAACTTTAATGACTGGGGAATGTTTTCAAAAAACAAGAAAAACTTAAAAAACAATCGACAAGTGAACTTTGTGAGGATAAATGGTTCAAAAAATGAATGAATGCAATTGAAAGTAAAACTGTAAACATGATGCTTACCAGATTTATGACCAGGAGATTGGCAAAACACTTCAGCCGTCAGGTTAGTCCACTAAATTAAGTCTTTGACTTGCAGAACTCATACAAGCTTAGAGAAAGGCGGACGGTAAAAAGTCAAAAGACTTCCAAGCGGTTCAGAAAACGAATAAATGAAAAAATCAAATAGTCTTAAATTGCTTTTGCAATATTCTTCAGGTTATTGTATCTCTGCACTGTGAAATGCTGTCCAGCTGAGTTCTGAAGCCTCTAATGGAAATACCATCTTAAACATAGATAAGCAGAGGTTGAGCAGCACATCGTATGTTTGCAGGGTGCCATTCGGGCTTTTAGCCAATGGAATCACATTTCCTTTAGCTGACTACTAATAGATTCAATATTAGAACTCGGCATTCTTTTATCCTCCTAACTGATCGCTCCTTTCTTGTTCTTTCTTGCAGCCATGCCTTTCATCATCTCCATGTTGCTGGCCAGCCTCAACAGCTGTTGTAACCCGTGGATCTACATGTGCTTCGCGGGACATCTTTTCCACGACTTGCGACAGAACTTCTTGTGCTGCTCCGCTCGTTACCTCAAGTCTTCGAAGGGTCAATGTGATCGTGACTTGGACTCCAGCCATAAGAGTATCTCCTCCACCTTTGTTATCAAGAGCACCAGCAGTCAGAGGAGCATCACTCAAACATCCAGCTCGTGAGTGCTAAACTGTAAAATATCCAAAAGCCCACTTCAGACTCTTTTTGACCCAGAAAAACATTGATGAAAAGGAAATATTTATGATTATATTCAGCCATCTGTGGTGTAAATAGAGAATTCATTTGGTCTGAGAGGAATTTTTGAATTCAAGGAATATGCCCGAGATAATTAAGGACTAACCTAGATATTATACCGCTTGCATCTTAGATACGTCACCAGCACAAAAATATTTCGTTTCGGCCTAAGAATAACTGGGTTAATTAGACGGATGACGTCATGAGGGCTCTCACAAGAATGCGTGAATTTCGACGCAATCGCGCGACATTGTGTGAGACTTCTACAGAAACCTGCAGATGGTATGGAAGTAGCATTGTGACTACTTTTTTGCCAACCACTTGTGACTAAACGATGGTTAAGAGCAACTTTTGTGTTGCTATATCTCATCACCAAACAAATAAGAACATTAAAATCACATTTGTCATGTTTCTGCATGACGTCTGTGTAATTTACCCTTAAATCATCCTTTTTTTGTAAATCATAAAGGTTTTTTTGTAACATTTCCTATTGAGCTCCTTAGAATGGTGAAGTTGAGTGTCTTTAAAGGCTGTAAGACGATGTACCACATAGAAAAATAGTGGTACAAGAACCATAATATAATATATATGCTACCTAACATTTATAGCATTACTATCTTGATTTTACTAAGGCTATTAAGGAAAGGGGACACAAAAGAATGATCGAAAAACAGAAGATAAGTCAAATAAGAGCGTAATGGGGTAAAGTAAGTGCACAAGACCTGTGGGCATTAGTAAATCAGCATCCTAGTTGTCTTTCTTTAATTAGTAACAAGAATTGTATATACTACTAGTGGTTTTTGCACCTAGTCATGCGAGTACTATTACAGCTTATGTGCTCATCACGCAGAGAATGAAACTGCTGTACGGAAGTCGTCGGGGAGAAGCAGGTTCAGTGTGTCCTCTCCAACCGCAGTCATAGCCGGTGGAACGCCATCATGCCTACTTGTTTTTGTTTGTTCATCCTGGGATTTACATCACAAACTTGGCAACGCGCTCAGGATCTTCCCCGCCTCCTGACTTTAGTTAGCCAGGTTGGGATACAGCACACCAGCATAAGAAAGAGCGGTACGACCAATACATGAAATATATTCGAAGGTGTGTAACAATTTATGTTAATAATGGTTTTAAATTGAATTGGAATTTGTTGTTATGATCCAATTCAGAGACAATATTGGTCATTTTACAACTTGTGGTTGATTTTAGTGTCTACAAATCAATTCTGTCACTTTTTTGTTGGTTATTTTATCATGTAAGACCCTAGTGATGATAAAACGGTTCCAAAAAATATATATTTTGTACAGAAAATTAATTACAATACAATTAATATATTCTATTCAATTAATATTTGAAGTGCAAATCTTACTTATTGCTCCTTTAGATTAATTACAAATGTAATGTCAATATATTAAGTTTTTAAAGACATGCACTCATACACTTATGACTTGTAAAATTTCATAATTTTAAAATGTAATAATGATTTCTTTGTGACAGAACAACTTATTTAAGGTCATTTTTATTTAAAGTAATTCAGAGCACCATCCCATAAACATAATTTATATGCAAAATGTGCATACCTTTCAATAAGAAGAATAGTTGCTTGTAGTTTTCGTGCTGTTGAATTTGAACTCTTCTGGCTTTTTGTTAGTTTATTGCTGCTGAACTTGCGATAAACTTGCACCGGGAATTGAATTATTTTGAGTTTGATGTATTTTCAATATTATGGTGTACTGATATATCATGTATGATTAAAATGAAAAATAAAATATTGAAAAAACCTTCCACTGTGATGCTATGGAATTCTCGACTGCATCCACAATCATTAATTAGATTTTATTCTAATTTAACATGTGCCCAAGTATATACTGTGCATGTTTGATGTTTGGCCAATGTAAAACAGAAGCATGTATGCGTGTTTCCCAGTACTACACGTGTGCCATATTGTCGTTAACCTTGTTGCATCAGCAGTTGATTACATGGCTGTCAATTATTTACATACTATAATTGTAAAATGTGAAAACTCATTTGTAAATGCTCATGTAAAAACAATAAAATTACTTTGGATCTTTATTCTGTTTGCAAATGTTGCTCATTATTGTTGTCTGCAGGATAGGAATAGACACTAATCATAATATATATCACACAGATCATTAATCATAATGATATTTAGCCATTTTTGGCATTTAACTTTCTACTCCATCCACATTGTAACAGGAAACTATAAGGAGTTTTTCCCCAAACTTTTTTTATCAGGGTTTTATCTTCAGACCGACCTAATGACAACAAAAGTGGATGTCTGGGGACCCCAAACAACTTCAAGTTTGAGTGATGTAGAAATAACTGACATAACGTTTTTAAATCTCATAATTTACTTATGCATTGAGAACCCACTGTGTCACAAACACTTTGAATGCTCCAATCTCTTCCCTTTGAAGCTTTATGTCAGACTTTAATTCAATAAAACCTTAAGCACCGTATACGGAACATCCTAGTATAAAGACCATAGGATAGTCATGTGATTGACAGGGAGTGATCTCTCCAAAATGGTGATTTAGTTGATGTGCTAAATTCAAGGAAGCAGCCAATAGCAAAAAAAAGCTCTTATTTGATAAAACAGGCAGTTTCAAACTCAATTGACAGTTCTAATGCTTTGTTACCATGTCCAATGCTATATTCTCAACTTTCATGTTAGATAAAAATAAGCAACAAAACTGACTTTAATCTCATGATTTTACCATTTGAATCTTGTAATTGTACAATTTAGGATATTTTGATTTTAATCTTGTAATAGTTTGATTTCTATCTGAAAATGTGAAGATTTTTCTCTCAAAATATTGCATAGTATGATTTGTAATTTGCACAGGGGTTGTGAAATACTGCTAGAATGTATTGACTGAAATTAAGTGACTGTGGGGTCAGAAATAATAGCCCTTCATGCAATCATTTCCAACATTGTGTGGCGGCACATCAGCATGAGGCGAGGAGAAGCATTATCAGCATGGAGAAAATGACCCAATTGTATTTAATTGGCCGCAAAATAATTATTTGCTGCAATTACTGTATCTCCATTCATCCATCTATGCCAATGTTGTATAGTTACAAGCAAAAACAAATTAAATGCTCTCCCTAACCATGCTTGTTACCATTCATTCAACAAACAAAATCAACTGACTATGACATAATTTCACACCAAGTGAATGGATGTAATTTTTAGGTTAAATATTTTTTGTGACACTTCCAGTCTATCTTTATTGTGGAAATGGGAACTTCTCTCTCACTGCTACAAGATTTGAGCCAATGTCAATGAATTGTGGGGTGTTTACTAGGTTTCGTGATTTGGTAAATTATAAAAATTCAGTCCCAATCGATGTTATGGAGTATTTGACTTTAATCCGCATCTAATTATGCAATCAACCAAATCTAATCATGATTAGTTTCAACAAATGTAATATCGCTATAGGGCAACATTTGCCACTATAACATAATGCAACGTTTTCAAGCCGGAAAAGCATATGAGATAGTTGAACACGTGTCACGCTTGCATGCACGTTTTTCGACAACAGCAGTGATGAGCAATTCACTCCACCTGACGTGAATTATTGATATGCATCCTTGTGAACCTCACCGACCCTATCTGATAAAAAATAAAAAATACCGCACCTGACAACAGCTTCCATGGATACATTCCGTCTCCTAAGGTTCTCTTTGGGCTTCTTCGGTGAATGCACAATGAGCTCAAGCTTGATATTGAGTAAAAAACAACAACCAAAATGATTTTAGTAAACAGCGACCTGAAAAAGAATTGTGAAAAACTGCTATTTTTATATTTTATTAGTCATTTCTTGGTGTTTTTACTGGAAAACAATTCTAACAATGTCAAATTCCTGCTACTTTTTGTCCTTTTGTGTACAAATACAGTAAATGACAGCAAAGTGGATGACATTTTACTGCAAATATGTCAGTTTTCTACTACTACTGTACTTATATGTATAAAATCAATCTAAAATCTGATAATAATGGACCCATAGCAGCAAGTTGGAGCAAATATTCAATTAATGACATTTGTTTTCCGACAAAAGTGATGTAACAGTATACATTTTTGCTATTTTTGGTTTTTAAAAAAATCCTTCTAAAGCATTGTAATGATGCGAGTTGATGATGAAAAGATACCAGACCTCATCTGATTGCACTTTTAACAGCAATGTCATGTATGTTTTTAGACTTCCTTGCGCAGTGCCACACGGACATTGCTAAAGATCTTGCCCAAGGCATCAAACACAGGATCGCAGAAGGTCTGAATGCACAGCAGGTAGATGCGGCTAATACACTGTGACTCAATCAAACAGCTCTTGATGCAAGGCATCACCGCCCAGATATGACAGAAGGAGATACAGGCGAAGAGGAAACCCCAGATCAGAGCCACGGGGATGCCGAAGAGCGCGGACAGAATGCGGTAACACCAGTACTTGGATACGGTGAAGGTTGTGTAGCTCAGCTTCCATACGCCGTCCAGACTGTGTGTGCCATCTGGCTCTGCGATGACATCCTCAAATTCCACCTGGTGAGCAATTCAAGTCAGCTGTTAATTCATCAGGTTTAATCAATGAATAAAATCCGATAGGACATAATGCAGCTCAGTTTCATATTTAAATTTATTCTTTAATATTATTTTTGTGACAAGTGATTGGCTGGCAAATACACTCAAAATTCAATCATTCATTTTCCCTACCAATTATCCTCAGAAGGGGATCGCAGGGGGTGCCGGAGTCTATCCTGGCCAACCATTCACACATGTAAACTCCACACAGTGAGGACCCACATGGGATTGAACCTTCGACCCCAGAACTGTAAGGCCGACACATTATCCACTCATTCACTGGGCTGCCTACTCTCATAATTAATAATGAAAAATAATTGTTTTTATTTTCTATGTATTTATTTGTCCTTTTTTTTATTCATATTGAAACTTTCTCCATTAATGCAGTGGAGTAGTGTCAATATATCATCATATCAATTCATAAGGCCTCCCTGCCTCATGTACAACATACATTTCTTATGTTTTGATAATGAACTCAATACATTCCCAAAGAACTTTGGATTTACAATGCTTGACTGAAGCACCCATGACATTCAGTTAATATCATTCCATAAATAATCCATCAAAATTGCAATTCATCTTCAAACAGATATGTCCCACTTTGAATGGATATGTACTAGCAGTTGGATATATGATATCTAATTACTAGAAGTCCTCTGGGCTCTGTAGGATAGTTTATGTGGAAAAAATCTCGACATATGTTTGAACCACAGACTTTTCGTTGTTGTTCTATTTAGACTTGTCACTTTATAAATTATAGGACGGAGTGATGAACAAAACCAGTGTAGCTTGTTACAGTAGTACTTGACAGACTTGGTATGATAATATCTGAATGTATCCTTCTTTAAATAATAGTTTGAATCCATTGTTTTGCTCAAATAGCTCCTTAGTTAACTCTATGTCTATGAACTGAAGTCCCAAAAGTCGCCATGTCAGTGAGCCATATTAGTATGCACAGTAGTAGAGTACGACGCATGTGGGCAAGGTTACAGTGCGATCCGCCAGTTGGTCTATTGGAAAATCAGTCTGCATTCCCAGCTGAGACTCCAACAGAATGTTAATGAACTTTTCAGACACGCAAGCAGCAAACGCCCCACCACGCTCAGCTAAAACATTTGTCATTGTTTTCCAAACCAGCGAATAGGATCCGGTTGGGCTGATTGTTCATAGAAATCTGAGCTCATCTTTGGAAGAAATTGCTCAATTCTTTTACACTTTGTCAAGGTCTGAAGGCGTTTTGACGGAAGAGAGAATTGCCTAAGTTCTCCGAGATAACACGTTGTCATAAAAGAAAATCATACTGAACAAAAGGGTGAAAACTCATTGATCATGTTAGTCAGGCAGTTATAGTGTATTGTTTGTTCGTTTGAGGGATGGGTTTTGTACAATATTTACACATCATAACTTTGGGGGAGAGGATTTATCATTTTCATGAGAATGTCTGAAAAACTTCTTTTTTTTGCCAATGTTGCACTAAGCTTAAGTTAACATACCTGAGGTCAGATCCTACTTAATGAAACATTGGAGATTGTGACTGAATGTGTCTCAGCTGGTAGTACTCAGTTTTGCCTCCTTCAGAACACAATTAATTAAAATACTTAATCATTCATCAATCTATTGTTGATTGATGCCAATTCTAATTCAGAAAAACTGTGTTTACACGCATTTCTGGATGCCGCTAACAATCAAAGAAATAACAGTTGCCAGATCGAAATAAAACATGATCGCTCTGGGCATCAATTACACATACTCCATGATTCCCTAAATAAACACCATGTTCCAGACAGACGACAAAAATAGTTTTCTGCTCTATTCAAAGAAGTGTTTTCCCCACTACAACTTTTAGCATTTTCTTCCCATTCATATTTTTCAAAGACCATTTCATCATTTTCCATTAATATAGCATTGACGAGGCTTGGTTACAATACAGCACAAACCTTCACCACATCTTCATTGATCTGCTTGGGGTCTCTGTTTATAAGATCGATCTCCTTGGTGTTGCTGTCCTTGATGATCTTCTCCTCAGTGGCGTTGTACTGGTACTGGTCCGCCATGCTTGGGTTCTAGTTGAGGAAGAGGGTAAGGGGAGAGCCGTCAAAGCGCACAGTGCAGACACAGTGGATCCCTTCTGAGCCCCTGCGTGTATTGCACTGACGCTCCCGTTGACATGCCAGTGGACAGCTGCTGCACACCCTGGTAAATTTGGAGGCCTGACCTCCTAACTTGCACACGCACACACAGCACACACAAACACGGGTACAATGAGAGAAGGTATGCCTTAAAGGGGAACCCACATTTGTGTCACATTTCACATGAGCTTGTGGTAGGCCGATTGGGCAAGGTTTGCACTGTGGCACCAACTTCCACCACACACTGACATACAAACACACCCTTCCTGCAAAAGTGTGAAAATTAATTACTGTGTAGTTTCTGAAACTCTTTTCAAGAGTGAATTGACCTGTGTAATTAGGTTTCATGGCACTCATTTACTAATTCATGTTCAGATTAATCTGAGTACCTTTAGTGTCTTTGGGGAAAGAAGTGAGCAGTTAAAAATGAATTGGTAATACCTATATATAGTTAATACACATCATTTTTCAGACTATAAGTTGCATTTTTTTGAAATAGTTTGAAGGAAAGAGCTAGAAAATAGTCTCCAGAATATGAGCATTCCACGATGATGCTGCAGGCTTTCTTTTAAACGTCCTCTAGAGATGGAACACAAATGGATGAAATTGCATTGCCTTGCTTCTGATTGAAATACAATATAAATTGAGCAGCTTGATTCACCACTGCAATGCACCTTCCTCAGCCTAAAGGAGAAGGGGATGTCATACGTTTCAATATTTGGATCCTGTTTGCTGCTCCTATTTTTGGTTATCAATCTTGCATATTAATTCTTTAACAGCAAGCAACATCAGTGGCAGCGGAATGATGAGTCTCAGATCGACATTTTTTTTTGTTATTACATTTTATGCTCAATTTCCAATACAACGGAAGGTTTATCAGCAGGGAGATCATGTTTGGTGCATTGCGTGAGGAGTTCAAGATGATGTACATACAATTCGCCTTGTGATTGGCTTCAATGGAGATGACGCCGTCTGCAGTCAAAAAGCCTTTGACGCCTGCCCTTTTCTAATAAACAAAAAAACATTAATTTTTAATCCATTTTGGTAGAAATTGATTCACTTCTTTAGCCTTAAAAATAAATGAGACTTACCGTTCTCAATGTGTTATGTTGTTGTAAATATATTTTCACTCTACTATGATTATCCCCTCTTCAATATCAAATATATTAATTAATTTTTAACCAAGTTACACTTCCACTGAGCCTGCTATGAAGTCAGTCCAAAAAAAGTGCTTTTTCGGGAAGCATCAAAGATATAATAACAATAAATTGGACTTTTTTTCATAGTTACAGTGTACATTATTTGGCTGAAGCATCGTATAGTTGGAAAAACACTGTAAATAAATGATGATTCAATCCATTGGTTATAGCAAACTTCTTTTTAGAAGTCATCTTGTTGTCTGTCAAACTTATTAGACAAAGAATAGCACAGATTAGTATGGTGGTTATAGTTTTACTGTCATGTTTCCCATATTAGTTGTAATAATCCACCTCAATTATGCAGTTGCTGCCATCAGTCAGTGCTTTCTATAACAGAACACTATATGAAAAAAAAAATCATACAGTGTCCTGCTGCCCAAAAAAGAACAGAAAGGAAGATGAGCCATTCCTATGGAACATAAAAAAAGAACTTAGCTTAGAGATTGTTGATTATTGGATATCAGGTTCAAGCATATGGCATTGAAGTATGCATTAGCATTTTTCTCCTCGTTTCCCTGGTGGCACAAATGGTCTGAGGAAAGCGTGAGGAATGGGAACAGAGTGCATGGATCCAACCCAATTAGACAAGAAGCATTCCTGCTGTGGCAGGTCAGTGAGGAAGGAGATGGACGCAAATAGCTCAGCAGAAAGCAAAGTTGGGAAGGCTTCACCCACTGAGAGTATAGTAACGCCACCCGAACCAAACACGTCATGCAGTGGAGCTAAATTAAGCCTCTGTTTAGTTGTGTGATGGGGCAGGGAGCCGTGAATAATGTGGCTCACTTGCCAAATAAAAGCCTCCTAGGTATAGAAAAGATGAAATGCTTTGTACCTGAGTCAAATTAGTGATTCATACATATTCTCAAATAAGTTTAATTGAAGTGACTTTGCAATTATGACTTTTTTTCAAGCGAGTAGTAAATTCAAGCCTATTCAATTACTTTTATGAGTATTTGGGAATTGCTAAAGGAGGAGTGTGTAATCTTGCCCAGAGCACCACATTGGGTAAGACCAGTTGTTAAGGGATGTTTGAGCCCCTCACCATAGCAAAAATACCATGTATAATGTTTGATTCCTTTGTTTTAGTTGTTACTTTGCCACTTTTCCCTGGGTTTTGTATTGAAGCTTTTATTTTTTTTTAGTTTACATTAGTCCATCCTCATTCTCCATGATTGGCTGCTTCCCCGAAATTGGTTACCAGGTCTCCAATTTAAACTATTAATAATTTGTCACTATTTCAAAAAGATAGACATCTTACTTAACGCTTAACATGCAGTATCTTGACTATGTTAATTGTTTTTATGATGTCTTAAAGTATGTGTCGATTCGATTGACTGATTTTGATACGGGCATCATTTGTTGAGTTCCCATTACTACACACTGACATGACTTTTATAAAGATAACAAGACTCTATTTTGATTGAGATATCTGGTTATTCATTTTACAAAGAAAGACAGAGGCACACTTGGGAAATTATTTCTAACAACGCTATATGAATAATGAGGCTTGCATATCTATACTCTATGGGCTCACTTTTCTCACGCACTGCTGGTGAACCAGTCTTAAACATTTCACATGTGAATTTTCATGTTATAGGAAAGTTTTCTATATGTGTTTCTGTATTTGACATTATAGAAGTGTATGAAAGCTTCGATCCCAGGTGGGCCCTCATTTTGTGGAGTTTACAATGTTCTCCCTGAGCCTGTTTATAATCAAATTCTCCCAATAGGGGGGCTTTGCTTTGGGTGGTATATGGTACCATCTAGTGGGCATACTTTTGATGTGTTGTTTCAATCAAACAAATTCATTATGTTGCCATTCTGACATACCAAAATATTCATTGGTTATGAGTTCCAGCTTCTAGTATCTACAATAATAAACTTCTGTTAGTTACATCGTGCCTCTTTTTTCATTTCATAATTAGATGCTGAGTACTTCATTGAATTTTTGGTATTTTGCCCACTATGTAAATATATAATCATGAAAAAAAGAAGAGAAATCCAACTGTAAAAAATCCCACTACCATAAAAGCAAACTGCATAGTGTACATGACCTTTCCATTATCAAAATCAATGAGTAAGCATTTGTATTTCCAGAAAATAGTGACTTCCTTACTCTGTCGAAAAATGTAATTGGGTAAAGCTGGTCACTATTTTCCAAATTTCCAGATTTTGGAGATCAATTTTTTTGGCATTAATAGTTTAAATTTGGGGCCTGAGTTGCAGGTTAAGCAATTGGTTCAGGGATTAAAATCAAATAAATCCCAATTTGATAAAAGCTGGTAAAACTGTGTGCTCATCTAACTAGCAAAAACAATATTACATAAAATATGTATACATCTTGGTTTAGTAATAATCATGTGTTTGACAACTGTTTGCTATGGTCAGAATTTACTCTCTTCCTTTTATGACAGACTAATACAAACACTAGCAGCCATAAAATAGCACTCTCTGGGCACTTAAGAGCATTATCAATGTCCTGTAGTGATTTCCATTACATATTCACCATTGCGGCATTATACATTTCACCATTATATAATACATCTGTCTCTCTTGCCTACCCTTTCCCCATTTTTATATGTAGATGAGACAATCTGAGCATAAAGTCTGCTTCCAGTCATGCATGTCGATCCAGAATAATTAGACTCCAACTATACATCCAACCGAAATATCCTTGTTATCTGAATCACTGGCTCACTCAATTGCCATGGCAATGGAGGTAGATGACATTCAGTGTCTATCAGCATATCTGTTGCACACAGGAACTCGGACGCATTGGCCCTCAGATTCGTGAGAGCTCTTCCCATTGCCAAGCCTGTTGTGTTTGTCCTGTGCTATGGGATACTTTATTGCTATGTGGTAGTTGTGCTATGCAACCTGTTATCCAGTTACACTATTATTTTCATGGCTACATTAATACACAGTACTTCTTCACCTCAATCACCTTCAGCGATATGGATATGGGGGGAAAAAACATATCGTCAATAATATACTTTTCCATAGAGAATATTGCAATCAATTCTTGAATCATACCGACACTGTACAATAGCTGCATTTCAAGTAAAACATATCGTATTGGCCCGAATATAAGACGACCTCCTCTTTTTCAAGACTAAAATTTGACTTTTTGAACACCAAATTTAATTTTTATAGACAAAATAATTACAGTACATCTGAAAGAAACATATATTCAAGTCGTGATAGCAATCTGAATATGGAAAAACATTGCAATTAAATAAGGCAATCCTATTTAAACTTAAGATTCGCTGAGATATATGTCATGTCAGAACATTATACCATCAAGTGTTGTGAATGAATGCGAGGTCGAGAGTCCAAAATAATACCACTTTTTTTAGTCTTATTGCAATGTAAAAAACATCATCTTATAATAAAAAAAAAACATTTTGCAGAGTCCCTCTATTTATATTAGAAAAGCATTTCTGTCAAAATGTGCATAAAGAAATCCATTAACCTTCAAGTGTTGTTTCTTGAGTCGCAAAATACAAATCTGTATTTCTCCTCCTTTTTCTATCCTTTATTTCTTATTCACGTAATCGACACCACGCAAAAAACAAACACTGCAACCCTAGTATTAAAAGTTTTTCATAGCCAAAGCACCCGGTCTAAAAAGACAAACACTAGCCAGGATGTGAAACAAGTCAAATTGAATTATAATGCAAAATATTTCACTTATAAATTAGGTGAACATCATTTAAGGGTTATCTGGTAGTTGTCCGGGGATTTTAACCCTTTGTTCCATAGTGTTTCTGGGACTAGTCTTGGCACAGCTGGAGCGTGTTTCGGCTGTGCTGGTTGTTCTCTGGATGAACTGGAGGAAGTTTTCTTGGAGGGATCCATCATGGCTAGAAATGGCAAAATCCACCGGCTGGGTCAAGCAGCAGCGCCGGAATTTGACCAGCTCCTCTCTGATCTGCCTATTTAGTAAACCGTAGAAGAACGGGTTAACTGCAAATGAGGAGAAGGCGAGCCAGTTGACTGCCTCTTCCAAGTCTCCTGGGCTTTGCATTGAGCCAGTCAGGGACATTTGCAAGTGGAAGATAAAATAGGGAAGCCAACATATCAAGAACTGACCCACAATGAACACCAAGGTGAGGGCTGCTTTGCCCCCAGTGAACGCCCTCTCTGGGGAAAGTCTCTGAGGTACAGAACGGCTGGTGTGGATGATGGTGGTCTGGCTGCTGATAGAACTGGAGCGATTCTTATCCGGGATTGTGCTGGCCCATGTTGAAACAGCAGGGACTTGTTGCAAGGCGGCCGTACGGGCAACCTTGTAAACCGCGCAGTAAACGGTAAATATAATCACTGAAGGAAGCAGAAAACAAAGGACACTATAGAGTACTGCAAATACTCCTCTAAGGCGGCTATGGCTTGCATGAAGAGAGCAATGGGCTGCTGCAATTGAGCTTTGATTTCCATATGCCGGCCATCCGAACAGAGTGAACAGAGCCAATAGAAGTGACTTGATCCAGATAAGGACCATGACACCAATCGCCAAATGAATGGTCATCTTAACTTCGTAACGCATTGGGTGCACGATGTAAAAGTAGCGCTCTACGCTGATGGCTGTGATGGTGAGAATGGATAAACAGATGAGGAATACATTAAGAAAGAGGTAAACCTGACACTCCAGGACTGTGAATACCACAGTGCCAAAAAAAGGAGAGCTAGATATGATTCCCAGCGGCATGAGGAGGACGGCACAGAGCAGGTCCACGGCACAAAGATGACAAACAAATGCAAACCTCTTCAAGTGCGGCGCTCGGGCAATGGCTACCATTACACCGATGTTGACTAACAAAGCGATGAGATTCAGCGTCACCATACAGAACAAGCCAAAAAGGTCTTTGAGCTGCGATTGGGAGCTTGTGACTATACCCACATTGGAAGGAACTGTTGGATGTTGCTCCCATGGGGTAGTGGTAAGATTTGGCTCTGCTTGGTTGGAGACAGGTAAAATCAGAGGATCAAACTTCTCAGCCATTATTTTTCCATAACTCGTCTTGCTCGTGCTGGGGATCTCCTTACGGTGGGAGGACCTGAGACCAGGAGACAAAGGAGTTTACTAATGCAATCAGAAATTGTTTCGAAACACTATCTTTATGCTTAATCTCAGATTTTTTAAATCACACCCTGATTTGGTCCCATGATTTGGAACCCTAACCCTAAACCTGCATAAAAATACAAACTTTATTAGGTTCACTGTGTTATGAACAGTGCTTTTGTTTAATTATATACATCAATACTTACCATTTTGAGTGTTATTTGTGAAATAAATGATCGACATCTCTGCATAATTAGAAGGCTTATTTTATCAATAAAATTGAATTTCAGTAATGCAAAACCACATCGTGATATAATTGGATAGCCTGAAGCAACCTGCCATGCTGCCTTCAATTTTTCCACAAGTGATTGTGACATTTATTAGATATTAAATGACAATTAGATTATTCCACAGGTGTTTATTCTCAAAGCTAGCCATAACAGTCAAAACTGATGAAAAACAATTTATAATCAAAATAGCAATTCAAAAATACCCACCCATGATCCTCTGCATGTAACTTGGTTAAATTCAGACATCTTAATCAGAACTTTGGATAGTTCCATATTGAAATGCCACGATTCCAAATCAGCACAGTCAAAACCAGATCTTTGAGTTTAGCATCCTAGGTAATAATCTTTGTGTGATCAAGTGCAACAGGTTGATTACTCCCAGGCACTTTGAAGGTTCAGCCAGTCACAGGTGTGTGATATTTCAACTCAGACAGCCTCTAATCTTTGTATCTTTCAATATTCCAGATATCAAATGATGTTTTCTAGCTCCTTGCAGCCCAGCTCCAGTTGATCTTACATTCATGATTCGTGCTGTGCATGGCACAGACTGTCACACATTGTATTGTTGTGTCCCCCCCACTCTTCTCAGAAAAAAAAGACACACACTCCACCTTCTGTCCCCAGTCAAGTCCCAACTACCCTGGGTCCTACTTTCCACCAAATTAAGGCAGGACACATAATCCAACTCAATGCAGACACTTTCCAATCCAAGAAGTATAGCAATGAAGTAGTACACAAACATAACAGAACAAATAGTAAGCGGGGAAATAGATTTATTGGTTGTACCATATAGTGCAAATTATAGCACAGCATGTTGGTCATTCCACAAACACTACGTAGTGTTACAGAAAACTTTTAAATTCAAACACCATCCGTTCAGTGACATTCGTTGACAAAATAAAGTTTCCCATGGGAAACAATATAAAGTGAATCCTTCACTTAGCAGGAGAAAACTTATCTTTGATAACATTCATCATTGTCACTTACGTAAAAAGCTAATATAGTATACTAATGAGGGGGAAATGTTTTCATAAAAACATGTGACAATACAAATTGGGGAGCAATGAGCAGTAAATGATAATACTAATAATAAATGTTGGGTCAGTTTCAATCAAGTTTATACACTTCATGATAAATACACAAGCATCTGCTTGGTAAAATACATTTCTGTGTGAAATTAAGAATTAAATTGCACTGCTTGTATTGCACTAAAAATACAATTGTGTTTTGAACAATTACCCGACTTTTTAGGTTCCACTTCATATATAAACTTTCGTAAACACAAATCTTCCCCCAAGTGTTTCCAACTTAATATTGCATTGCATAATAGACGCATACGATTTCTTAGCAGCTTTAAAATATACACAGTGCTTATGATTGGTAGTAAATCAGTATTTTCAAACATTTATATAATAGAAGAATTTTAACAAGTAGACTTTTAGAATGCATTTCATATAATGCAGAGAGCATAAGCAGGCATTACTATTCGATTTGAGGCCTCTCCCAGAATTACTTATAGCCACCTGCACCATTGATTTACTGTCTTTTATATTACTATTTTTAGTCAAGCCAAGTTTGCGTTAGTGTACTTCAATCCCTCACAATAACTGTAGTAATACAGAAAGTAAAAATACATGAGAACATAACATGTCAGGCATGGTATGGATGAAGTATGTCTTGTCTTACCACCGGGTTACATATTCAGTTCAAGTAGGTAACGCAGGCGACACTGACTCTCTTTGTAGATCAGATATTCACTGTTTTGGAAGTGGCTCTTGGAGTACTGAGACTGCTTTATAGGCTTGCCCTGAGGGACAGCAATCTTCTTATCGTCAAGGGTGATGAAGATGTCTTTAGAAGGATCTGGAGAAGAAGTCTTTTGAATTTAGCAAATTGGAATATACATATGGGCAACACAATATGAACATCTGTTAAAATAATACTGCGAGGACTTAAGGATACCATATTTGAACAGGCTAATTGGGAACAGGTAGGTGTGTCATGATTTGGCAAGAAAAAAAAAATAAAGTTCCGGATGTGTGATGCTCACCTTTTTGTGAA
The DNA here is from genome assembly GCF_051989575.1 of Stigmatopora nigra. Lineage (NCBI taxonomy): Eukaryota > Metazoa > Chordata > Actinopteri > Syngnathiformes > Syngnathidae > Stigmatopora > Stigmatopora nigra. The sequence continues at coordinate 4,608,279 of NC_135517.1, forward strand.
CAAGTGCATTATAAAAAATAGTTGCATGATTTAAGGTCAATGTTCCTATATATACAATTGTATCTAAATTTGGAATTTCATCATTTACGGTTCATGATGTCATCAAAAGGTTGAAAGAATTTACAGAAATCCTTGTAGGCAAGCAGCAAGGCCAAAACCCAATATTTAAAAGTGTAAAACTTAGTAAATACTGATTGGGAATATTTCCATAAGTGCAATCAAACTAGTACCTGGTTCCACTTGACCTCTTGCAACTACAGAATCAAAGTTGTCAGGAGCTTTCTTCAAGGAGGAATTGTCTTTGGTGATGGTATGTTCTCTTCCAAGGGCCACTTCACTCAAAAACATCACGCCGGTATTTTTAGATGTGCGCACTAAAAAAAAAAAGAGAGTGAAAAGCCATTTATCATGATTACAACAAACCTAGTTTAACATATTGCCATTAATTTGACCCTACCGTAACATGCTGACTTGTAGTTTTCCGATGCAAAATATATGCCTCGACCAACACGACCCCCTGAATGGGGCATTATCCTCAAACCACTTTTAAGTATAGCAGCCACAACTGCTATGTTTGTACCATGCCAAAGCAGACGGCGGTTCTCCAATGCGTCATTCTCTCCAAATCGTTCTCCCTATAATGTAATGAATGAATCCCATGGTTAATGTTTTTGAATTAAGAACAAAATATCCACTATCTAAGTAAGATTTTTTTTTAAAAAAAAGCAAAGAAATACAAGAACCTACCTCATTTTGTCTGTTCACTTCCCATATATTGACAATTTTTGGCTTCTGGGACCCCTGAGTTTGCTTTAGGTATGTTTCTATGATCTTGAATGTTTCAATACTTTTGTCCATCAGAGTGAGTGTACAGTTGAGGGAATTGTAGTCTTGGTCAAGTTGATGAGGAACAGTCTCTATCATCTCTTCATGTGCCTTTTCTGTCTCTGATTTTAGAGTCTGGGCCAGCTCAATATCAGCCAATACCTAAAAGGGAGGGCACTCATGAAATTGAAGACCATCTGATGTTTAGAGGATAAAGAATAAATAAAGAAATAAACCTTTTACCATGAGCATCTCTTTCTTCTTTTCCACAATGTCAAGGGTTTCAATTGTTGGTGGCCTGTTTCGACCAAAGTTGTGTGGGATTTCTGTGAAGAACTTGGAGGAAAGTTCTTCAAGACGCCGCTTTGTTATCTTTTGGTTCAAAGCTGCTTCAATTTCTTCAAGCACCTCAAAACCTTTTGCAATTTGCAGCTTGCTTAATTTACCCAAAGGCATCTTCTTAATATCTGAATCAAAAGAGTTTTATTGCAAGTTAATATATAAAAATTCTAGACCCCAGTTCTAAAATATTTTGACACAAAGAGACACAAACAGTTCATTTTTTCCAATGTTATTCCTTGTGAGCCATACTATGAATTTAAAACTCAAAATACATACATGTAAACGAGTCCTCATCAATTTTTCTGTAATTTCACCACTTTTAAAGTGGAAAAAAATGAATATTTTTAAAAAATATTCTTATGCTGTTGCTAATCAATGAGAAGATGCATTCCAGAAAAGTCTACTGCAAAAAAAATGAAGATTAAAGCAGTTCTAGATGTAATATCTCAGTTCTGTTATCAGCGGTTTTGATATTTTAGCTCACAGCTTAGCAAAGAGCCAGATGCACACATAAAAAAAAAGCCACATGTGGCTCCTGAGCCATAGGTCCCCTACCCTTGTGGTAGATCATTGATTTCAGAGTGACCCATTGCGGACAAATCACAAACCACATGAGACAAACTTTGGTCACACTTACATAACTCTAGTTTCTAGCCAAAAGCAAAGGTTAAATTTTCATATACTTTTTCTACATGTTCAAATTTCACAACGGGAAAATGACACACCCATTTTTATAGTAGAAAAGCCAGTATTCCTTTCCACTAGATGGTTAAGTCACAACATGGGATGCTAAAACAACAGCAAGGTAAACTCACCTAAATTCATACATTCCATTGCCTCCTTGAACATGTCATTGCTAAAAATCAGCACAATGAGCGCCTTTGTAGCATCATCCAGGCTGCAGGGTTGTATGTTTTTTGTGACCTTGACAACCGTTCCATCGACAGATTCCATCTAATAAATGTAAGAAACAAAACATGTTTTTTTTTTGTAAAGGCAAATCATCAATACGTAGTTAATAACATTACCTCAACTTCTGTGTCTTGCTCTCCATCAACCTCGATTAACGTGTACTTCCCAGAGTGAGAGACAAAATTCATTCGATCATTCCAGTTGTTTTTTGTCTTGTCCTTAAACTTCTTTTCAAAGTCTTTTACAGCACTGTCAACATCTGAAAATGGATTCAGTTTGGTTTGTCCCGTCTCACCCTGAATTTGGATGAAGGGGGATTAATTTATTACCATTGAATATATAAAAAAAATTACCGCATTTATACACATGGCAACTGAAAATATGTATTCAATCTACAACAAACAGTGCAAGTTATGATTTATTGGCTGATTCATGCAGAAATCTAAAAGTATAGCCTTGGATAAGACTTTTTTTTCTGAATATGTAATCCTAAAACTGTCATAATTGTAACAAGTCACCTTTTCTTAAGATAAATACATGTTTACGTCAGATTATCATTCAGGAAATTATATCACATTTGATCCAAGTATGACATAAACAGGTTTAGTGACATTTCAAAGTGGTGCACCTTAAGTTTCGATCATCACTCAATCAACATCAGTTTATACCAAGTGGCAATATGATGCATTTCTAATTTCCCTCACACAAACTCACCACTCTGCCCCATCTGTTCCACGAATAGAATTTGTTGGCTGCTTTTATGACTTGTATGACATAAAACTTATTATTGTTCAATCCAATATTCGTCTGATTAAGCATGCAGTCGTAATCTTCGTGCACCTGGAAGGAAACAGCACATTATTGGTTGGTTTTCAATGTTGTTGTTGTTGATGTTGTGTATATAATGACTGAGCCTTGCTGCCCTTACCTCTCCACTCAGCGAACAGAACTCGTCCACTGTCTTCTTGCATTTGACTTGTGATCCTGCAGCCAGAAGGGCCTCTTTGACGGAGGTAACGACATCTTTAGGTTTAACTAACTCAGGCTCTTCCTTCACCTTTTTGCCCCCTTCTTTGGCAGCCGAAGTAGCGCGTCGTTTTGGTGCCATTCCGACGTCGTTTGAATCGCTGAAAGGCCAACATAGAGTTGCTATACTGCTAAAGTAGCCACGATGCCCGGGCATGTTCAAATGGAAATCGGCTTTACCGATACAGCCATAACAGAAAAAAATATATTAACATGTATTTATCGAGCAATGATGCGCACAAGGATGCATTTCACTCTTCCGCATAAGCGATCTGTTATCATTACATGGTTTATAACGAATCTGCGTCACCGTAAAGGCCCCCTCCGAACTCACCTTTTGACTTTGATTCGAGTCACAAAGATCGGGTGAAGAAAGCACACTGACAACAAATATCGCACCCTGAAAGTTGTCACTTCATCGTATTGAAGGTCTGACTCGGGCTTTTCAGGAAGTTTCTCGGGTATTTACCATGTCAGGAAGAGGCGGAGTTGCCATCCTGTTGTTGGTCGCTAGAGGGCCTCAAAGCACGCCAAGTGGCTGGAGTAAAGAAGTAATATAATGTAGTACTATAGTCATCTATGATAAAACTGTAGTGTAGTACAAATACTACGTATACAAAACGGTATTATATACTATACATGCAAATGATCCACCTGAAAAACAACATGACGTGCACAGGAAAATTTGAGATTGCCTGTAGTTGGCTGCAGATAGGCTACAGCACCCCTGTGACACTTGTGAGGATAAGCGGTAAGAAAATTACTTTTCTGTGTAATGTCTGTCTTTTTTTTCAATAAATGTTGGGAGATACCTTGAACCATGTCTTGACCTGAATCTTACATTTAATGGGGTTGTTTTAGTTGTAAAAGTGTGTAGCAGTTGGAATCTGCAATCATGTTTTAAAATAAATGGCAGTTTGGACACAAGATGGCAGTGTAAAAGTACTCTTGGCAGGTTATAGTTCCTCTGCAATGACTCCATGCTGCAGTGTCTTTGGATAGCAAAGCAGAGGATTGTAATATTTATGCATTTACTCTTAATATTGACACCTTCACAGCAGGGGAAAAAAGATTACCCATATAAAAAATACAAAAATAAAATTATCATTGCATCCTCAAATGGTTTATGTATGCATACTATTTATTTTTGCCCTAAAGCTTGTTGAATGTTAAAATATTCATTCAACCAGAGTATTTTGGCATAAATAAACATAATAAATGCCAAAATATTAATATTTCAAATATTTTTTGGACTTTCAGCCACTTTTATTTAAACAAAAAACGTTTCATATATTAGCTGTATTTAACTGTGTTATGAGATGTTTTTCCACCAAAAAATCAGGCAGCTTACTATCTATAAAAATCCATGAAGTAGCTACACTGGACTATAAATCGCAAGGTTCAACGTGGAAGGGAAAGGTTAGCTGGACAATTATAGTGATTATAGTCAGATTATTACATTGGATCTAAAAAAAGACTGCACGTTCCATTTAGTTTTTGTGCAAGAAAATATTGTACGTGGTAGTAAAACCTTTAGTTTGTTAAAAAATAAAACAGAATATTTTATCCCATAGTTGGACGTTCTAAAAAAAAAAAAAAAAACAGGGAAACAAATCACCCAAAACAGACTCCAAGTGAATATTGATATGAATAAAAAACACATTTTTATTTACATAAATTACAAGAATGCACAAACTTTTCACCAAAACCTACATGAAAAAACATCCTGTATATAATACATTTAACAGATTCACTATCAATGTTTCAGTAAAAACGAGGGAAATACTCTATGTAACCTTTATTGATATTGTAAAACTCTGCAATTGCTTGGAATCGAAGAACAGAGGAAAATAATTGGAACATTGTACTCACAGCACTTTGAGGACAACAAAGTCAGAACAATGGTTCCTCTTTAATATTGGAGACACCTGATTGAGGACTAGTTGTTATATAATTGTGTTGACAACACTCAGTGGAGCTTCTCATCTTATCTTCACAAGGAAGATGTTGTGGAGTCCACCACCTCTCGCCCATTACACACCGTTGGAACAACGTTTGAGGCTGATGCTACAAAAAAAAAAATGACAAAAGTGGATATAGGCATCAAAAAGAAGGAGTGGGATTGTTACTTGCCATCAAGTACACCACCAACCTTGAGAGAAACTGGAGCCCGGACCAGTGGTGACGCTGAAGCGGGTGGTAGCCACCCTGAGAGTGCTTACATTCTTCTGTGGCTGGAACAGAATGATGTGGACTTTTGGGGCAAAGAGGCACCCCAGGACAACCGACCCACTCAAGCTGACCGAGATACACATTGTAGTGGTCTGCACCTGCAAAGACATGTCCAGATCCACTTAGTAAAGTCCCACTAACAATATTGTTAAGTACCCTGCCTGGTGCCCATAGATAGCTGGGATAGGCTCCAACACCTTGAAAGTACAGTGGTGCACGCACACAACTCACAAACAACAGGTTTTGCGGCACCCCTTGTCAAAAAAATGAAAGCATTTAGTCATGAACATGCAGTATTAATGAGATACAAAGTGGCCGTCAGGCAGAACAACCTTTGCGGGCTGGATCGAACTCCCTAGTGGGTCACTTCTGGCCCGCGGGCTGCACCTTTGACACAACTGTTTTAGAGCAAAGTGTAAGTGGTAAATGGTAAATTCAAAAGCTTTGAGTATACCAGTCTACTTAAGTGAATTGGAAAGACTTTTCTGTGCCCTTAATTATTCACAAGTATTGCGTAGGAAGAGGAGAGGACAAGGAATCTGCTTTTGCAGTAGGATTCCTTTTCAGATGCCTTTTGTTTGAAGATAAAGAACAACATGGCAAAGCGTGCCAAGCTAGTTTCACACCTCTAAAAAAGTATGATTTTATTTGACAAAAGCAGGCACTCTTTTGCACAATATAAATCATGTCCTCAAGACAGATTGGTATTTTTACTGTGCTTTACTGGGTTGTTATTGAAAAGTATTTTAGATGAAACATGGAGGCTGCCTCGCAAGCGCCACCATGGACTTTGAATTCATTGATTGTTATGTGGTTGGAATTTTTGACAGGTTGTCATTTCAAGGTCAAAAAACATCTTTCATCAATAATCTCCCTTTCATCAGAAGCCTTGATTTTCTACTTTTATGTTCTGCTTTTTTTCATTCATACATTCTTTAATTCGCAACCAGCTCAATCTGCTTTAGTGCAACAAGATAATGGCTGTGCAGGATTTTTGTTGTCCTGTATTTCCTCCTAAAAAAATCCTGGAAAATGGTTGAAGGCCCATGTTTTTGTAAATGGTTCAGTAATATGTCAGAGGGTGTACTTTTTTGTCTATTTTGGTACCCTGTAGTGTTTTTTTAAGGAGGCAATGTCTGCAACAGTGGGTGTTTAATCATTTCCCTTTGCTTCTAAGATGAGATGACCAAGCCTGGCGTTCAAGGGGGACCTTTCTCCTTCAGGGCACTGAGAGCTGCTTCAATATTTCATATGATAATCAGAGGAGCAATTCACGGCTCAGTGGATTGTATTTAAATTGTCAACATTTCATGACATGATAGACCATTGCATATTTTTCCCCTCCTACTATCCTGAAATTTGCATCAGGAAATGACAACAATTTGAGAGGGGGATTACCTTATAATATCATGAATAATATTTGGATATAGATGACTCCAATGCTTAGATACATATACTTATTGGTGTTTTTGGAGTGTTGCATTCACTCTTGCTACAGGTTCCCCTCATTGCCAATGGGGGCAGAGGGGAGGCTTTATGTGGGCATCTCCACATGTAGTCAGTCCCAGGACAGAAAGCACAGCTGGGATTCTACATTCTTGTCTTTCACACTCCATTCCACACAGTAATGTGCTGGGACATATTGGGACATCCAGTTCTCCCTCTGCTTGTTTCTGTTGTCTTCATTTCGACAGAGGCAATTTTGTCAAGGGGATTCCACGGTCTATATCTTCTTTCTGCCTTCTAAAACTGCAATGTGTTTGAATCCCCGGGGCATAGTCACCTCCAATTTATGTTATAACATTTTTTTGACAGTCTATCAATTTTGACTTCAAAGCGCTTTGTCAAAAATGAGCATTTTAGACAAATTTACAGTCTGGGCTTTGTTAACTTTTCAGTGGTAGGTCCAAATGCTTGTCAAACAGAATAGAAATGTTTCTCTAAAGCAGGGGTGTCAAACTTGATCCTAACACAGAAAGTCGGCATTCATGATTTACTTCCCCGGGCTGCACCAAATGATGTGGCGGGCCAGATTTGGCCCCTGGGCCGCCACTTTGACACCGGTGCTCTAAAGCCTGCTGAATATTGAGTGTTGTAATCTGATTTGGGCCTAAAAGATTTGATCCCTTATTTATAGACCCATCATTTTATTAGATATCAGTCTTGCTTATCATCATCAAGATTGCCGGCTAATGGATTCTGTCCCAGCTGAGTATGGGTAGGGGGCAGGGTAAACTCGTTACAATCGGTACACACTAAATCCGTTGCCAATTAGTCGCAAGGGGAAAGAAAGCCAGCCGTTAATGCTCACATTCACTACTTTAAATAGTGCCTACGTAATAATAATTAATGTTTAGGGTGGGTAGCAGTTTGTTTGTTTGTTTTGGTATGTTTTTACCCCCCACAGTGTAGCATGTGTAAATACGGTAACAAAGTTAACTTACCCTGTAGTCACTGGCCGTGACATAAAAAATGGGCTGAAAAGCCAGCCAGATGATGCAAGTTGTGTACATGGTGAACCCAATAAACTTGGCTTCATTGAAGTTTTCCGGGCACTTGCGGGTCTTGAAAGCGTAAACCGTGCAGAGAATGATGAGGATGCAGTTATAGGTGAGAGACATGAGCATGCTGGAGTCTTTGCTGTTACATTTGAGGGTGACTACATCTCTCTTTTCAGGGCTTACTTCCTTTCTCACCCCTGGGGCTTCTAAGAGCAGCCAGATCAGTACTACGACTAGCTGGCAGGAGATCAGACCCCCACAGATGGCAACCTGTGAGGCCGGGCTGATAAATCGAGGTCGTTGAGCACCACCTTTAACCCCGTTGAAGATCCGAGCAATGCGATTGGTCTTGGTCAGGAGAGCCGAGTAGCAGACGGCAAAGGAGGTTCCTAAGCCTAAGCGGCGCAGTGTACAAACTGCCGTAGAGGGTTTGGCGATGTAGATGAAAGTCATTGTGTAGCACATCAGAACGCCCAGCAGGAGGATGTAAGAGAGCTCACGTCCACTGGCTTTCACCACGGGAGTCTCGTTGTGTTTGAGGAAGAGGCCAATGACGAATAGAGTGCACATCATTCCCAGACAGGAAATGGTAACAGGCCCAATAGCCCAGGCATCTTCCCATCGGATGTACTCCTCAGGTAGATCATAGCAACCTGTCAAATTAGTTAAAGGCCATTGTCCAAAGCTGCAGTCAGCGCATGTGAACTCATCCTGCAAGTACTGGTAAGACTGACAGGGGATGCAGATCCAGCAGCACACGTCTCCAGGTTGCATACTCTTCACTTCATTTTTCTTGCAGGGGTCGCTACATTGAGATGTGGGTGCGGCAGCCCATGGGATGAGGCTGGTGTTTAGGATCAGGCTTTGAGCCCAATAGCCAACTTTGCGATAGATGTAGCGTTCACCTTCTTTGTGATAGTGGAAGATGTTATAGCGTCCAAAGCTGTCTCCATAGGAATCAAAGCGGACGATGTTATCTGTGTCTGGTGGTCGAAATGGTGCTGTTGGAAGTAAAAGAAAAGAATGGTGAAATACAAAAACATGTACATTAATGACAGAACTTGGATTTATACACATTACAACTATGTTTTTCAGCCTTTGTTACATGGTAAATGGAGCATATTCTACATAGCACATTTATATAGTAATTCTTTACCATAACTCAAAGCGCTTTACATTAACATTTACCCTCTCAGGTGCTGCTGCCGTGCAAAATATTGACACTTCTCAATTTAAAGGTGAAGTTATTAAAATGGCAACTGAATCTAATCTGTTTTGCACAGTCACAATGTCATAACAAAACGTATCAAGAAAATAAATAGCATAACTAACAACTAATCAAACAATTGCAACAGTCACTGAAGAATTAGTTAGCTCAGAACATGAAGTATAAACATTAATTATTTATCCTGAGCATATATCCATGAATATTGAGATATTAGTCAGATATTTTTTTACTCACCCTCAAGTTTGGTCTTGAGAATATAGTCCCTGTAAAACTTCCTGCCATTTCCAGGTTTAAGAGCATCACAGACCTTAGTGGAGTTTGGGCACAATGCCTGTCTCATGTTGTGCAAGGCAGTGGCAATTGCATAAACTGCATTTACCACAAACATAATTTTAGATTCAGGTTGAAAGGGGACCTGTTTTAGAGAATGCTTCCCACAGCTTAAATCGTGGAGGCTACACTGGAACTGGTTCTCCCAGAACTCTCTAAACCAAGGGTTCCTGGTATTGTTGTACGGATGGAGAGCTGTGAAGTAGTCATTAAACAGGGGGATCTGATAGGAGGCGAGTTCAATGGTGAACGCACCATCTGCAACGGCCTCGCTCCCCCTCACCACACTCTCTTGTGCGCCCCAACCGTCACTGGCAACCCAAGTGAAGGTGACGTTCATACGGTTGGCGGCTACCAGGAGCTCACGTGCATCTTCACTACGAGTGAATAAGATGACCACCTTGGCGTTGGACTTCTGCTGCAAGGAGCGGATTACGTTCTCATAGCTCCAGCGGCTCATGGAACGGCTCACTTTGGCCGAAGTGGCGATGCAGATGTGGCGAGCTCGGGCTTCCTGCTGAAAGGCATCAATACCGGTCTCGCCGTAATCACCCTCGGATGCCACAGTTGATACATATGTCCAGTTGAAGAAACGTAAAATTTCAGCCATTGCCTTGGCTTGGAAGAAATCGGGGGGTACTGTGCGGGCAAAGTAGTCGTAGCGAGTTTTGTCACTTAGTTTAGCACTGGTGGAGGCATAACTGATTTGAGGGATTTGAAAGAGTCGCAACAAGTTGGCCACCTGGAAAAAAGGGAAAATAATTGTGATAACCTTCATCAGCCTTTATACAATCTGTTTAAAATGTATTTTCAGGGAATGATGTAAAAACATTGAACATTTAAAGTCAAAGTAATGGGAAAATCGACCACCTCACTGGTTTTCTGGTCATCTCAGGTCTCCTATTCTAACAATGACTCCCAAGTCCCAAAGGATAGGTCCTTTCAAAATCTGTGCCACAAGAAATACCAGGAGTGGGGTTCGAACCCACGTGGACAACTGTCCATTGGATCTTAAGTCCAACGCCTTAACCACTCGGCCATCCTGGTTGGAAACAACATCTTTCTGGATGTTATTTCAGAATAAATTGAATGTGTTCTGGTTTTTGTGCAAGAAAATCAAGTGACTTTTTTAGCTACAGGTATAATGTCAACAGGCTGAAGTCTACAGTTGTCTTTCATTAACTGTCAGTCTACAGTTGTCTTGCATTAACTGTCAGTCTACAGTTGTCTTGCATTAACTGTCAGTCTGATATTTTCTGATTTGTGACAGCTTCGTCTAATTGTCAACCGCAGTGAGTGACGGGGGGAACGTAGTGACTAGAAATTTGCTGTAAAAACTGTAAACCCTGTCAGAAAGTTGCTGCTACAGCACATAGATTTAGGATATAGGGGTTTGAGAGTGAAAGAGAATAAAACAATAATGAAACATTGCATTTTCTGACTTCAAGGTACTGTCAGGTATGTGACAGTGGGGACAGTACGCAGAAGTCGTGACAGACTAGTTTTTGCTTCAGGCATTTTGCTGAGTGCCTAAGGCCAGCTTTGACTAATTTTAAAGAAAGGAGCTTTTTCTTGGGATTCATAAAGTCACTCATTTTGGCCTGCAATTATGATCTCAAGTATTTAGACAGACCACTGATAGGATGTACTAGTAAAAGCTTCAAAATTAAATGTCCTTAATGGACCTTTCTGTATATTTTGGTACATGTGTCAATATTACCATTCAAATGAAGCAAAGGGGACAACAACTTTTGTAATAATAGCTAAAAAGAATTGAAGTTCAAACACATAGAGGCAAAAAAGACGAAGAAATAGAAAGATTGCAAGAGTGGACTGTCTGGAACTTGCATTTATCATTGGTGTCCGCAAAATGTGTGATCTTTGTGTTCATGCAGAATCACAAGCATGAATATCAAATGAGTCAATCGAGCAAGGATTCCAGGTAAACCCAGCGAGGTTCTGCACATAATGACCCGAGCATATATATACACACAATCCACACAAAAAAATGTAAAGTCGTGTATTCCAATTTTCCTTTCACTACCCATCATTATCATAACCAATCTAAAGGCTATTTCGGTCTCATCTGAGATGGAAAATCGAGATTGTTGAAACGCACTAGTACTCATTTCATATTAGTTCAAAGGTGAGGGAGCCAGGTCATCTAAGCGATGTGCTTGGCCTAATAATGAGGTTTCCGCGGAAATGGGCATTTTCTAAAAACAGCATTGGCAGTAGTATTTCACAACATGTGGCGAAGCAGCTGGCAGCAACGCGTCTACTATTTTCAGACTCTTATCTGGAGTGGCAAGTCAAACAACATTTTCTTTAACAAAGCAGACTTATTAAAGTCATGAAAAAGTGAAAAAGGCTCTAGCACCCCCAACTCTATAAGAAAATTTGTCATGGTCATAACTAAACCTTTGTGTTAGGTCACATTTATATTGACACTGTAAAAGGTCATTAAAACTAGTACAACAAAGATGCAAATAAAATACTATTATGAACAAATCAAAGGTTTTAAGCAGTGAATTTTCCCCCTCAGCAATCCAAGTCATTTTGAGGCCCTTCCATTTCAAAGAAGGTGGAAAATATAGAAACATTTCTGTGGGGTTTTTATGATCTTTTCAACATGAAAAATCCATCTGCTCTTCCCAGAAGACCCAGTCAGAGCAGCTACACTTAGTTGCACATATAGTGTATATAGTGCACTGTATACGACCCATTGGTGCATTCGGAAACACACATTCCAATGATGAAAAAACGTCATTTGTTTATTTTTATAGCGGTTGCCTGGTTACTGCCAGATCAAGAGAACGAGGATGTTTTTCACCAAATCCTGCCCCCTCATGCTCCCAGATGACGTGTATACTGCTGCCTTCTTTCATATCCCTCATAGAATGCAACAGCCATTCCTACTGCGATACACAAAGGTTTCTGACCAGTTACAAGGTCAGCTATTCAGATTTGACACAATGCTGTGGCCTCATGATTGGACCAAAGTCTAAGACGTGCTCAGCACAACATTTCTTCTGAAGGAAATTTTCAATCAGTACATTGTGAATTGCAACTACACAAAAAGGCAGTTCTGCCAAGCCACTGAATAATCTAATCATATTTTTAATTATTGACCATTTTACAGGCACATTCTTTACTATTTCCTATAAATAAATAATTTACACTGTATGTGTATATTCATATTTTTCATCCTTGTTCTGCCATGTGTGTATCCATGTTTAAATACCTTGCGTTAACAGACTTTTTCAACCTGTCAACCTGCACATGAGAATAACTCTATAAATAGAACTGTTTGTGCATCAAGAAAATGGAAATCCTCGACTCATAAATATATCTTAGTATTCAAAGCATGCCATTTAGGCTAAAAAGAAATGTACGTATTAAAAATATTGTACTAACTCAATTATTCATTGATTCATCGTGCATTCATTTTCCATACTGCGCATCCACATAAGGGGTGCAGAGGGTGCTGTAGCCTATACCCTAGACACAGAGACACTGATGACCATTCGTTGTGTTTGGTTTTGTTCTACAGGTGATTGGAGCTGTGGCTCCACCCCTGAGTCAAAGCCCCGCCCAGGCCAACACAGCTGTGATGATTTCCCACTCATCCCTCCTCCAATCAAGATCCACATCCTGCCCTTATTTAAACTCTCCTATTTATTGTCTTCTGGAAATGACTGTCTGGCATGCAGGTGGTAAGACAGTGGAGTCCTTACTTTTTTTTAAAATTATTTATTTTTATTTTTATAGAAGGGACAAGTTCAGTAAGTTTTGTTTGCCCCAGCTTCACCTGATTTGTGAGTACACCAGTCATTGTTATACTGAATGTTTATGTTGATAAAGTTCATTATTTTAGGTTGCATAGGGGTACTACAGGTAAGTTTAGTGTAAAATCATGTTGACGTTAAAGCGGCCCGCGAACCAACCCGAGTCGGACACCCTTGCCTTATGTCGTCATGTCGTCCAGGTTTTCTATGGACTTGGTTGTTAACAAATTATCATTTAACGTTAATTGCCTTGTGTGTCTGTCTCCTCATTGGCCGGGATTTTCTACTGTGGTAGTTGCGACTCCCTGGTACCTCTTACCACCAGAGTCGTAACACTTGGTGATTATCTTTACATTTTTATTTTTTTTGCCCACTGGCAGTCTTACCAGTGATTCATAGGTAGCACAGATCACTATGCAGGGGGTGGAATAAGTAGAGTAGATTTGCTTTAGTATATGAAAATCAAAAGACAGGCTTTAGGCTAATGTTCCTGGACTGAAATATGAAATTCATCTGAATAGCCCACGTCTTTTGGACAGAGTTCTAAATGTGGAAAATGCTGATGAAATACTGACAATGCGTTGGACAACTTGATAGATGAAAGCAACATTTTTTTATCAGTATACAAACAACCAGCTGTATATTGTGAGCATATCCCTAAAAGAAAAGATTTTTATAGGCATGCCTTGAAAATACATAAGTAGGTGAATCATTAAAAGAGTCCAGATGGCCTCACAGACGTTTTGGGTGGTCAAATGGCTTGATGCCAGCTGACGCCGGGTGACTTTCCCCTCCATCTTCTTTACATCAGCCGTCACTTACTGCGTTTCTGTGAAACGAGAATCTCATTTGAAGCGTCAACATCCTGCAAGTGCATCTCTGCCAAAAGCACCAGACTGCCCACCAAACGTGGCAGATGGGGATGGCAGAAACTAGCTTTCGAGAACTTCGCCTCCACACATTACTTTGTCTCTACTCCTGTAACATGGCGCGGCCTGCAGCCAGTTCCGCCCCCAGATTTGTGATTGTTACACCGCCCCTTGAGCGGCAAAGCAACATGCTCCTTTTATTGTGACTGATTTAGCAAGTGCTCACCACCTGTCACTTCAACGCATCAGACACTTAAAATAAATAAATGAATGAAGGCAAATTTTGATAAAGCAGCCTCATCCTTTTGGAAAATACATTCTCAATTCAGTGGATAGCCTCAATGGGGATAAATCCATGCAGTATCATGATTCTTATGCAATAAGATTGCAATTGACTGGCCACCAATTCAGGATGACCCTTTCCTGGTGCCTATAGATGGCCTAACTTTTCACTCAGTCTGTAATGGAGAGTCTGAACACCCTATGAAAGAAAGTCATTTGAACCGTGGAACCTTTTGCTTTGAGTCACGACTCAGAGATCATGACCATAGGGGAAGGTGGAAATCTAGGCTGGCCAGTAAACAAAGGACTTTCCCTTTTGTTCCTCAGAAGGCAGTCCATCTTTTTTTCTGACGGAGAAACATGTTGAAGGTGCAGTTTCTTAATTCAACTGAATACAAACCGAACATAAAGTCACCAAATTGGCTATTAGATAAATCAAATTGAACTTTTATAACATATTTCAGAACAAAACAATTGAATTCACTTCTTTCACATCAAAAGTTTAAAAAAAACAAGTGTGGGCATACAAAAAAACCCTAAACTAGATCTTTGCCCGCAGGCATTTTTTGGTCCTGTGCTCACAAACCTCATGTAAAGCCACATTAAAATGGAAACAAAGTTTTTGCTTCTGCTTTTCAAAATGTGCGTGTCCACTGACAGCCCATATTGCATGTATAAAAGAAATAATTTACTTAGTTATTCATCTCTTGCGAAGAAACAGAATAGCTAATGTGTTTGGCTGAATGTCCTAATGGTCTGAAATGTCACACACTAGATAGAAGCATCCCCAGCTTAGCTGCAACATTTCCAGGATGTCTCTCCTGTGCATGCCTTGTTTTCAAAGGCCACATTTCAATAACTAATGTGCTCAGACATTACATAAGCCAAATAAAGGAAGAGAGAAAAAGACTTCACAGGACTGAACTTTCTTACAATGAGGAGGGTCATCCATGGGGGTGAGAAAGGGAACAATGTCCTGTAGTATTGCAATCCTGCACTTCAGGAAGATTCACTAGAAAGGTCTTCAGGCTCATAATAGTCCATCCATAAATTACAACAAGACAAGTGCATTCTCTAAGGGGTCTCACTAAAACTCCAGCTCATTCATCAAATCCTGTTTTCCAAACTGTCTTTTACATCAGGAATCCATTTATAGGTGTGCTGGATTCTCTCCGTACAGCATTCCCCAGGAGCTTACAATTTGTATAATGTATCACTCTTCCCTACTCACGGCTATATACATTTGTTTTATGAGTCAAAATATTTGCTCCACAGCAGTTACAAAAAAACAACAACTGTCTTTTACTAAAAGCTAGTGCTGTTTATTTAAGGAAAAAGGGTCAATGGCTGATGCATATTTTCAATGTACTAAATATATGGCCAGTATAGTGTAGATGATCTGATGATGTCTAAAAACCATGAGTAGCAGTATTTTCTTGACCCTTGACTACTAAATTCAGGTCATCTGTGAGTCTAAGAAGGGAAATATCAACATATCAACCATGATTATATCATGGCTGAATAGGCATATGCGAATGCTTAACTAACAAATTGTGTAAGCCCCGAAGGACACCCAGCCTCTATTTTTTTATGGATAGGTTTGGTTGAAGAAACAAATGGCTTATCCCATTTAGACACAAACGTTTCTACTTTTCCGAAAAGAATAATACTACATAAGAGTTGGTGCTAACTAAACCCAATGACACATTCCACCAATGTCATACTTTTGTATTAAAAAGTGAAAAAAAAAATCATATTGTTCAGGAACATGGATCTATAATGTGTAGAAACTAATAAGGAACATTAGGTTCTACATATTACGTGTCACTGCATCTGAATCGTTGAAGGGTCCACAAATAGCAATACTACTTAATGTGAAAAAGCTACTTTAACTCGTGTCATTGAGTGGAAGAAACAATTCTCAGTCAACCAATCATTAGACAATCAGTTATCCCTTAAAACATACACTAACACTTGCATAAATAAAGCCTACACATTCTAAATACATATTGAATTGAATGCTTATATTTTAGATTTAGATTTGAAGCATTCACCACAAAGTGCAAAAATTGCAGCAGACGGACAAAAAAAAAAAAAACGCACATAGAATATGATCCAAAATGAACCGAGCCTGCATCATCATCAGAAGCGACGTACTTGGCCTTCTACTAGCTAAGCCCAGCCATCTATAATTGGGTATATTTACACAGCCAAGATCTACATGACATGCTGTCCTCCCTTACTATGAGTTGAGAATACATACATGTTAGCGTTGAAGACTTGAGACCCAATTAGCAGAGCTTTCATCACATCGTCGCAAGGGAAGCGATCGGTGTGCTGCCGCCTCTGAGAGTAAACCTTCCATCACTAGTCATCCTCTCTGCCAAATCTGTGCAAAACATCTGCAGAGTGTCAACCTCTGACAAGCGTTACTGCTTAAGTGTAAATTACCAGGAAAGAATGAGGCGTGCGCAAATTAGATCAACTAAGCAGGTAAACAGATCCTCTCAGTGAAACCGATAGTCATTACCAACTGGCTTTAACATCTTGCTAGGTGTATTTGTACAGCCTACTTCAGCCCCAAATGGGCAATGTAACAAATATCCATCATGTTACTTTTCCCTACTCTTCTATCCCTATAGAGCCAATGGTAATTAAATGTTGGTTACGCTTTTGAATTGCATCCTATATCATCTGTATTTTTTTTCCTAAACTATCTAGAACCCGGGTGTCAAAGTGCCAGCCCGCAGGCCAAAACTGGTCCGCCGTATCATTTTTTGTGGCCCGAGAAAGTAAATGAGTGCCAACTTTCTATTTTATGATGATATTCAAATGATTGTAGATTATTGCCTGTGTTTCCTCATTTTAAATCAATAATTGCAAACAATTTGTAGTAATTTGAATGTCCAAAAATGATCTATTGATTAGCATGATCGATAAAGCTGTCAATTTATTAATCAATTAATTTTGGCTGACTAGTTAGAAGACATAACGGCTCTCCAGATGTAAGATTGCGCTAGTCCACCCTCATTCCCCCATGTCCACATGCTTCTCTGTGATTGGCTCCCACATTACCTAACCTTAACAGATACAGACAATTGATTTCGAAGTATCTATGTGGTGACAACATTGAAAACGACATTCATGTCTAAACTGTCTGTCATTAATAACAAATACCAAAAACGTAATGCCATTAGTGGTACATACCTGAATGGAAACATCACTGTACGATCCTCCTATGACTCCAGAGATGGCCAATGGGACTTCTTCATGGAGCGCATAGGATCCATCAGGGCAAGTGTACTCACTATCATCTACTTTGGTGAGTGAAGCCCTGACAAATTCGAGAGACTGCTCGAGAGCATAAGTGTCCTTGGAGCATGTGTCCAATATGTGAGCTCCTAAACGAATTCCCGGCAAGATGCGCTCATCCCTGTTGATTTCATCCAGGGCAAGCAACATGGCCTCTAGTCGTTGGATTCCTCGTTGGGCGTTGATCTTCCCGCAATCTTCGGCCGCTTCGCCTTTCTGGTGCACGGGAAAGAGACCGCCGATCATCAAATCTCCGTCTAATGTAATCTCCTTTTTGGAGTCCGTGTTATAACCAACCACAGGCAAACCTTGGGGAGCCTGGCCAAAGAGAGTCACACATATGATCAGGAGGAGGATATTGGACAGAGAGAGGGGTCGGGGCACAGGGCGCACCCCCAACACTGGGGAGTTCCCCAATGACATATCCCTGGCCGAAGCAAAGTCCCAACTCTGCTTTTTTTTAGTCAGCCTGTGATCAGCTTTTAGATGTTGCCACCTCTGGAGAAAAGCAGAGTGAGGCACAGCAGTGGCAGATCTCACAGTACCAATGTTTTCATTCTGACAGAGGCCATTGAAATCATTACTGGGATCCGTTTCTTCGTCCTCCTCTCCTCACTTTTGTAGATTACAGCCTGCAGATCAAATAGAGAGAAAGTCACTCCCAGCCTGGAATGGATCGCCACAATGCTTTGTTTTAATGCGACAGGAGGAAACCAAGTGCAATGGGGCTTATTGATAAGAAAGGCAAAAAAACAGAAGCTGAGAAAAAATACGCTATTGTAAATGTACATATTTAGCCGAAAAAAACTGCACTACCAAAAAAAAAGTTACATTTACAGCAAAATACTAGCAGCTGTGTTCACCAGATTTTTACAGCAAAAAAAACCTAACAAACAGACAAAACTACAAGCATTTAAATACAGCTATAAATGAAATGCTGCTTTGGGTAACATTGCTAACAAACTGAAAATCATGGTAGAAAGTATATAACAAGACAGTCATACAAGAAGAGTAATGCAGTATTTCTTTTCCCCTACAATGCAAAATATAGCTGTTAAATAAAGCAACATGTTGAATCTGGTTCAACATCTCTATCCAGGCTGGTAATTTTTCCCTGAAAAGAGAGCCATATTTAAGATGTTGTTCTATACAACAGTCAAGGTTTATTCTGTTAGTGTTACGTGTAGTAAAAAAAATATATATACATATATATGTATAAAAAAACAGATCCTTTTAAGACACTGCAGAGGGAAAAGGGTTATTGTTCTTATTCTTTGTCTACCATCTTTCGTGCGGTTACTTGGAATCCCTGAGGCTTAATTAAGACCTGTGAGTAAAGTTCTATCAAACTAAATAATTGAGTCAGAAGGATTTGTATCATATCCAGCATCTCAGCACTTCAACTTGACAGACATTCAAATGATTAATGGTGCTCAAATCAGATCATGGCCACTAAAAAGGGGTATAAATCAGGAGCTCATAGAGAATGTGATAGAAAATTGCAAGCTGCCCATTAAAACAACATAAAAACTCTCAACTGGATTCAAGACAGCCAACGAGATTCTTTTGGGGTTTCCTCTGTTTTTCTTGTCTTCCTCCATCTCTCTTTCTCTCTCCTCTCTCTGCTCGTTGTTTCCATGGAAACTTGTCGGTAGATGGAGAGGGTGAAGAGCGAAGTGGAATGCAGACCAAGACAAGTTGGTGTGTCTGGCCATGTATGGTTTCCTCGGTCCTCTGGGAGAACTGGCAAGGATGCAATGTGTGAACTGGCCCCAATCCAGGCAAGCCTTCTTAGTTTTTTTTATTTATTATTAATTGATGCCTCAAACTATCGACAGAATGACAGTTTTTGGAGTTTTTTTTACCTTTATACAATGGAAAGCAGGAAAAATAGCATACTCTTCTTGTCATCTGCTCCTTTTGACAAGTGCAGTTATTTAGTTACAACCTTATTATTTAGCCCTGTGCTGCTTTTCTCTTTGTTAAGACGCTTTTCCCTATTCAAACTAGTCGAGTTAAACAAAAACAACTACTAAACATCAAGTAAAGGACCATTGTATTGTTAAGGGAGAATTTGTAGATATCACATTACATCTCACTCTACATTTAATGAGGAATGAGAGATGACATGTTGCATTAGACAAAGAGTGTGGATGTCAGAGTTTTCATTTGCTCCCTCAGCAACTTGTCAACAAGTGGAAGTTCACAGAGTAAATGGGTCAAGTCACTTCTGCTTCCTTCGAATACAACAGCACCAGCAGACGGAGTGAGAGCAATGTTATACACAAACATACTTTCATGTTTGAAGTGCAGAATGCGCACTGCAGCTTTCCTGAGTATGAGACACATAGCCAATAAAATTAAAACTTGGCATGTTGTCGGTGAAAAAAGTTTATCACAAGATAAAAACAAAAGTTTTTTGTAAGAAACATGCCAAGTGACAACACTGGCAAAAGAATTGTGGTTGTAACATTTACAGCCTTCATCCCAAATGTCCACAGACCCCAGGAGGTCTCCAAGCACTTCACTGTATTCCCTTTATCTTTGCTGTCTTTGTTAGCGGCTTTATTCTGCGCTACTTTGATATTTCTCTTAGCGCTCTTTCAAGGAATGGGCTCTTTTCAGTAACAATCCTGGGCACTCCATAACATTGGTCCGCACTTTGATTAAAATACAGTCAAGCAAAGTACATATTGTATTTTGTTCATTTTATTGTTCAAGGAGATCTGGTGGTCAAGTGGTTTGCGATGTGGATGGAAGGCTCAATCCGTGTATGCACTAAATTGACCATTTTGGATATAATCTTTAGATATTTTTAAATAAATGGATTAAAAGAACTGGATTAAAAGCTCTGAATATTCCCTTTTTTATAGATCTAAAAGAATGTTTATCTTAGCTTTTTAATATATTTTTTAGATTTACAAAATGATTTTTGAACTAAAAACACAGAAAAAAATCTTTTAAAATTACGATTACTGATTTAAAAAGGGGAAAATCAGGAAAGTTAATATACATCTAAACTCTTCATTTTAATTTGATCCTTAAAACACAAAGTTGGCACTCATGATTTACTTTTCCGGGCCACACAAAATGATGCAGCGGGCCAGATTTGACCCCCGGGCCGCCACTTTGACACATGTTCTCTACAGGGTGGTCCAGCTCTCCTTACCTTAAGCAAACTACACATTATGCCAGCAGCGCTGTATTACGCAAAAAAAAAAAAAACACCTTACTGGGACTTGCATTTGCATAACCTGCATATCTTTGTTTTTTTTTTTTTTTAATTCATTTCCATTTAACCTCCCATAGTTACTGACACTGAGTCAGCTGTATGTTTTTATTCCTATAAGCTTAGGAGATACAATAAAATATAGGATACTGGTTGACATATTCATTTAAGATGCAACATCAAACCAAGGACTATATGCGCTTTTTTCCCTCGCTTTTTCCTCCTGTGTGACCGTCTCTACTTTCTGTAGCAGATGGCCTTTTTTAATTCAGGAGCATAAATCCCAGCAGCCTCTTCCACACTTCAAGCTAGGCTGTCTGAAGGAATGGTAAAGGTAGGGGGGAGGAATAAGAAAAAGAGACAGAAACAAAGCAGCAAAAGCGAGTGGGTAGGAAAATGAGACGAAGAAAATTGAGGCAAAGGTTGGAAAAAGCTATTATAAGGTGGCTTTTTACATTCATTCTCATATGGTGAATTTATATCGAAATGGTAGCATTAGGGCAACAAGTAATAGCAATTGTTGAGTTAGATTAAGTCACATAAAACATGACATGCCTTCGCAGTGGAATGACTTGGAAAATAAACGCAAGAACTCCCTAATATCGCGTTGTGAACATGCAGATGAATGTAAATAGTTTGTGGCTCCTTTCTAAATGAAATGAACTGCATAAATCAGGGTTGACCAAACTTTTTTCTCCAAGGGAATCCACCTAAAATCCTTGCACTATAATTTGTTAAATAGAGGACTAGAATCGCGATCTTACAATGTCAATTTGTTTATGACTATAAAATACTACAATTCTACTTTCGATTGTAAAAAAATTGACAGTCACTGTTAAGTGACTTGCTCCACCTAGTGTTAAAGATAAGAAATGCAACAGATTGAATTCAAGATTCTTTTTTGGCCATATTCAATGTCATTTTCATACAGGCCAAATAAAACTGGGCAGTAGTTAGACTCCACGATCCATGAATCATCTTCGAGATATCAAATATGTTTTGTGATTCCTAGAGATACTTCTTGTCCAAACCAGGACAGAAAAAACCTATCGAAAGAAAAGTGTGACCTTTCCTAATCGGGCCAGGGATACAATTAGCGATAAGGATCTTGAAATAGAAAGTGCGCCATTATACAACGTTCATTCCTGTGTTTAAAATGTCAATGTGACTTTAAATAATATTACATATAGTTTTTTTTAAATAAAAATGTTCTGTACATATGTTTTAATGTTGATAATGAACATGGTGTTTGTTAGTTATAGTGGTACTTTGCAAACCATTTTCCTATATCATAATTAATTGTAAAAATGTGACAGTTGCAGGTAGAATGGAATACATTATAAGAAGATTTTGCACAGAGATGATGAAATTTAGTCCCAGAGCTGCGAGCAGGATTGTCACATTGAATGCAGCAGAAGAACTAAGGAAGTATTTTATTTGAAGCATTCTGCACCTTCACACCTCACTTAAGTGTTAGATCACTATTCTCATTTTCCAGTTGGATATTTAGAAGCAGAGTAAGTATTATACTGTATTCATACATTATGTATATTTTATATGTATTTATATAATTTACAGCATGCATATTAGAACATGGCTGAGCAAATCTACACATCAATATGGGCCTGTCATTGACTTCAGCAGATGTTGTGTGGGCATCAGGTGCAAAATAGAGTAATAAACACAAACATGTATAATCATTTATAAACAAGTGGAGCTCACTGAGTATTGTAAGACCACCTTTTTTCAAGTTTCAATCTAAAAATCCCTTCAATCTAAAAAATATCATAGTATATTTTAATCCAACTGTGGTGCAAAGCATGTAGTACATACAAAAATAATATGGGGTGTGATTTTTTTTTTTTTTTTTTTTTTTTTTCAGATTTATGGTGCGTCAAGGCAAAGTACCTTAGCATTCAAGTGTAACAGGTAATGAGAAATGTGATATGGCTTCACATGATGCACTTTTACATATTTCAATCATTCATCGTATTCCACATCTTTTCCACAAAGCTCGACATCATTGCCCATCCTATAGATTGCACTCATTTTTCCAGTTATTGTTTAATATTTATGAATTATATCCTTGTTTTAGCTCAGCACTTGCAGTTTAAACCTGATCAGCCCTTTTTTCATGCATGTGCTAGAATTTATTAAGTAAAGATGAACGTTGGTGAATGTTTATGAGCAATTTTACCCATTATAGCCCGTACTTTTAACTCATTGACTGCCATTGACAGTCCAATCCATATTTACTGGAACGTCAAATCTCCACTTTAGAGTGTTATTTTGGGCCTTATCCACTGTTTTTCTCATTTTATTAATTGAATATTTTTTTTCCATTTGTTTTAAGGAATTCTAATTATGTATTCATAAAAATATATGAAATAAGCTATTTAAAAAGACAACAAATTTTCATTGAAACCTGGGTTCCACATCACATTCTGTGACACATCATATCAACACTTTCATTCATTCGTACATCTTCCGTAGCGAGCATTCTCACTGAGTTTGTGCGAAAGCCAGACTCTGCACCCTAGACTGGTCGCTGCTTGGCCATTGGACGCACAGAGAGACAGACGACTATTCATATCGACACTTTTATACCAAATATTAATACTCTGGTCTACACAACTAAAAATGTCCAGAGTTGCAAACACCATGCATCCATGAGGTAAGTTTTTCTGACTAAAATGTGCTCTGTAAAGGATAACTGTTAAGCATTCAACAACAAACATGATTTGTCATTTTTCCCATTAAAACATTTGCATTGGAAAAACTCCCAAACTGCTTTGTCAGAACAGCTTGCATTATGATAAGCCAAAACAAAAAAATAGGTCTTTCTAATCAACTGTATCTCAATTCATCCTAAATTTTGGGCGTCCTGGTGGTGTAAAGCCACTCCATGCACCAGCAACCCGAATAACAGCAGAAGTTACAAGAATATAGAAGGGAAAAAAGCGCACAATCGCACGCTTCCATAGAGACGCGTTCTTACCTTTGCAAGCTTCCAGCGGGATGGGGGAGAGGCGCTGAGCCGGCTCACATCCTTCGGAGCGCCCCCGGACGTGTGAAGTGAAGGAAAAAGGTGGAAAGTCGGGACGGAGGGGGGCGATTTGACAGCGGAATAGGCACGTCTGGCTGTGCCGCTGTCCGTGGTACTGAAAGCGAGAGCTGCCGAAGCTCCTTCAGCCTCCTCCGAAGTCACATTTCAGCGTCGACGCACAGCGAAATCGACGCCCACTTCATTGATCCGAGGGGATAATAGGGTAAAAAAAAGCCTATTCAAGGGTAGGATAATACAAGTTTAGATATGACCCGATTTATGGCACAAACCCACTACCTGTTACTCCCCAAACTGTTAAAATGATCAGTACGACTCATGTGAGCTGGGCTGCAGATCATCAATGGACGCTTCACATCACAGAACACACCTAGTCTGCTGGCTTTGACAATATGTTGCTTGCAAAGTGAGAAGCTGTTGAAGTACACTCCCCGCCCTCTTTGAACAAGCGGAGCAGAAAATAAGGGCTCCTTGGGGCCTGCTCATAATCACATATTTTTAATTTGATTTCTATAAAATGTGTCGTGACACATCACGGGGAGGGTGTGAGGTCACTCCCAGATGGCCTCGGTGCGGGGCGTGCAGGGGTCGCACGCCTCCCCCTCTTATCCCCAAAAAAGTGGCTTTACACGCGCACTGGTGGACGTCTGAAATGCGCACGTCTTCTCCGTTCTCTTTCTCCACAAGAGATCTAATGAGATTAATATTTAACATAGCAGGGAGGCAATCATCTCTGTGCTCGGGAAGCTAGAAGACAGCCCAGTGGGTTTCACGATTAATTAAATCACTTGTTGGCCCACTATGTCATCACCGCCTTTTCCAGACTGACTTTAATGTTTCGCCCTAGGCCAGACTGGACTCAAGTGTGCAGGACACGCAGTTTGGAGGATATGGAATGAGGACATGTAGTCGAGTGATTCATGAGGACACCAGAGGACATAAAGTGTTATTTAGGGGATATTTAGGGAAGACATTGAGGGACAACTAGGGAGGTGGGAATTGCATCAACAAAACATTTGTTTGTATACATGTACGGCCCGATGGATGGATTGGTTAGTGCTTTGGCCTCACGGGTCTGGGGTGTTGGGTTCAAATCCAGGTGGGTCCACCTGTGTGGACTTTTCTAGTTTCCTCCCACATTCTGAAAACATGGCTTCCACAGCACCTGCCTAAGCTCAAAACTAATGTAATTCTATTAGGGGGCTTTTTAGGAGTACATGCAATATTCAAATTTTATATGAGAGTGAAAATTTGAGATATGAGCGTGCAGCGAACTCAATTCACTTTACGATATGCAACAATGCTTTAATAAAAAAAAACAGGCTAAGCTCTAGTTATCGCTAACAATTTAAATTATCTTACCTTTGGGAAATACTATAAAGCTCATGCAAACAAACATGTTTTAATACATGCTGGTGCCCAAAAAGCACACTGTCACAATAATGTGCAATGACCATTCCATTAAAGGAAACTCTACTGCCTTTTTGATGATTTATTTCTTCATAAATCCTAAAAAATATGTGCAGGCTGAGAGCAAATTAGTGCTGAATGTCTGAGTAATAGCAAGAAACTATTTTTCTCTCCTCAGGTGGGCCAAAAAAAGGGGCCTTGCCGACCAGACTTGATTTCTGGTTCGCACCAACAGCCAAAAGATGAAACAATCTTCGGCTGCAACACCTGTACAGGTATAGTAACTTTAAAGACTGTGCACCTATTTTATTTTCGCTTCTGGTACTTGTGCTGAGAGATAGAGAGAATGTAATTAAATAGAGGGAGGGAGAAGAACTGTTAGAGTGTAGGTCATGTGGCTCATTAAGGAGCCGTAGAAGGCAGATGTCTGTCAAACAAATAAGCAGGTCGGATCGCTTCACTGTGAATGAGATGTATTGTCACACAAATGTCAACGCCTTCAATCAAACTCGGACTAGATCAATGCGACAGCGCCAAGGTGCCTGAATTTGAATGTTGCATAGGTTACTTGCACTACAATTAAAAGCATTATCACTCAAGGTAAATACTAATGATGATCACTGCAGGGAGTCTAACAAAGTCTAAAAAAAGAGTAGTAAAAAAGTCTAAAAATAGACATTTTCAATTTTAGGCCTAAAAAAGTTTAACATACTAAAATATTTTCCACTCTAAGTCTAAAGCCTGATTTGGGTCATTTAAGAAAAAGTGCAAACGTGCAAAATATTGATCTAGTATGCATTTTAAAAATATTTTTCTTGCGTTTATTTATCCCCAAGTTCGTTTTTTTGGTGGATTCTTGTCCTTGTAGTTCTGTGAGTAGAAAACACGATAAAACTACAGACGTGAGGCAGGAAATGTGTAGGTCATCCCAGGATATGGGCACGAGGTGCAAATAGTTGGCGAGTAATGCAAGACGAATGACAGCTGGACAAAATAGTAAAGGCACTCGAATCCTGCATTAAATCCCATAAACATCAGGCATCTCTGAAATCAGCACGTGAGTCTCGTAGAATTGCACATCTACAAATGATACTGCAAATGACATTCGCGACGGGATCGACACAAACGATGAAGGCAAAAGTTTTGTGGGCACTGCACACCAGTCATCATACAGAGCAAACGACCACAATCGTGAACTGTTCAAACTAATGTTTCCCGACTCAACGATCGCGAAAACATTCCAGTGCGGAACAGACAAGATCGCCTATATCATCCGATTTGCAGTAGCCGAGTTAGTCAAGAACGATCTAATCACAAAGGTGTCTGGGCCATTTGTGATCATGTTTGATGAAAGTTTCAGCAGTGCAACAAAAAAAAAGATACAACTGGATCTTCCCATATGGTACTGGGATGACAGCCAGATACCTTGGATCTCAGTTCATGGGCTAATAACTTGATGAAGGAGGTCAAAGTAAGTTGTGTTTTTATATTAACTATAAAAAATGCATAAAATCTGTAAATTTGATATTAATCCATATATTTATTCAGGGTGGTGTATGGGTGTGGGTGGGTGTGTGAGTGGGTGTGTGTAGGGGGTGTGGGGGGTGGTTTGGGTGGTTAATGTGTGGGTGGTGGGTGTTTGGCCTGGTTCCTAGTTTCAGTGGATTTTTTTTATTGAGAATATGAAATGTAAAGGAAAAAAGATAGTATATTGCTTTAAAATGCCCTGTTTGTCATGCATACATTGATAGGGGCTCTATTATCGTCTCCTAAAATCTTTTGCGGAAAGCTGGAAGTAATTTCAACTGAATCTGAAAAATACCTGAACATGTTGCGTGTTGTAGACTGTTTGTTTCAATTTCAATAGATGCCAGTTGAATGCAATCTGGGTCTGTCTAAAATAGTCTAAAATTGCACTTGTTCTAACCTGCAGACACCTTGTCACTGATTCAAGGTGTCACCCACCTTAGGCCAAAAGTCAGCTGGGATAGGCTTGGCCTCTGCACCTCCAGTCAATGTATTTTGCTTTCATGCCCATATTGAGAAAGGTAGACATCCATCTATGTCTACTGTCATAAATAAAAAGCACATGACTTCAAGTGAGCTGAATAAGTTATAAGAGGCTAACGAATGTGCAACAATGTCTGCTTCCACCGCCCACACTGCACGACAAAAGCAATTGTGTTCAGCTCGAGTGGCTCTGTGCAATAACTCTTGCAGACAAGATGCACTGTCAAGTAATACCTGTGACTTTATTTAAATTAGTGCCACAAACTGCGACCATAGAACCTTTGCATTTACCTTTTTATTAATATACACACATATACACAACCATGTGCTGTACATAATTTTTTATCCGTCACAGTCATTTATGATGATTGATTGGACTTAGGCTATAATATTACCAATAAAATAGTTTTACAAAAGAATACTGATTACTGAATGTGCACCTTTTTATTAGGTACACCCACACGATGTATTTTAGTGGGTTCCAATCCTGTGGTTTGTTTGGTCCAAAAGATTAAAAAATATATAATAATTATTATTCATCTATTTATGCCAGGGGTATAAAAATACCTGCAAAGTAAAAGTTAATCTCCTACACTACCACCAAGCATTATTATTTCAGAATACATGTTTTGTGAAGCTTTTTTGACTTTCTCAGTGCATTTGCAGTCATAGAAAACTGCAAAAAAGCACAATCCTCACAAAAAAAGGATGAATTATATTTCTGAACTAACTTAGACTGCAGCACTGCAAACCAAAAAAGCTCATGAGTCAAATTTTATAAAAGGAATGCTTTACTAAAAATAACAAAGTGACGTCAAAAGAAGAATCTGTCATTGGAAGATTGGTTGAGGCCATTTGAGTGTGTTCTTCTTGTTTAGTTTTTTTTTTTTTAAGTGACAACACTTTCAGTATGAGATGGTAAGAATTTAATGGGTTTTGGTGTGTAACAGAAGGATTCAAATATGGCATAAATGGGTTTAAATTCCAGCAACATGGTTACATGGCAACGGACAACCAGCAATAACAACAAAGACCGAGGCTCTCTTTCTCTGGCAAGCCACCATTTACTAGGCTAATATCCCTTCTCTTCAAAATGTCGTTCATTGGAAACTTCTTCTACTCTTGCAAAAGTTCACCCGATTTCGTATCAACACTCTAGGGGGCCTCCTCCTCTTCTTCCTTCCCCGCCTGCTACTCTTGATCCATGTCGAGCTCCTCGAAGGATGAGCCGCTAGCCAGGGAGCCTTCGGAGCCACGATCGCTGCCGTCTCTGGGTTTAGCATCTTCTTGTGCGTCCTCCACCTCCCTCAGAGGGAGGGAGGAGGCCAAGGAGGCGGCCGTGGATGCCGCCAAGGACGTCTCTCGACTGTCCCAAGGAAGGCCGCCGCTTCCTGAACTGGCATCGCTGTGAGAGTCAGCACCTAGGATGAGGAAAGTAGACTGAAGTGAGCAAAATTAGGTTTCACGCAATATTTGAATAATTGAATGTGTGCTAAGCAGTGTCCTAACTATTACTGGCATTGTATTTGTTAACCAATTATGGGGCACTCAATTGAATACTATTTGTTATTGGGGGTTACAACCAGTGTGCATCTGGTTTTATTTATTTATTTATTATAAATACTTTATGAACCAGGTCAAAGCAGATGTTGCATATTTGCAACTACTAAATGCCAATCACCTAATTAATCTACATTCATATTTTATGAGTACCATTTATCTTGTTACTAGATTTTAATTTGAGCCTCAGTTAATGAATACATGCATTTTTTTCATTCATTAAAATCTTAAAATAATATGGAAAATATTGTAATTATTTGCATTTGTACTTGCTAGAATAAAACCAAAGAAAAATATAAGCCAGAATTTCTTGAAAAAAATGCAATTTTGAAAGAACTTTAAACCAATCAAATGAGAACTACTGAAAATATGAATATTAGCAAAAATCGTGCAGTGTGAATTAATAATTTTGATATTTTTGCAATGACAGAAGGCTGAATTAGCATAAGCATTCAAAAAAGAAAAATCCAAGCTGCAAGCAGGAGGTTTGGAGCTAAACGTCATCAACTAATAGGTAAGAAAATGCTTTAATTATATTGTATAATATTTATATTGAAGAGGCAGACATGCCATCCATTTAGCTGGAAGTGATCATTCACGTCAACAATGTGTTAATAAATGTACTCATTGAATTATTTTTAGGTAGCTCAGCTTCAATATATAAAAAAAAAAATCACGAGTGGGAAGACAATACCTAAAGGTGTGATGTGCCTTTTTTTTGTCTAAGTTACAAAAGCCTAACTTCCCTCATTAGTGTCTCTCAAGCAACATTTCACTGCTTTTCTCCTCATTCGAAGCTCACAAAAGCGAGCAAGCCACTGATCGGAAGCAGTTGGAATCCAAAAGCATTACAAGCTGATCATGTGACTGACACGGTGTGCTCACTTCACTTGTACAATATTGCATGTGGTGCTGTCATACTGGAGCAAGTAAGCCAAGTCCAATTCGTAAATGGCAATATGTTACAGATTATGACGGCCATCACTTGACCATGGTACTACTTCCAGCTGCTCCCTCCTGTGCAGATGATACATACACTGGGCTCACCCTGTGCTAAAATTCCCTCTCATCCTTTTTCATCCTGTTTCCAATAACAATACTTTTTTTCCCCAGCTATTCAAGGGGGCAGATAAGCAGTGGCGTGACCACTTCTGTTCTTGCACAGGGAAACGCATTTGTGCAATGAGTTAATCTAGTTGTTGACTATTGTGGCCTATGCAATGTTGTTAAAGTAATGGATAAAAATTACAGGACGTCCCAAATGTGCTCAATGGCTGTGAATTGACAAAACACAAATGAAAAATAAGAAGGGAGTTTGCACTATGAAGTGGTTGTAGTTTAAAATGAGTCAAATTGCATGCAAGGGTTTATAATAAAGCAGGTATATTGTTACTTGATATGTGGGCAGTGAAGTCCCCGTTTTTTTTACAATCTGAGCTTCTTGCTACTTGGCTATGTGGCTGTATTAGTCAGTATAAAGTCCAATTTTTATGTTTTTTTTAAATGTGCTGAATAATTAATTGCGGACTTATTGGTGCCTATGTTACCTGTAGGTTACAGGTAGAGGGTATGTGCTCACAGCCTTCATATTTTAGTGTGCTGTTGCACACACGTGTGATGCTGTTGTACTCTAATTTAAATGTTCCTACAAAAACATGTCCAGTCAGGATGGTGTTCAATCACCATGTCATTATCACACAATCTAATCTATAAAGATGCTCCTTTTGGTTATTCATCTGGGATTGAGAAATGTTCTCATTATCCGGCAAGTAACAACAAGAGGCAGAACAAGTGGATGTTCTTCACTGAGGTGTGAATGAGAATTTGAATGAATGTAGATGATCTTTTCAGTAGAAAATGCCTCTACCACACAAGGACATTTGTGGAAAATAATGGCTCAATTTAGTCATAATTGTCTGGAAAGCCCCTCTGAGGAGGTACTTCAGCATGTTAGATGACCCCAGAGTGCAGTCATAAAAACCTAACCCCAGTTGAAGCCAGCTGGACCCCTAAAAGTCTTTTCGATGAAATTTGCCTAGTTCAGCTGCTAAATTGGGCCCAACGGGATTATTATAGATCTGCGGTAATGTAAAAGACCTGTCTAGAGTTCACCGACGGAGCACTGATGAGACAAAAAGTTGGAGTGGATGGATGTTGTTTACAAGTGGAATGAAAGAGCATTTTGGAATCATCGTAATGCCCATCTTGCATTATCAAGTGTTTGCAGTCTTTAATTCTAATTGGAAAACACTGCATTAATACTAATTTATAGACTCAAGTGCACTGAATGCTGAAATTAGGCACTGTGACTACAGCATTGAGTACCGTCCATTTAATAAGATGCAGGAATCTATAGCTCAAACTACAGTAGAATTTACTGTCACCCAATGACTAAGTGTTAAGTGCTGGTATCAGAGCATAAAACAAAGGAATATTAATATTCATATTCCTAGTGAGAGAGAAAATAACTTCTGGTGGACTGAAACCAATGACAACCTTTGTTTAGGCAATCCAATAAAGGCACAACATGTGCTTATTTTTCGTTTTTTTTTTGCATAAGGTGGAAAGAAAAGAAAGGTAAGGTTTAAATATAAGCAGTTCGGTCCATTGTATTTAACCTTCTTAGACCCAGACTATATCAAGGCATGTATTGGCCTTGTATTTCTCTTTGACATTTAGGCTAATTGGTACACCTGATCTGAGGGTAAAAAATGTAGGACAGTCACTTTTGTGAAAACATTGAATGTTTAAGATTTCATATTTGAGTATTTCACGTAGTGAGTCATTCTTGCCTCTTATATCGCAATTTCTATGTAACGTCAACCTCATTTTGCTATGCCACATCTAAATAGTGGCATTGCAACTTCGTCGAAGTTAAGACAGTGATTTCTAAGCACTTTTCCACTTGAAACTTTATGCATAGTGCAGAGAATTATCCAATTGCAATCAATTGGTCTGAAAATTTGACCTATGAATAACATCTCTGTTCACCTTTCTATGCCAATTTAGTGCATGGCAGAACAATACAAATACACTTCCACAAAAGCTTGGAGGCTAGAATTAACCTAATTGTCTGGAAAGAAGAAAAGTGCCGTGTGTAACTAAGCATGGCTCAAAGATTTCACAGAAAAATACCTAATTTCTGACATTTTCAGATTTATACTTCATTTTTTCGCTTGGAAATATAATCCTTGGCTCAATAAAAGTTGGGAAAACACTAACACAGGCTGTTCAAACTTCCAAATTTGTTCAAAAGATTAACTGTGTGTAAAATGTAAAACCTGCCTTGAGCTGAACATCCATTTCTGAATTTGCAAGGACAGAGAGCAAGTCAGTCCATCATGTGCTTTATTTAGTCATTTGTACTTGTTGACAGTTCATCCAGGCGTGGACGCGCGATAGTGATAATACCACATTGCGCTCGATCACACGTTCATAGAATGACAGAACAATTACAAAGTCTCATTCATCTCCATGTCCTTAGTGATCCTAGTGTCAAATGTGTTTTATGTGTCGTTGCACACCATGCAAGCTGTCGCCGCCAACAGAGCGGAATCAAATCTCAGTCACTAGCAATCAGTTGTACGAGCTCTCCGTGAAATAATTGAGCACTTGCCTATGCATGCGCGATGATGGAGAGATTAGGCACTTATCTCCTACGTGTAGTATAATACCTGTAATATCAGTTCCTCGGTCTTCATCAGACTCTTCCTCTTTTACATCAGCTTTGGTCTCATCCTTCATCTCGGGGACAAAGAAATCCGTTTGGCGGGAGAGTGGCACCATATAATTGGTGACTGACGGGTAACAAATCTCAATGTTTGGGAAGGCCGATAGTTTTCTTTCCTGTCAACATATAAGAGAGGTCATGTTTAAGATAAAATGCATCTGCTTAAGGGGGGAACAAAAATAATCTATATCCATATCTTTGTGGTGTCTATTGTTGAAGTAGATTTGAATTATGTGAATATAACGTTCCAATACATGCACACGGTGACAAAACTAATGTCTTCATCTACTTCATATGAATAAAAGGCCACCCATATTAGTGCATTAAAGTTGTAGTATGGAGTATATAAAAATACTATATATGTGATCACCAGAGGTATGTAAAATGTGAGTTGTCCTATAAATATTTGAACATATTCTTGTCTACAGAGTCCGGCATATTTCATCTTGGTCCTAAAGTTCTATCCCTGGAAATCAGACATCTAATGGAAGAGGAAAAGTTTCATGCTTGGTCTAATGGTTTCTTCATGGAAAACACAGGTAAAATGACAACTCACACACAAAAAATGAATCCTAGCGCATGCATCCCTTGTTTAAATAATGAAAGTGTTTAACCAAAGTTTGCAATAGCAAACGACCATGAACTTTAATATACTGTTAATGCTCTTGCCACATTGAGCATTCATTTCATCAGCACACATCCCATTTCCCCCAAAACTAATTAGGTGTACATTGCAAAAATAAGTGGCAAAATGTACAATATTACAGTGATTTAACTTTTCTCTATTAACTTCAGTACATTTTTTTTCTACAATTCAGTAACAAGCACCAACATGATTAGAGCCTTGGATTGTGCAAAATAACACTACTTATGTTCACGATTGCCTGCCCCCCACTGTGTGAATGTTCTTTTGTTTTCGGCAAAAAAAAAAAAAAGTTCCATCTTGTAGTGTTGCCATGGATGACCATCAGAAAAACACCACCTAGTCTATTCACGACGTGTAGAGAGACAAACAGACTGGACGCTTTAAGTTAGTCCCACAACACACTTTACACTGAGGTCATTGTGAACTTGTCTGTCTGATTGGTTTTAATCTAATCTCCTCCAAAATATGACCAGGAGCTGGAATGAATCACCTGGCATCTTTTGCACTCACACACACAAAAAAACCAACCCTGCAGCTCACTATGCAAATGAGGTCCCATCTCCTTGAACTTGCCTCCATTATGTGCTAAAAAAAAACCTAGACAGACATGACTACTACAAAGGTAGTTGCGCACAAACATACATGAGAAAATGGGAAAGACACACGCTAGTTTAGAGGAGCATTATAGCCTGCAACATTTATCTTATTAAAGTACCCAGCATGTTCATTATAATATTTCCCTCAAATTGTAAGTGGCATCAACCCTGGAGCAGTAAGGAGCTCCAGGTAATCCTTCTTATTAATGACAACAGGAAATCATCTCACTCATTAACACAGCAGAAGCCTACAAAGTCTGTGATTCATCACCATCTTCTTTTGTCTTTGCGAGGAAGAAATTGCAGCAGGTGGCTCTGTGCATTCAAAGTATTTATGTCAAATAAACATTAGGTCAGAGTTTCCCAACCATCATTCATCCAAGGCACATATTTTCAATAATTCATTTAAGCTCAAACCACACCAGCAGACAAAAGTGTCAAAATAGAATATACATGCAGATATTAAATGAATGACAGTTGGCATTTCAGCGGGGCGTAATTTAAACACACTCAGCATCTGAGATCTACCAGGCCAAGATTTTTTTTTAATCCTTTTTGAAGGAATAATAGTTTTCTTTTCATTCAAATTCAGCAGCCTTGTTAAAAACTCTTATTTGTTCCAATCCATGAACTGAGTAATGTTGATTGTTCCATTTTACAACACCTTTAAGTTAGAAACCTGTTTACTTAGTAACAAGAGACTCAATTTTCCTGAAGTCACAAAGCAATGGTCCTTCCTTCTTTAATATTGACATGTATTTATTTATTCTTTAAGCTTTAAGAGCACGTTTAAAAACTTTTTATGCAGCTGTATGTCTTATATACAATATATAATATACAACTTTATTAAATATAAGGTTTGCACACCAAATGGGAAGAGAACATTAACTACAAACATTTTAGTACAATTAGTTTAAGGAATTTGAGTATAATATTCATTATTGTTCCCATCCTTTGTCTTCTAACAGTATTGGAAATACTAAGTATTTGTGGGGAATGTAGTTGTCTTTACTACCGTTTATTATTATGATCAAAAGTGCTAATCCGTACGTTGTTAAATAAATTTACACAATGTAAATTGTTTTAAATCTGGTTGGATTGGTCATGGTTTTTAAGATCTATCTATTTGCAAAGTGTACAAAACGACGACATAAAGCTGACAAAAAGTGGCTAGATAGTATTGACATATTGATCTGTGTGAGAGAACTTAATTGACAGAAAGGCACGATCTCATTTCAGTCCTGTCAAAAGTGAGCTTGACACTATTCTGTAGTTCAGCCATTGAACCACAAATGTCACTAAATCAGATTTTCGTATAATCACTTATGCCACTGCAATAATCCAATAATTGTTAGTGATCACAGGTGTTAGAATAGAAACTGTAAAAGTGTGTGAAGTGATGCAGTCAAACTGTGGCTCTTGTTATTTACAACTCTCTATATAGACAGTAAAGAATGTGTATATGCCAGTATATGGAAGGACACATACATAATTGGGGGATGATCTCATGGGACTTTGCTGTGTCTTTGACTTCTAGCAGCTGCTCTGTGAGCATGCAGCATCCCTGCCTTAAATAGAACTACCAATAGTAGACAGAAGTGCTAGCAAAATCCCAACAAAATGTAACAAAACAAATTCTTGGTATCTATTATATCATCATTATGGAATACAAACAGCTTCTACAACACGAGTGTAGAGTATGTGCTAAAACCTCAAAAAAAGGAGGAATCAAAATGCATTTTCATTGATATCTTTTTGTGTATAGCTGTGTTTGCTTCCCAGTTTATGCATCTGTGCTTTGTTGCACTTGATAAGCTAGTTGTTTTGGCTCATGGCCAAGAGATTAGTGCTAGGAGACTTGCAAATGGACAAGATTTTCCTATAGAGTCGTGATAAAAACAGCAGCAGACATCAAAACTTGGGGGGAAGGTAGCATTTGAATGCAGTAAATCTAATATAAATATAGTAGCAAATGTGCTCTTGTCAATTTTATATTTGTCTCTCTTTCAGAGTGATGTATAGGTTGTCACCAGGTACTATCTTAAGAAAACCTCTGCTAGTCATTTATACTGCATTACCTATTGCTATTTGGCACATTAATTCCCAAGAAATATGGTGGTTCATAAATCAAGAGTAATGAATTAATTTTGCTAAATACTCGTAATATCTGGCAAGTTCCCCCTAAAATAATTGTTGTGGTGTGTGAGTGTGAATGTTTGTCTGTCTCTAGGTCTGCCCTTTGACTGACTGGCGACCACTCAAAGGTGTAGTCGGCCTTTCGCTCAAAGTCTGCAGGTATAGGCAACTGTGGTCCTGACAATTATAAGTGATGTTTAAAACGAATGTATGAATTGGCAGTATATCTTCTCATTAAATGGGAACATGCATCTTTGTACCACTGAACCCTTGTGACAGTCCCTGTTGGCCCTAAAGGTGGGGTGAGGATGAGCGCTGGTGAAAAAACGAGCAGATGACAAAGTGTTCACTCAGACCTGTCATCACACTGGCAAGCTCCAACTAGCATGTGACTCACAACCACATGGAGGCAATCGTGA
Source organism: Stigmatopora nigra (assembly GCF_051989575.1). Classification (NCBI taxonomy): domain Eukaryota; kingdom Metazoa; phylum Chordata; class Actinopteri; order Syngnathiformes; family Syngnathidae; genus Stigmatopora; species Stigmatopora nigra. Next base: position 4,644,726 of record NC_135517.1, read on the forward strand.
CCCTCGGCGATGGATGTAGGCCTCTTCAATCTCTGGGTTTAATGTACAGAACACTCTGGTCATTTTCACACTGCCTCTCTCCGCAAATTGGTGAGTCAGAGGCGTAAAAGTAGAGGCGGGATTTAGTTGCTCCTGCTTCTTTCAGACAGAATTCACTGAAGCAGGACATTGTTCAAACAGCCATTAAGACATAGGGATATTTTGGACTGCAATGACGTGACAGAAACAAGAACAATTGATTTCAACACAAAGTGGCATGTGGAGTGCCTCATGTTTACACCCTTGCAGAATTCTACCTCTGTGCCTATGCCTTTAATGAAATCGGGTTTGCACGGTGACTTGAACACCAATTATGCCTCGAAAACCTTACAAACAGGACAGCAAGCCCGAAAAAAAAGATGAAAATAGGTGTCGGAATGGATGGTCATAGCTTAAAGCGCTTCAGTCCAACACAAGACACAACACATCCAACTAATTTTAGATTTGAGCAATTAATACCAAAGCTGATGGTGGCAATTTGTGACACAAGCTGCTGACTAGAGACGACATGATGGCCACAGACTCCACTCTACTCGTGCCCCATAAGAGACAAAACACTCTTTCACACACCTCTGCTGAGGTGTCCAATTTGGACTCTCCCTTGTGGGAACACATTTCCCTGGAACAGGGAATTTTCATTCTGTCTGCAATCAAGCTATTTTTTGACATCCTTCCTCACCATGCCCAGACCAAGTCCATTCTCCCTTTGAGGAAAAACAATGGTTTAGGTGAGAATATTTGTACACCAGGGGCTGAAAATTGGTTTGCTTTATAAAAGCTGTGGTTTTGGAAGAGTGGAAATACGGCATTTTGTAGCAGTGGGGGGTGTTGTTGTAGCCTGTCCATGGACTTATGCAATCAATACCTGCAGGCTTGATGAGCTACTGTGCAATTGTATTGTCTTTGTCAGCAAAGGCTGTTGTCTCCGGAGATCTTACATCATCGATCTGGCTAAGCTTCACCTGGGAGTGTTTCAACATGCAAAAATGGGCCTATAACAGGGGTGGGCAAACCAGTCCTCGAGGGCCACCGTGGGTGCAGGTTTTGTACCAACTGATCCAGCACAGACACTTTGACCAATGAGATTTTTGTAGAAAATAAGAAGCACCTGACTGCAATCCACTGATGGCACTTGTAGGACACCAGAGACTTTAGTCTAAATATAGTATCGCGACTTGGAAGATACTCCAATCCTGACATTGCTGTTCTTTTGGCACCATGTCCCCCCCCCCCCCCCCCCCTTTTTTTAAAGACATCCATGCTTGAATCACAGGCCACCAATTAAGGCCCCATCACCATGGCATTAACGACGGCTTAATGATGACAATTAACAGCACCTTCTGCTAACAGATTTCACTTAAACCTAATAACAGGACTGCCTGTGTGCAGTACTTACAAAAGACTGCAATAAAAGTAGAATCAAAGAAGGAGGTAAATGTGGTCTTTAGTTGGAGACATTTGCAGTTTTCGACCTTTTAACTGGATCTAAACTGGGCAAGTAGACCTGGCCTAAGACATTATAATGACTAAGCGGCTGCTTAGGGGTGCTTTTTCATGATGAAAATACATTTTAAAAAATATTGGGTGAACAGCAGTCAGCCATGCAGTCTTGCTTCCCATCAGCTAGAGTTGCCTGGGTTGTTGTTGAGGTTAGGGTGATGATTCCAGATTGAGTTAGCTATAGAGCACTTGCCAGGAGGACATTGGTGAGGTTAAGGTATCATACTGTTGTTAAACTGTTTTGTGAAAATGATAAAATGGGTTTGATTTGCCTTGATTTTATGGAATTGCACATCATCTCTCCCCCTTTTTTAGAGAAAACAAAAAAAAAATGTGTCAATAACAAGATAGAGTAGGAAAAGGGGGAATTTTGTTAAGATCCCCCCCATAAGGTCTTACAAGAGTGCAAGCAGTACCGAACAACAAAAAAACTTATTTCAGTTCATGTTTTCAATTCATTGTAACAACTATACTTGGTTTCCCCCTCAAGTAAAACAACAGCTCCCATTTGGTATGTATAGATTTTATAAATATCATCAACCATAATTCCATTTGTTCATCCAATGCAATGCCCCCAGGTTAACATCATCTATATAATTGGATTTGTGATGGAAATATAAATATCTCACAAAATGATTCACAACCACGGCTGACTGCTAAGCGCCTTTAAGCTGTGGACAAAACACTCCAAGTGGGCTTTTGAAAACAAAACAAAATATTTTTTAATTTTCTAATTTGTCATTACAATGATTCTAAACTAAAACCCCAAGAAAAAAATTGGATTGATGTTGATTGCCACAATTTGTCCACTATTAGACTATTATTTGTTTTATTTGAACTCAATAAAATGAACCAAAAAGTTTCCAAACATAACTGAATGGTAACTTTTTCCGTTCATTTAACTGCTGTTGTCATTTTCCAAACAAGTTGACAGTTAAGCCGCCCATGGGCTGAGAACATATGCAGAATATGCAAATAAATGAGCTGCGGAAGGAAATGTTAATTTGTCCCTCGTTTGCAACATGAAAACCATCACAACTATTTATCTTCATTTTCAGCCCAATACGAAAAAGTTCCCCAGACATGAAGATGTGGAGAAAAATCTTGCTGCCAACGTGTCCCGTGGGTAGAATGAGGATTCGTATGAAAGAATTCCTCATAGCTGATTTTATGCTGGTGAGAAGGACGCCCACAAATGAAAGCATAGCAGATTGGCGCATGGTCAAAGATGGATCCGAGCTGTATCCCTCCTTAACAACTGATTAAAACTCAAGCTTCACTGGTGAGTCACATCACATACCCATACATACCTGCACAAAAATGTCTTATTTAGAGAATTCCAATTGCAGTATATACCCTACGTCGAATATTCAATTAAAAATCAACAACTAGAGTTTTGCTACAATGACCAAGGCACTAAATTGCACATGGGTTTTGTGAAATTGCATCCATTGAGTTGAAAAATGTCCACGACAAAATAAACTGACTCCATATCATTTATCAATATACTGAATCAATACTACAACACAGCTTTATCCAATTAGTTGAGCTCAAGCGGTTTGCTAGACAAGTAAAGCAGAACAGACAAGCGGGGGGGAAGCTGTCTAGTGGTCCACATGGCCACATGAACTCTTCACTCTTCATGCACATTCGCTCCTCTTCATTGCACTCGAGTGCATCACATCACGTCTAACGCGCTGCAGAGTTCAGCGGCGAGAAGATGTTTGTGCTATTCTCACACTGGCCATCACATTGTCTTGCTTTTCTGAGCGACAGCCTCTTGAATGGTTGTAATAAACACAACTGCCTCGATTGGCATTTATAGAGGAGCTTCGGTAAGATGTGTTAAAGACATAAGCAGCCCCACCATGAGTGGCACATGAAGGCTGTTTGCTTCTTCCACCGCCTTCCCCGCTAAGAATAGGAAAATATTTTACATGCCTCCCTACTTTGCTCAGTGACAATAAATTGTATCATTTGGCTATAAAATTGCTATCTAAAAATCCAGTAAGAATAGTTGTCAATAGCCCGCACATCAAAAAAAATTGAAGAAGCTTTCTAGCATGATTGGGGTGGAATATCTTTAAGACTATCTTCACACTGAATTCCGATTTCTTTGCTCCGATGCGCACATATCAGGTTTTTTTTTTAAATTCATGCAGTGTGAACATCATTTTTTTAATGTTTTTAAAATGGCTTAGTTACCCTGATAGCATGCATACTAAGTTAAAAGTCACAAGTACTTTTGGGATGGTATTTAATTGGGAAATATAGCATTAGTGGTCAGAGTTAATAATTATGTCAGTTGAAAAAGTGTGTTGTGGCTGCCAAAGAACTTGCATTTGAATAAAAAAAAAAAACAACAGTGGCAACGTGATGAATATGACTTGATTAACATGCGCATAGCTTCTGGTAGTCACATTTGTGTGATCCCAATGCCAAGCACGTCTCTTGGAAACATCACATGCGTTCGTCAAGGTTTAAACAGACCATAGAGAAGTGGAGGGCAGTGGGGGCGTCATAATAACAATATCACACATCACCCTTCCCACAGTTACGCCATCAAAAGAAGATGTCATGGCTGAGAGCCACCTCCAGAATAAGGCTTTCTTTTGACATATCAATAGAAGGTTCTATTTACAAATTGAGGAAGAAAGATATTATTATATAAGACTAGATCTAAAATACCTGGTACAACCTTCAAGCAGCAGAATTCAAATGTTTTTATTTACTTAGAACTCTCAAATAAGACTTCCTGTAGTACTTTTTTTCATCTAACTCAGAAATATAATAATAGTAGGGGTTAAGCAAGATTGAGTATGAAGATCCTTCATTTTAACACCAAATTATGATGACAAATTTGTGAAATTAATTTATTTAACATTCACTATATGACAATACTAAAAGTATCGCATATACTAAAACTATCGCCCGATCAACAGCCTATTCTCTAAGTCTGAATTGAATGGTAAACAGTGGAAGGACCACAGTAGAAACCGCAGTGCCCCCCTCAATAGGGAAGTTCGAAGCATCAATAGAACACAGCCGTGAGACACAGTCTTGGACATGCTAATGTGACATTTGGCTTCCAATGTGAATGTGGCCAGGGTAGGTGGACAGGGACAGAGGGCAGAACAGACCTTTTATTATCGTTATTCACTAAAATACTTGCTTTCTTTTTGTCTGCTTTTATTTAAGAAGTTAGTTTCAAGGAAGGGAACTATGAGGTTATAAAGATTAAAGTTCAATCCAAAACTTCCAGAAAAGTACGTCTTCAAAGTCGGCAAAAACAAATTACATAATATAGCACTTCGTAACACATCAGTGTCAAAAGTTAATGTAAAAGTAGATCAAATGTATCCTTAACTTATTCAGTATTTTATGGGGAATTTAATTATTTGCACCAACTGTATGAAGTGTTAATTTATTTTCTTATATTGCAAAAAAAAAAAAAAATAATTCTGAATATTGCCAGTTTAAAGAATTGGTTAACATGCTTAAATCAGTTTGAGCAAAATCTGTTGAAAATGCAAGTAGATGCGATGCAACTCTGTTTTCAACTGTATAAAAATGCAGAAATATTAATTATTTTTCTAATGTCTGGATTTCCCTACGGCTCAGTAGTGACCAGTCTAGGACATATTTTGCCTTCACCCTACTATGATAGGCTCCTAGGGACATGTTTGTGAATGGATCACGCCTCTGTCATTCTTTAACTTTTATTGATCCCAATTCTAAGTGCTATCCCCAACAGACCACCCCCACTTCCTCCACACCATTCCTGCTCATCTGATGGCCACATTAATCCCAATCTGCCTTGTCTGCTATAATGCACACAGCATTAGCTACAGCGAGATCAAATTAGGAGGCAACGCACTCACCCACCTCTGCAATCAGCGGCACTTTCCGATGAACGACTACGAGCTTACAATCAATTTGCTAGGCTAATCTAATGGAATAGCTCACACACACACAACACAACACATCTGAGTGACCAGTTTTATTTCTTACATGGCAAATAAACTCAGCTGCAACACTGAAACACATCATGCTGGCTGGGGCTTTATTTACATGTGCTGTGTCCACACACGCCCAAGATAGCATCCTTCCCTAAAACCCCCCAAAAATGGATTTACCACAAACTGTGTACAGACTGTTTAGAGACCTGGCACTTCAGTGTCCCTGTCTTTTAATCAACACCTACTGTATTATCTCGCCACCGTGAATTTAGCAGCTTTACAAGCGGGTGCACGGTGAAAATGAACACCGAATTCACAACCACCTTCTGTCCTTCTGGACATAGAAAAATGCTTCTATTTCCGTAAAATACATAAATCCCTTTTTCATTAGGCCGAATATATTCCACAGCCATTCTATACCAAACCCTCATACATATTTAAACAGACTCAAAACTATTTAAAAATATTTCCCTCGCCAAAAAATTATGTTGCTGTGGACAATGTGGGAAGGAAAAATATAAGAATACAAATGTAATTCCTGATTCGAATGTAGAACAGTTTTATTACAAACAATTTAAAACCATCCTTGTTTCACATTATTTTATAATGTAAATTATGCAAATGTAGAAAGATGGATAACTGCTATGGCGACAAAAAGTAACAAAATTAGTTTAATATTAATTTTTAATTTATTATAAATCATAGAGCTGCAACTAAAGACTATTGGTTCTATTATGTTATTAATACTACTACAGGGCTTTATAGTGCAGAAAATATATTACATGCAATATTATTTTAAAATTATTTCCATTTTGTCAATAAAATAGCTAAACATTTTGGAGATTCAATTCCATTCACAATATGTGCTTTTAACTTCAAATACTATTAACCATAAACCTTTTTAAGATAACCACAAGGTAATATTTGGAACTCCAGTTATTCTTAGTTAGAAAATAAATTTCCCACATTTCACTAAATCATGTCTCTGTCCAAGTCTAAGATAATTTTGTGTCAGGTTGTTGTTTTTTCATGATAAGAGTGTCATATTGTTGACATATTCTAGTGACTTCCGGCTCTGAACATTAGAATCAGTTCAAATATTTATCTACGTAGACCTTCAACACGTGTCCCACTGGGAGAGTAGTATAAACAGAATCAATATTTGCACCCGTGCACAATTTTCTCCAGGCACCACAAAAGCCACTCATCTCTTTTAATGAGAGATGTGGATTTAACACAAACATTGCCCCCCCAGTGCAACTCCCAAATGCAGCTGTGGTGATGTGCACTCAGAGCAAATGTCCACAAGGAGTACCCATTGTCCTAAAAAACAATAACGGCATAAAATGTTATCAACCTGCACCCAATTTCCTAAAAGGCAATCTCTAAAATATCACTGAACTTGGATTTCTTCTTACATTCCAAAAACATGAATGGTAAACTGTTTGAACACTCTAAATTGGGGCAATTTATTTTTATTTAGTATTTTTTTAAAGTAATTTTAGTTATCAGATGTGTTTAGTCATTTTTTGTCACCAATTGACAAAATTATTGTGATCATTTCTCCTCAGTACGTCATCATTATTTCATAGCACGCACTTCCCTCTGAAAGCATTGCGCAGTGGTATGTGTAAAAAGGATAAATGCTACATAGTGAGAGTAGTAAATCAGCATAATTTACAAGACAGCCATAACACTGGGTAGCACAGAAAGCGTATGGCTGAGAGGCAGCCAAAAACAAGAACACGTCGTGTCTCCCATGTTTCTCCTTTCTCTATTTGGACCCCCATGTTGTCTACCTTCATTGCTCTTTGACACTGTCTCCTCACTTTTCTATTCATCACTCAGCATCAGGTGAAATGTGGGATTCGGGATCTTGCTCAAGGATACTAAGGCAGGGGTTTGCATATACGACCTATGGGATGACAACTCTATTATGGATGCAAAATACGCCCCATCTTGTTTACCTGTTGGCTTAGTCTAATTATTATCATGTTGCCATTAAAACTCAGTTACCAGAATCATTTAAATGTTGTCATGTTACGTACTTTTACTTTAAAAATATATATATATTCTAAATATTCCATTCATTCTAGTCAAACAAGCGCCTGGTATCAATTAGACATGATCTAACCCTTTTTGAGGGCCAATTCTGCATTCACCGCAGTTCAATCATGTTTAATTAGGCTCCACCTACCAGGATATTCAAAGTATGGTAAAATAATCTAAATACATTAAAAAAAAATATCAATGTGAAGTTCCAGTAAGGCACTATAGAATATTCCCAACATGCGAATGGAGCCCACAGCGATATGCATCCTTTACTTGGCTGTGGGTGTATAAGTGCCCGAGGAGCTGGGCATAACATTGTCGCTATGTTACATAAGATGGTTATCTCGTGAGCATCACATGGAAAACAAACTCACAATACAAAAGCCTGTAGCACCACACTAGGCATCAAATTTTAGAGGCATTGCAGCAACATTCAGAATAAATGACAGAAAATCCCAGTGCGTCTGAAGATACATCTGCTCCTTTGGTTCACAGTCACGGGTCCAATACTGAGGACAAATCTGGCATTCCGTTAATATTTGCTCACTCTCAGTGGCAAGGAAGTGTGGATTTTTCAATTTATGCTGGTACAGGAGTATGAATGGCACTGTGATTGAAGAGACAGGATTGGTGTGAGGAATAAGAAAACACGTCAAGTTTTTTGCCTAGTGGTCTAGACTACTACACACGGGATAGAGATCAAGGTTTTGCACAAAAAATGCGCTAAAAAATGGACCCCGCGAGAAGCTTGACGTGTAAAGGATGTCAGTGTAATATCAAATTTATTATATTTGATTTCAAGGGCTGTCAGCTATGGAGAAACATTCCACATAATATAACACTAGAATTAAAACAGAAGCTTAGAACATTCAAAAGCATCTTCAAAAATAAATAAATACATAAAATTAGATCTATAAGTTTGATCCAAGTGAGACTAAAGCTTCAAATAGGCTGTGAAAATCTGATTAAACACCAACGTATTCCCAGATTTAACTGGATTTAATCAGTAGATTAAGGGATTTAGTCTGTGAGAATGTGTAGATGTTTGTCACACAATGACCACAATGTGGTCTTGTCCATTCTTGACTTTTTAATACTGGTGCTATCTAACACATTGTTGAAAAGGGCCATTTTTAGCCTGAAACAACAGAAGGAGTTATTTGATAACATACTTCTAATGAATACTGATTCCCAGGGGTTCTACATAATCATATGAAACATGAAGAATATTGTTTTGTGTATGAAGAAGTAAGGAATAAGGTTAGATAGAGTGGATTGGATGAAATTACAGCAATGCAATATACCTCTGTGACCTTTGTGGGTGTGCACAGTCGACACACGACTGGACTGAGTGTGATGTTCTAGTGGATGAGATTGCATGCAACTATCAGAAATACTTGTGCTTGCAATCAATCAGGGTCAAATTGTTGACTGTTTATAAAGCATCCTAGATCAGCAAGATGACAATCTTCAGGATTAAGAGAAGTGCAATTCCATCTTTGTGTGTCTATGAGTTGGATATGGGCAAAGATGGCCACCGTAGTTATTTAAAGAAGTTGTTGTATTATTGAAAAAATATTTAGATACATTGATTGAATGGTTATGTGTCGATTTCATTCATCGTTTAATATTTTATGCTTAAGCTTGAATTTTGCATTTTAAAATGGGTGAGTCAATATATGTGGACAGAGACTAATGCATATTGATCATTTTTAAAAGGCTAAAATACTTTACTATTCAACTAAAGACTGAGCGAAACACAGAAAAAAAAGCTTTCTTCTTAAGAAATGCATTCTGGGTCAGATGGATGAGATAATAATGCACAATTGTGTTGATAGAGCAAAGAAGATAAACGGAATAGGATCAACGTTAGGAGTATGATTGACAGTCGAAAACGGAAACGCCTACAGAATTTTACCACTGACAGGTAAGCCAATTTCTCCCTTTTTAAGCCTTATTATATATACTCATTTGCAATGATCAATGCAATGATCTTTCCTTTACCATGTGACTCCAATAAATGGGACTCACCAATTTTGGAACCCAGAATTCCTTACCACATGGAACGGTTGTGCAGTCTCACAAAAAAGATCATGCTTTTCCCGAGTGCTATTTTTCACTCTAGGTAGTTTAGACAAGTGGTGTGTAAACAAGCCTGATTTCAGCGTTAACAATCTTTTTGCCCCTGGCACAAATTATGCAATTCATTAAAAGCAAGAGACTTCACACCATAGGCCATATCATATCATTTTTTCTTAAGTGCGACATCTAACGATCACTTTTTTCGACGTAAACAGGACAATGTCTGATGTGATGTTAGAAACTATATGAATAGATCAGAATCAATACATTTGAGCATCTTGTACTGCAGTGTAAATGTATCCTAACTATTTTCACTTAGTATAAACGTTGTGCTTATGAGCCTAAAAGTTCCATGTTGACAAAAACCCTCTCTTAAAGATACAAGCATTTTCTTGGTTGTATTGTTATTCATTGTGCAGTGTGCACAATCTATTGTCAACTAAGCAATTTTGGATTAAATTGGTTATTTTAATAAAAGACTGCAAAGTTAGTAAGTACCCTACAACAGATACAATATTATCTTTAAAAAACAGGACGTTAGAGCATGCCATTTTGAATTTTAGGAAACTAAGCCCTTTGGCGTACTATAATAGAACAGAAAAGCAGTGTTTATTGAGGCAACAAAATAAACGAAAGCTGAATATTATATTGCCTGAGAATGCAATAATTTAATTACATGCTGGGCGAAGACATGTAAAATGTGAAGAAAGTGTCATCTACGTTACACGAGTCTAAATATAGTCTCAGGCATTCACAGCTTGGTGTTTTCTCCGCAGACAAGAAGATAAAACACCCTGAACAGTATATTCACTGTAAACTAATGATTTGTGGGTCACGGATTGTCACTCATATTGAGTTGATTATTCAAGACTAGAGAGACCCTTGAGAATTGAGGACGATGTATTCATATTAACACCAAAAATAATGTTCTATGGAATGGTAGCATTAATAATGAAGGAGACATAGCTTGTTCTCACTACAGGCTGCATCTCAAAAGCACCTCAAAAATTTGCCAACCACATCAGCAAAACGTTCCTGGATAGAAAACTCTCGTATTGACTCCAGTTTCACCCTTTGCACGTATGATGGGATGTCCATCATGCTGCAGGAACCCATGCAAGACAAGTTGAACAGAGCGTAGTTAAGGTAGGGATGTGTGAGTAGGGGGATTCAGTTCAGCCAGCCTGGGAGATATTAAAGATGTAGAAGGGATCAAAGGAGGTGCAATATTGCCCTTACGCCTTCGCCCCACCTGTGTCTCCCTTTGGGCTCCTCAGGGGCTGACAAATGAGTAGGGAGGGTCAAGCTTGAATTGCAGAAAGCTTCAGCAGTGCGCTTGTTGCAGAGCAGAACAAGAAATGCTAATATTTCATGCAGAATATTACCTCTGGGTTCATCACATCTGCATGGAGACACATCAATGTCTCTCCTTTTTTTTTGATCAGAGACATGGAAAAGTAATTCTGATGTCTGATGTCCTCACTTGAGAGGTTTTCTGTGCACCCAACTGCAAGATCCTTTTTCATTTTTATATGCTTTGATCAAACCACATGGAAATGAAACTAAAATAAATGTGGGGGCATACAAATTCAAGAATAATTGTGTTTTAGGTAAAAATCAGTGATAGACTGTATACAAAGTGGTTATCTGCAAACATCGCTTTGGTAGTCCACTCCCTCTCAAATTGTTAACAAATTATAACCAGATTCAATTATAACCATTTTTGCTTTGCCAAAATTTGAATGTTCCAACCAGTTTTAAATGAGCTCAGTGTGGCATGAATGTGTCAAAAAGAGAGTTAAAGCTACAATTAGTAAAGGTACACAAAATGACATCACAAGCATATTGTACCTCCTTTCAGTTTCCTTTGCATGCTGCTAAATCTACTCAATTAATCATACAGGCTGTATCAGCAGGCATTTCTTGCAAATTCATATAGCACCCTCAAGACCAAGCGTGCATAAACCCTGCTCCATTATGCATGAGGCTTGTGGAGCTGCTACAAGCATAGTACACTAACCAGTCCACAAGTCAAACTAGGTAGGTGATGGCAGTGATTAGCTTGTGCAGTGTACACGAACAGAAGCCCTTAGTGACCTGTCAAAGTACTCAGGTCATTTGATAGACTGTGACATGTACTTTTATAGAGTTCGCAAATAGAAGTATGGTAAAAAGCAGACCTCAGCTACTTTTACATGAGCTATACAAGATTGTTATGTCATAATTATTATTTCCGGACAGGTAACTGTCATTTAATTCATTTAATTTTGATCCCGGCAGCAAAGTGAACTAGTGGTTGAGTATGCCTGTTCCGTAGGCCCTTCTGGATAGAGTTGGAATGTTTTCAAAGTGGTAGTTTGATTTTTTTTCTGCATCCTGGTAGTTGGTATTGCTGCCATTACTAAAGTCATACATTGAAATACATTGGCACAGTGAAGCTGGACATTCAATGTATGTTATATTTAAATTCTACTCGCATCCACTCGTGGATTTTTCTTCTTTAATTGGTGTATTTTTGGATTGCACGCATAAACACCACCACAATGGATTTTGGCATGAAATTAAAAAGGTGGACTTTAAAGGAATACTTTAGAAAGTTAGGAGTTTTACTTAAAAGGTTTCCAAATCTTGTCTTGTGATTATGCAAATGGGGAATGACACAAAAAAGCAAGTAGTGAATTTTTTTAAGGCAAAAAAAGTAGAATTTTACAAATTACTTGAGGCAATTCTGACCTGAATCCGATGAAACATATATTACAATTGGTGATAACTGAACAGAAAGGAAAATGTTGCAAGAATAAACAATAAACAAAGACAGTTATAATAGAAGGTTTGACACTTTGGCTCTATGTAACTTTTGGCTGTAAGTGACTCCAAAGAAGTAATGGCATATTTGGAGGATACAATTTCAAGATTACCAATTGTTCCCTATTGCTGTGTGTGCAGGTTTGGATGTGTGTAGAAGAGCAGAAGAGCCTCAGGACAGCTGAATGGTAGCAGCTGGTGACCGCCAAAGAGCTACATAGCAGTCTACGATATCTGAGCCAACGTAAATGTGAGGACACTGTACATTTTGGGTTGGTGGAATTGGTGTGATATGGTATGATAGACAGGAGTCAGTACCTCAATGTAGGATTTGAGCCTTGGATAAACCTTGTGTGGTCCAAGGATGCAGGAAAAAGATGTAGCGTAGGGGAAGCTGGTGATCACGGCATGATTCACTTCAGGCAGACAAAATATCTTAAAGCCAAATTTCTCATAAAGCTTCTTTAAGTCTTCATCTGGTTTCTCTTCGCCTTCACACAGAATGCTGCCCACAACATAACGGCACTTCAATGGATTCTGAAAGACAGAAATGGAAAAAAAGTCATGAAATTTATATGCTGTTAGATCCTTAAAAATGTGTTTTTGCACAGTGTATGTAAACCTCAATTGTACACAAAAATAATACATCTTGGAGCTACAATCACAATACTAAGATACAGCAATATATTTGCTCAAGGTTATCATACCATCTGAATCTCCATGACTAATAGACTCCTCCGAGAATGGTGAAACTATTATACACATTAGTTCAGTACTTTTTACAGTATAGATGAGTAGAAGAGTCACCATCAGGCACTAGTATTTAGTTCAAATTCCTTATAAATAGGTTTGTTGGGTCCCATTATTCTACCTCCACCTTTTTGCTTCCAATGTCCCACACTCACAGTGTGCCAACACCTCCTCATGCAAATGTGACACCAACAGAATGGATTACAAAGTCACTTGTCAGTCACATGAAGATTTGACACCACATCACCCACTCGCATCTGATTGCGATTTCCGCTTCCAAAGAGGAGCTGCTGGCAAGGACGTTGTCTTTCCTAGCGCAGGCCCATATTATTGTGTTTACACTATAAAGGCATGCCCATAATCTTATAGATTTAACATTGCTGTAATTTATTCAAAGACAATACAGTATCTGAACTATATGTGCTGCTGCAGAGAGTGTAAAAACTAAGTTAAGATACTTTTGTTTGCTTTTTAATCCAATGAAATTGAAAGGTGAACCATCAATGGACGAGTTGCATCTAATTTTAAGGCGCATAAGTAGTGTCTTTGTTCTGATTTTAACATTGAAATTATTTATGTTTTCAGTCATTTACTATGTTTTTTTTGTATTTATCGGATTGATGAAAGGTGTGTCTTAAAGACGTATTGGTATGGTATGATAGGTAAAACCCACCAAGAGAAGGTTTGTGTACAATCCAAATTGATTTAACTTAGGTTAATTGGGTTCATTTTTGAAGAAAATTACGTACTCTCAGTGCACTTTACATTCAAAAACACAATTTATTTGAATTTCAAAATTTCCAAAGCACAATAATTCAGAATTCAAACTAAATATGCTTGGGGAGATAGACAATGAAGGTTTCACTGTAATGTAATTCAACAACAACAATTCACAAAATACCAAAACAAACTCAACCACAAAACATTATCACAAATCAACTGAAACAGCAACTTATACTCTATGGTACTTGAGAAACTGTTGTGGCAAGTCATGGAGAAGGTTGAAAATTACGTGCTGTGGAAAAACTAAGCCAAGCAGTAAATAAGGAGTATTCGATTTGCACCAACAGGCGGTAGCATGAATTTCAGATCAACATCAGAGTGGAAAAGACGTGACTGAAATATGATTAACCTTAGAGGTAAGTAGATGGTCTCTCTAGCAACATTTTTCCTTAGTTGTTGCTATGTATTTGTAGCCAAGACATTCCAAAAATGACAAAGAAAACTGTAGCCAATTTGTGGTGTAGAGGTTAACCCACATGACTCCCATGTGGGAGACTAGGGTTTGAATCCCAGTCAGGTAACATTTTCCCTTAGTTGTTTCTATGCATTTGCAGTCAAAACCTTCAAATGATGACAGAGGAAAGTGTAGTCACTTGGTGGCGCAGAGGTTTGTTCACCGCACTCCCGTGTGTGAGACCTGGGTTCGAATCTTGGCTGGGAAACATTTTTCTTAAGTTGTTTCTGTGTAATTGTAGTCAAGAACTTCTAATGATGACAAAGGAAAGTAGTCAATTGTTGGTGGCGCAGAGGTTTGTTCACTGGACTCCTGCGTGGGAGATCTGAGTTCGAATCCCGGTCGGGACACTTTTTCACTTAGTTGTTTATGTGGACTTCTTGTCAAGAAACCCAAATGATTACGGAGAGAAGTGTAGTGACTTGGTTGGCGCAGAGGTTAGTTCACTGGACTCCGTCTGGGAGACCTGGGTTTGATTCCCGGTTGGGACACTTTTTCACTTAGTTATTTCTGTGGACTTCTTCTCAAGACACTCAAATGATTACAAAGAAAGGTGTAGTCACTTGGTTGGCGCAGAGGTTAACTCACTGGACTCCCGTCTGGGAGACCTGGGTTCGAATCCCGGTCGTGACACTTTTTCACTTAGTTATTTCTGTGGACTTCTTCTCAAGACACTCAAATGATTACAAAGAAAAGTGTAGTCACTTGGGTGGCGCAGAGGTTAGATCACAGGACTCCCGTGTGGGAGACCTGGGTTCGATTCCCGCTGCCGTCGTTTGGCTGAAAATACTTGGAAAGAAGAATTGGTCAGTGGAATAAGAAGAAGGAAAAAAGAAAAAGAAAAAACTTTTTAATTTATATGAAACACTTAGTCATACTTTTCAGTAAAAGGTTAAATTCCGAACTGCCTTCGGCAGTTCGGAAGAATGTTGGAGGGACCTGTCTGTGCGAAAGGCGTTCTCGGGTCGGCCTTCGGCCGACCCTCGACCGCTTGCTTGGTCAGTGAACCGCCGACACCGGGAAGCGAACTCACGTTCTCTCGGTTCAAAGGCGAGTGTGCAACCCACTACACCAACTCGTGCCCCACTTATACATAGGTGTTGAAACGTTTTATCCAAGGAAATGGGGTGAAACACTTAGTTATTTTTTGGACAAAATGCTTCATCCACCATTGAAGACTTATTAAGTTAAACACTTAGGCATTTTAACTTATTATTTTAACTGAATATTTGGAAAATCTTTGCCGGCACTGGGAATTGAACCCAGGACCACACCGGTGGCAGACTGATGACTTAGCCACTGGGCCACCAACCTGTAAGAGAAAGCAGTAGTACTTATAGTTTTATCCAAGGAAATGGGGTGAAACACTTAGTCGTTTTTTGGACAAAATGTTTCATCCACCACTGAAGACTTATTCAGTTAGACACTTAGACATTAATGCTTATTCTTTTCCCTGAACAATTGTGGGAAAATCTTTGCATGCACTGGGATTCGAACCCAGGACCACAGAGGTGGGAGACTGATGACTTATCCACTGGGCCACCACTCTGTTAGAAAAAGCAGTAGTACTTGTACATTTATCTTTTTCATTTACCTGAATAATAGTGGGAAAATGTTTGCATGCACTAGGATTTGAACCTAGGACCAAAGAGGTGAGATACTTTTGTTCACAGGCTGATGCTCTAACCCCTTAGCCACATAGTAGGCACAGAAACAGTATTGTGAGCACGATACCACTAGAGCTAATTCCCTTTTGTAATATAAGAATTTAAAGCAGTTGGTATACACAGGCCTGGAGTTGAACCAGGACACTTTTGCTCACAGGCTGATGCTCTAACCCCTTAGCCACAGGGTAAGTGGTATGAACTGTCTTTTGAGCACTCTACCACTAGAGCTCATTCCCCTTTGTAATATAAAAATTTTAAGCAATCCCAGCAATTATGACTTAACTAGAGGCAAAAGATTGACATAAATTTTAGCAATCATAAAAATGTATTTGAAATGTCACTCAAGTGTCTAAGCACTAAGTAAGCTGCTTCCTATATATTAAAAGATTCTTTCAAGTAGCTGCAGGTCAGACTTCTGGGACTTTGATAGGCTCAAGTGAAGCAGAATATGAGACTTTGGGATGGACTGTAGAGCATTTACCTTCGTCACAGACAGTACACAGACATGATGGTTGTCCACCTTGCTGCAGACGACCAAATTAAATGACAGCATCTTAACTCCAAACTGGATGTGACCATTTGAAAAATACATACATTTAAAAACATATACAGCTAACTTTCTTAAAGCATTAGAGCCATTGGGCTCTACCATGGCCTAACCTCACAAATGGTGTTATTTTCATCTCTATCCGATTCCCTTAAGAAATGTCTCAGAGGGTTTGTTGAGAGAAAGTTATTTCAAAAGCAATTCTTTCCCCGAGGCTACATAGGCTTTTTTGATGAATAGGGTGGGCTCTGAAACAATAAAAAGGTGCAGAAGACAGAGGTAATTCTGTATTAGCAGCCAATATAATAAAGATTTACTTTCTTCATCTTGCCTGTTCTAGCCCAGCTTCTCTTCCAGCGTTGCTATCGACACATGGTGTACATTTTTTAGAGTTCTGGTGAACGGGTAAATGTGGTGATGTGCAGAGGAGGTCCTTGTTCAAAGCAAGTCTGGCTTAAGTATGAAGGCTATCACCATGTTCATTAAAACACAAATGACAAGACAGTCTTTTTAAGAGTTGAAGGACAACAATCTTGGAGAACAGCCATGTTTTCACTTTAAAATCTTTGCTGTTCGTTTGATAAACTCAAAAAATCTGTTGCTCACTTAGTTTAGGAGTGAAGGCACTTTTAGAAATCATACTTCATCAATAATATAGGTTGGTTATTTTTTATGCTTCATGGGTTTTTCCAAAATGAATACTTGCTCATTTGTTAGACCCCTTCTACCCAAACAATAAATCTACCCTTAAGATTTTTAGCGATCATCTGTGACCATCATTTGACATTTGGGCATGGCATTAATGAGCTTTTTCGGTCTTACGGCCTGGGGCAAAAATAAAACGCCAAATGTAGATCAACACGTCCTCTACTGATCTTGAACTATATTGGGTACAGCAACTCTTTGAAACAAAAAAAAATGTCAGATGGCCTTCTTTTGTTTGCATTTTTTTGTTCTACAGTACAAAATTTCAGCAGAAGCCCATCTAATCTCATACATTGGTTCTTTTTCTCAACTGATTATATTCACAAGCATCGGAGGGGGTGCTGGAGCCTATCCTAGCCAACTATGGTCACCAGGCAGAGGACAACCTGGATCTTTGACCCGAAAAAACCCACACAAGCCTGGGAACAACATTCAAACTCCACACATTAAAGAACCCACCTGGGATCAAACCCTCGATACCAGAACTGTGAAGCCGACACACTAACCACTTGGTCACTGGGCTGCCTAATCCATTCATTCCCGGATCTTAATCATAAATCTCTACAGACTGATACGACCTCAAGTACTGCATAAATCTAACATACACACTTGATTGAGTCATAATTTTAAATCTATTTCAGGAATACTGAAGTGGATGTACGAGGAACACACAAGATTACAAGCTTACAAATGACTGATCAAGTGCCATCTCTTGACTTAGTGTCAGCCAGATAACCTTTCTTCGCCGATTGCATGCCATCTCACCCTCTACGTTATGTGAGGATGAGATGAGGATGAACCAAGAGTGAAAAAGACTAATAGGGCTCTGTAACAAGGAGACCACAGGCATGCTGTGTTGGGCTGTGAGGCATAGCAAGGAAACAACTGCGCTTCAATACTTTGGCTGATGTAAATGAAGTACTTGGAGCCATGATCACAGTGTTAGTCTAATCAAATCAATCAATCATTTTCTCTCCAGAGTGTGTATTTGATTCAGTCTTAAATCCTGTCTAAAGGACAAAGTAAATCTATTTGAGGTTAAGTGACTTTTCCCAAGTAGCTTTATTCTATTTAACACAACATTTGTGTGTAGGCAGGGACCTTTTACCCATTCAAGGTTTACCAAATTAAAAGGTATCAGATACTTGCAGTATTGATAAGATTGGTTGTCTGGTAATTATACTAAATGAACAGTTTCTTTTAAGTTAAAAAGTCAAGCTGAAATGGATCTAAGCACAAAATAGTGGTGGGTCTGATAGTTATTATGTGTAAATTGATCACTAGAATTACTTCAGCTCATTTTGTTATTTTATACAACTAATGATGACAACAATCACCAACTTTAGAATCTATGGGTGACATTATTGATAAGAAAACCCCTAAAAAGGTGACTGAATTCATCATTTGTGACAAGAAACAGCAACCTAAAAGCCCTTAATGAGTGAATTATATTTACATCTCATTTGTCCCACAATAGTGGTCAGTCCTTTTGAGTTAAAATTGGCTTGAATGTGGTCTTCAAACCAAAATGAGTTTGACACTGCTGGCTTAGATCTAACTGATAATTACATATGACATGTTGGGAGCTTTGGCATTTATAATTATTGGCAATGGCGAGCAGCTGGCTGGAGGCATGACGCGGTTTTCCTTGGCTGCCATTGCAGTGCTGGTCGTTCAGCTGGCTGTAGTGTGGCCCTCTCCAAAGTCAGATGTCGCAAATTGGGGAGATGGTCTCCTTCTCTTATATTGTAAAGGAAATGTGCAAATTGCTCCCTCATTTGCAAAAACCGACTGCCTTGCCCACTACTGTTTAGTTCCCCTTCTGCTGCTGTCATTAAGAAGGGAAGTATCATCCATGATCTTGTGCATCTTGGCAAAATAAAACTATACAAGCCACAGAACTGATAGTGTGAAAGACTCCAAGATATTTTTCAACACCTTGTTTCACTGACTATTAGCACATGTACGCTCATGTCTTATGCTTCAAAGAATGGGATGAAGAAATCATCCTTGAGCAAACAACATTATAAAGGAAAAAAAAGCAACCCCAGAGCACAATTCAGACTGGATGTCTCATTTTGCAGTTCCCATTTATCGAGTGTCCATAAATGTGAAATGCTTGCCTCAAATGACAACAGAGATTCACAGCGTAACGACACTGTTGAATAACATTGATCCCATCAAAGTGTGGAAGCAAGACAGCAAGTATAAACATATTTATTTCCCTTTTTATATCCATATTTAAAAGTGGAAGCTCTGAGCACTTATTACTCAAACCCAATTCCACATTCAATGTCATTTTCATTGACACACACACACACACCAGTGAAATGCTAATAATTTTAACTAGGAAACTGCAGCAGTGATATTTGCTCTGATCAGAAATTCCCATTGATGAATTCATGTACTGTGGAGCCTTTCCAAGGTGAATCAAGACTACAACCAATTTATAGCCTTCTTTTCAGGCAACACCACATCTCAAGTCATTCCTCACTGACCCTCCCACACGTCTCCATGCACAATGTTTTTTTATTTTTTTTTTTACCTCACCTCTGCCATGAGCAAAATAAAACGCTAAAAAAGCACAACATAATATTTAATGACTTGGGTCACCAAGGTTTTAAAAGTGGTACATTTTAGAAAACTTAAAAAAAAGCACAAAAATTGTCCATTAAACTACTGCATGGGTGCAGTTCATGTAAATGCTTGCCCACTGGGTGAAAGAATAGAGCAGACAGTATACTGAGTAGCCAATTAACCACCCAAAGAACTGCAGACATTATTTAAAAAAGTCCATTAAATGGACAGATATATATAAATAATCTTTTTATAATTTAATGACTGATGATTTTTGTTTTTGCTCTTTGGGGCGTGGCACTGTTCCTATTATAGTACTGTATTATATTGTAATTGGTTGTTCATAGAGACAACAAAGAGCTGAGCTGGACCTTAAAGGTTATCTGCTTACTCCTTGCTAAATGATTGTACACACCCCAGCAACACACCCACAGCCCTATGCCCACTCTAATTGATGAATCTTGCAGACAGACAGCCACCCTGCCTACAGAGCAGTTACTCTTTTCACTCCCTGCTACACAACCAAGGCTTGTTTACCTCGTCAGGAAATCTGTTAGAGCAGTAGTAGATAGAACAGGGACACACGCTTTCCCTCAGGATACTCTTTGATCATAAGCAATAACCTCAAATGTGGCTGATCGATGTTCATTTGGTGCTTCTGCAAACCGGCAGATGACCCCTTGGTGCCATCCGGATAAATGGTTCAATCCCTCAGGCTGGTTGTTGCAATTTCAAGCACATATGTAAACAGTCAGAAGCAAGGATGAGCATAACAAATCAAAACAGTCCGAGAGGAGGGAACCAACATGTTTTGCTAATTGGCTAGTGTTGACTTATCATTAATAGTGAATGAGGAGAGGGGCAGTTACACTGCAAATTGTTTAAACCACACTTGCCAAATTGCCACACTGGCAAACATGCACGAAATGCACAGGTAAAAATTTAAAAAGTCTGCAGAAATTCAATGTTGAAGTTACTTTCAAAGAATACTTTCAATCTGTAACACCATCAATAATGATGATCACACAATTAAGATTTTTTTTCTCCCCTCAACGGAGGAAAATGACGGATATCACAGCAGACATGGCAACAACCACTATACCAGCCTATAATGCACTTTATTGGCATTCTTGCAGATATGATTCATTCATTCATTTTCAATAATCACCAAATTTTAATATAATAAACAGAACATAATATTACAGAAATTTTAAGCAAAGTGCTTCACCTCAAATCAAAAACTAAGATAATACTGCCACCTAGGGGTAAAAAGTAAACCCATAGGTAAAGGAAATAACTATATACAACGAAATAAATATTTTAAACCCTAAGCATTCCATTGCATTCTTTCATTTTGCATTAAATCTGAATAAAGTTATATATTGCATGCTATTTTTTCTTCAGAAAACATTCCAAATATTTTTCCTTTAATTAATCTCATGGATTAATTTCATTTGGGGAATGATTATTTGTCAAAGTGAGTGTTTTTAATTCTAAGCATAGTCATAGACAAGTGCACAGGTTCATAATGCTTAAAATTTCATATCTGCGATACCCGCTATGAGAAAAAAGTTGAAACCTTTAAGACTAAAGCAGAAAACCAAAATGTACCACTTGCAGAACTTCTAACTTTATAGACTTCGTATCATGAAACAACTCTTGTTTTTGTGTGGACAAAAAAGAAGCTTGCATGTATCAGAATAGCCATCAAGAGTTACTCTTACGTTGTGACTTGTGACTCAAGACATTATCATCATATGTAAAGTATAAAAAATAAATAAATACTGGTAAATAAAACATGAAATAGGAGACAGCAATGAGTCTTTTCTTATTTACAAACAAGCAGGTTACAGTATAAAGCTTTCCCAGCGGCCTTAAACATGCATGTAACATCATTCTTGTGATCCAAACTGTCAAACAGTGGCATCAGCAGAAATGTTCTAAAACTGTTCCTCGCTGAGCCCTTAGCCACAACTTTTACTCAAACTCAACATTTCCAATGACAGTGACTAGAGGAAAAAAAAGAGCAGAATCTTTCCCCTTTGAGAAATGTTTATAGAAACTGACTCATAAGACAAGGGAGGTTTTATTCAGTACACTGGAACATCTAAAGTTGAAATCCAATAAAGATGGTTGATTGCTAATATTGGTGCATTTCCACATTTGAGAAAAGAAAGAATAGTATAGCACAATTCTCAGAGTGCCTTAATTGAAAATCTAATTATTTCTTAAGCGTGGAATGTGCTCAAGTCTCATGCTTCCTTCATCATGAGTTTTATTAAGCACTATTTGAGCTGCTGCGAGTCAAATCTGCATTTCATGCAAGTCAGCTTTTTGCAATGGAATGACTTTGTTTGCATATCTGTGACTTTTGAGTTTAAGCTTGGTGACCTCAGCCAGCATATGAGGATGGAAAATATCAACAGTGCGACGTGGCATTTAACAGCTGACCGGTTTCATAATACGGGCTTCTTTTCTTAAAAAAAAAAAAAGGTTGCCTCTTTATTTATTTGCAAAAAAATATAAAGGCAACCATTTTTTTTTAGAAAAGGAGCCCACATTAAGATAGTGTACACCCCATAGCAATAATAGAATGAGTGGCACCTTGACAAACCATCAGCCTGCAATAAAAAGGATATCACAAATAATAAGTAATGTTATTTAAAAAAAAAAACGACATAGGCCAGTTAATGAACACTACTGTGTCTATACCTTTACCAATTGACTTTACAATCAGATCATCTCCTAAATTATGAAGCTGTATGTACGTTTACGAAAGTAGTGATTTGGCAACATACTGTTTCAGATAAATTAAACTCACAAGTCTACTTTCCTGTGTCATTCAATGATTGGTCACAGCAATTTGATTAAAATTCCTTTTTACACAGACGCGCGCACAAACACACGCGCACCAACACACGCGCACCAACACACGCGCACCAACACACGCGCACCAACACACGCGCACCAACACACGCGCACAAACACACGCGCACAAACACACGCGCACAAACACACGCGCACAAACACACGCGCACAAACACACGCGCACAAACACACGCGCACAAACACACGCGCACAAACACACGCGCACAAACACACGCGCACAAACACACGCGCACAAACACACGCGCACAAACACACGCACTAAGGTGAGTAAAAGATCACATTGAGCCAAGCCGGGAAAAACACTGCCTTTTGTGATGTTATCATGGGACAAAATGTTGTGGTATTATATGACAAACCTGTTTGGGGTCATCATAGAAGATCGCGATGGTCCTCTGCTTTGGTCCAATACTACACGACTCTGTGAAGGCTGCCCCACAGTCTTTGTAGTCTCCTTCCCTGAACTTATAAGCAAAGGTTACATTTTTAATCGGGGGTGGTCCCGTCTTCACCTGCACGTCAAATAGGAGGCCTGAGCAGATCAGGTAGAGTCCCATTGTCGTCAGCAAGCATAGAAGAAGGAAGACGATGAGGAAGAGCAGAAGGAACTCAGACATGATCTCGGAACAGCGGCACCGATGACTATGATTTGGTTGATTGAGGAAATCTGTCGAGCCTCAAATATCCTCTTCCGGATTTGACGTGCAAACGGGATCTCAACGGGTTCATACAATAGCTACAAGGGCGATCATGGAGGAGAATAGATGTCAAATTTGCTAGCCCGATCAAATACCTTCCGAGGGTTTGGAAAATACTGTTTGTTTACAGTGGTTTCCCCAGTTGTCTAAGCTTCCTGGATAGACCATCTAGCTCGTTATATAAGGGGTGGACCAGGTTTTTTTTTTAATGTTATCAATGATAATATAACGTCACCAGTTTTAGATTGTTTTTTTTTTTTATAGATCTATCAAATAACTCAAGACTCTTTTGGAAAGGTTTACATTTTTATTATGGACTGATGTTCATTTTTTTAACAATGAATGGGTGTAGTGGTTCGGTCCAAGGTGGACCAACGACAACGCTCATCAGCCGGTTCCCGCATCTGCGCTTTTTCCGCTCACAGCGTCACACGCTGCTGGTTTTGCGATGCCCAAATGACGCAAATCTGATAATGACAGATGCAAACGTTTTTATTTAAAAGGATGCTGTAAGTCTAACCGTGGAGAACTCTGGAATTTAATGAAACTTTACGTGATAAGAAGTTCACAAAATAAATGAATAAATACAAAAGTACTACCCAACTGTGAAAAAAATAACAATGGATCAATTTTTAATTATTGGTCCATAAAATTTCTGCTGGTAACATGGTGGGATAACTTCTAACATTCTGATATCTACCTGTGCAAAGTTTGCATATGTTCCTGCACATGTGCTCTTCACTTTCTCCCACATTCAAAAAAACATGTTTGATTTATTAAGAAACAAATGTCTTTGGAAATGTACTGAATACATCATTCAGAGTCATCAGTTTCATCCTGATCTTCATTCTCCTCTCTGTTGCACTTCTTTTTTGTCTTGACATTGCTGTGTTGCTCCTAAAAAGATACACAAAAGTGAAATTCGTGTGAATACACCCTAACTTTCAATAACCGGCTTTGTGTGCAAGCTTATCATGCACCTATAGTCCAACTTCACCCTTGCCAAACTTTTAATCTACGTGCTGCTTACTCAGCACACTGTGAGTTTGCATAATGCACTTGCTTTTTTTTAAGTAGTCCATTAAATAAGCCTTGAATTCCTAAAAAGATTAGGCTGGACTTAAAGAAATGTTATTTTATTTTCATTAAACACCACTTAGAAAAAATCAGACGAAGAAGAGACAATTATCAGTAATATATTTCACATTAATTCAAGACTGACATTATTTGCCAATTTGCTCTATTTAGTGCCAGTTAGTGTTTTCAGGCTGGAAGTAAAAGCCGATTAGCATATCAATGAATTATAAATGCATGATTGCAGGCTATAAATAAGCAGGGCACTGCCATAGTTAGCCTATCCATTATCCAAGCTGCTTATCCTCACAAGGATCCTGAAATGGTGCAGTGAATCCCAAAAATAAACATTAAAATTAAATTTTAACTTTGTGTGTCACCTTGCCATCTCTTTATTTTGTAATATATAAATACCTCTTCTTCCAACTGGACTTGTGGAGACAGTTGCTCTTCCTCTTCCTCATCCTCTTCCTCACTTTCTTGGGACCTCTGAGAAAGAATCTCTTCACCCTGCAGCATACATGTGCACACTGTTTGTCATATTTTCTTTGATCACTCCAGTACTCCAACACAAATCATATAATGTGATACCTTAAGGTTGCGATTTTTGAGGTTGCCCATCCAGAAGGCCCCCTGACAGTTGTTGAGGGTAAGCATGGCCTTCACTCTGTAGATGAACAGCTCAAGACTCTTCTTCACAGCAGGCACATGGTTTGTCAAACTTGTGTCCTGGTTAATCTGAGTGTTGTGGAATGAGTTATTACATTTTTTATATGTTCCATTCTAACAAGATAAGGTATGATATTTAAGGCATCAACCTTGGAGTGCCCACACATGTGATGGAGTTGCCTGGTGCTCAGCTGGAAGGTTTTCAACAGGTTCTGGACATCTTCCTAGAAAAGGAGACAATATCAGACTCAGTCATCGCAATTGCAAAATTTTATTTAGCATTTTTTTCTTTGGCAATTGTTTTCTAGATCTTAGCAAAATAAAAAATGTTATCCACACCTTGTGCCTCTTGAAACTGTAGTCAAGTAGTGGCATCCCCAACTTTAGGAAAGACTCCAAGAAAAGACGTCCATACTAATTAAATAAATAAAATATGGTTAATGAATTCAAATTCTAGTTTGTAACATTCAAAGACAACTCAGAATGAGGAATTAATTCACCTTAAGGCACACAATAAGGACAGGCCTCGTGTCAAACACCTGCAAGGTTAATAGCCAATGAGTGAACAGCCCAAGGTAAAGGTGGAATATAAAGTTTCTAATCAACTTAATTCAGCAGAAAACTAAAAGATGGCGTACCTTGACGAGATTAACCAGGATGTGAAAGTCCCGGACTGCAAGGTTCCAAATCAGCAATTTCTCACTCTGGACCTGTTAAGATTATGTTGTATGTAATTCATTAGGTGTACTCAATGTGGCTGGTGGCTGTAAAATACCATGTTTACAAAGACATTAAGTGTCAAACCTCGCTGTTGTCATTGATTTTGCCTGGTGGAATCTTTCGAACTGATTTTTCCAACGCCGCCATCAAAACTTTATAGAACACTAGGAATGTCTGCCTTCGGGAAGAAAGTGGGAAATGCAACCTCAGATGGAACACAAAGGAAGGAGTTTGAGTGATAACAGTGATATATTTACTTGCTTAGTGTCGGCCAAGAAGTGGAGCTTTCATCTTTTGTTGCCTCAACGATTTGAGAGAAGCCTTCATTAGCTATTTCCTCCACTGCTTTCAGGACATCATCCACATGCTCTATGTAGATGCTGCAGATAGAAGAGAAAAGCTTTAGAGAATACTGGCTTATATTTACAACAACCAGTAAACATTTACATATTTTTAAGTGTTAACTAAACTAACCCTAAGATCAAATATTAGTAGTAATAATGATGAACCAGATAATTTTAGATTCCGCTAAGGGCAACCGAACAAGGCAACGGCATTTCACCAATCTAACAAAGTTACATTTAAATGATGCTAACATTCAATGCTTAGTTATAAAATGCATTGTTGAAAAAAAAGGAGATTAGGCTAGTGTGTGAATTAAGATTAATATCATCATACCTAAGGAGTGCATGAAGTGCTTCATTGAATTTCGTCCCTCGTTGTTTCTCACCACTCACTGTCAACCACGGCTGTCTCAGGAGGTCCCGTGCATGTGAAGCTAGGTTGAAAAAGTAAACAAAATAATTGTCAAAGTCTGCTTTGGACGTGGCAATGTATAATTATAGGACTGACCGATCTGCTCCTTGAATGAAGTCACTTTGCTTCCCTTCTCTGATACAGTCACCAACAACTGACAGAGACACAAAGCTGAGCTGAGGTTCGGAATGGTGCTGCGGACGTTCACCAGGTAGTCAAAGCTGTGTCTGAGAACAAAAAAAAATTGAATAAATATAGCATTGATATCATTGATACATGACATTTTAACAACTTCAAAAAGTAGAAGAAAAACCGAATATCTCAGTATTCGGCTTTTGGGTGTACAAACAGGCTGGAGGTAGTCTATGTGATATGCAAGTATAATATAGACTGGAAAGGTCAGTTATTTATGTAGTTTAACTGTTTTATTCTGCATGGCATACTAAAAAGTCTTCATACTCACTTCACAAGCATGTCCAGGTTTAGGTCATCATCACCATCTTTTAGTCGTCCTGCAAAAACTCTTAAAGCTTTCTTCAGTAAGCTCCGATAGCCCAGCTGACTGAATCCATTCCTGTAAATTCAATCATTATCCATAAGACACATATTACTACTAATCTAAATTGCTTTCAGGTACAAAAACTATGAGAGGCAAGCTCACCAGCTAAAAATGGTGTTGAAAACCTGAAGGAGAAGATGGCAGCAAGAAGAAATTAAGTGGTGCTCTTGAACATCTGTGTTGGGCCCATCCACAATACCATCGTTGTCAGACAGCAATGTCTAAAGAGAAGAAAAAAAAGAACGGATTAAATGAAATCTGGATGTTTCCATTTTAATCCCAGCCTCTTTTTTTTTTCTACCTGAAAATAGTTGTGACAGTTCTCCAAGTGAGAACAGAGAGCAGGAAGCATCTGAACGCAGAAGATAGCGACCTCCTTGGAGCTTCTCTGTTGAAGGTGGGAGAAGCCAACGCTCTTGTCAGCCCTAACCTGTAACCAAATGACAAACAAATCTTGGTAATTAATGGCAATAGTCGTGTTTTAGTTATTGGATTTAGTACTACATTTTACAAACATCTATAAAAGGATTATTGAATACAAATCATAGTCTCAGTCCAAGGTGTATCATACTTCTTGAGGAAGTTTAGTGGTCTGGGAAGGGATTACCACAAAAGACAACTCCCAAAATAATTTTAAAAAATGTGTCATTGTGAAGTCAAATAAAATAAAATATTTTTTTGCAGTGTAGTCTGATTAGGTTGTCCAGATAATAATGCTGGAGTGTTTGTGCAGTTATTTTGACAGTTGTATACCTTGAAAAAAGGTACTCTTTTGGCAGAACCGGCCGTCAAACAAAACTCTATTTTGCGAAGCATATCATCAAGCAGGAAAACCAGCTCTGTTGGACCCAGTAGGACATCCTTCTGCTCCTCAAAGACACAATTGAAAAAGCACAACACAGAGTAAATTTAAGTGCATTTGGACTTGGATATTTGATAGTGAAAGTGGTGTGGTCGTGCTGGAAAGAACTTCTTGTCTCACCATGTTTTCCGGCTCAGAATCAAGTGTTGAGCGGGCTCGTAAGCCACACTGCAGCACACTCAGCATCTCCAAGTCAAGCTCCCTAAAAAATGGTCTGTAGGATGACAGATTGACTCCTTGTCGGACCTCCTTCTCTTTCTCTTTCTCTTGTTCCTTTTAAAACATGTAGAAAGTCATTGTTAACCACCTACATATAATCTAAACGCGTGGAATAAAATATTAGTGACACAAAGATGATTTTTAACTTTTATTGGTGGTGTGTTAATCATAAAAGCTATGTATTCCTAAACCTGATTCTATGGTACCTGCTGTGTTTCATCATCTTCAATCTTGTCCTCTACCAGAGTGCTCCCTTCAGGGGAATTCTTCCCGGGCGCCTTCCTCTTCTTTCCAACTCGATCTTAAAACCACATTCCAAAAAACTCACTCAGTATGTATTTTTTTCTCTTGTGAAGATCATTAGGTTTTCATAATGAAGCTGTAGTACAAAATATCTTCAGTGCTGTGCGCCTACCTTTCTTTGTCTTATTCACAGGAGCAGCACTGCTGGGTACAATCATGTCTGTACGCTCTCCATCAAAGTTAGCAACAGGTGGGACGTAGCCAGGAGTTCCTGAAGAAAGAAAGTCATTTTAAATCTCAGCGAGGTGTTTAATGAGATAATTTGCACATTACCCACCAGCTAAAACTTTCTCCAAGAGGCTGTGAAGGTAAGTGATGTTCTGCAGACGGGTCATCACTTTTGTCTTCATCTCTTTGTCCTTGATTTTGCAGAAGGCATTTACTACCTACCAACAAACATATTCGATATTTTGACACTTGTACAAGAGAGCAATTAGCAGGACATATGTTACATGGTTGAGGACGCTAATTTTAACGTCCTTGTATAGCACATATTTTGGTTTTTGTGATTGTCTACCTCAATTTTCACACATGTACCCACAATAAACTTTAATTATTTTTGCAATGTGTTTTTTGTAGGAATGTATGTTTTACATCAAAATAGTATTGACTGGAAAATTAAAAGATGCATTCTGATGTTTATGAAACAAATTGGGTTTTGGCAGAAATTGATATCAAGCTTTTAAATAAATATCAAAAAATAAATAAAATAAATAAAAATCGGTGAATCAAATGAGCAGTTCCATAAGATAGTGCAAATGACTACATAATAAAAATCATACTTATAAATCAAAACCTAATTGAGCATAATGCCTCGGCCATGTGGGGTTACCTCTCTGAACCAGTTGATGGTGTGGAATAGCAAAGTGCAAATGAACTCCTTCTCCATTTTGGATAGGGTGTCTATTTTTTCAACAACATCCATGTCTGTCAGAATGAGTGGGCAGCCTGGAATCCCACAAACAAGGACATACAAAAAGGTTTTTAAAAACCACACCAAAATAAAATCTGAATAAAATTGACTCCCTTCTCTTACCCAGTAAGGCATCAATCTCCTCCAAGTCTCCTTGGTTCTGTTTCTCCTCACAAAAACGCAGCAGGCGGAAAAATGGCGACAGACACAGAGAACTCCTACAGACAAAAGATTAGTTCAAATCACTCTTTTTAGGTAAATCTGGAAATAAGAAAGATAACTTTAAAGTAACTAACTTGTTATCCTTCTTGTCTCGACTATGCTGCTCTGTCCTGTTGTACATGTCTTTGGCCAGCAGGGGCATCAAGTTGATGGCAATACCTCCTTGACTCTCATCCTCATCCAGGTCGTACATAACACGGGCTGCCAAGGGGAAAGTCCTGAGACCAGAACAGAACACCATTATTACATGAGGTTGAATCATTAATTGTGTATTACTGACCCTGGTATTTCTGGACCCAGATCAACCACATAGTCATGCTGGAAGGCTTCTAAAACTCTCTTGCTGATCTTGTCCTGTGCATAAGGATGACAAACATCACACAATAGCCTCTAATGGCTAAATTTACAGCACAAAACAGATTATTTTGTGTTGATGAGCAATTAATAGCTTCTTCTGAAAAAAAGAATGAAAGAAAAGAGAACTACCAGCACTTGTGGTTCCAGGGTTGAAGTTTGAATCAGATTAGCGAGCTCGTCATAGTACAAAGCTGCAGCTTCAGGTGAAGTCTCACTACTGGATTGCACCAATTCCAAAAGGGCTGACAACTGCAAGAAGATTAAAAAGAACACCATAAAGTAAAATAAACAAAAGAAACAGTACATGAAGAAATCTGGATGCAATAATTGATATATTATCTTCATCCGTACTTGTTTGAATGTCTCTGGTGGCAACGGAATGCTCTGAGCATCTTTGTCTTGAGGTCTTGTTGTTTAATGAGAAAGAAAAATTGAATTAAAAGACATCTAAATTAATTTGGTGGAGAAAGTCTTACCTAAGTGCTCCCATGCTTCCAATAATCATAACACCACCAATGATGCCAATTCGCTTGTACTTGGGTGCAATGCTTGAAAGTTGTTTACGAATCACGATGTGCATGTCATCCTGAAAGGAGGAACTGAATATAAGTTGTCACCAAAAAGAAAGTAGAGTGAAATGAAGTAACACCTGAATATGTGAAGCTTGCTTTGGTCCAAAAGCGAGTCTGCTCAGCAAATGGAAAAGTCTACGAATCTGCTGAGGTGTTAAATTGTCCAAGTAGTCCAGAATTCCCTGAAAAAAATGAGGTTACCAGATAAACTCTACTAATAATTATGACAAATCTACGGTATTTTCCCCATTAGTAGAAAGAAAAAGGCAAAAAGCATCACTCTGCGTTCCCTTCAACTTGACAACTCCGTCAATATTGTTCTATTTTTCTAATGTTTTGCAATGACAGATAAAACATTTGCCTGACCTTGACAAAAACAGCATAGGGCCCCATTTCGCTAGGTTTTGCAGTCACCAGGCTGCAGAGCAGTTCAAGTGCCAAGTCAACTTCACCACCGACACCACTGCATACATGTGTCACCAGGGAGCCCACAACCTCCTTTAACATAGAATATAGCATGAACAGTTATCATACATTCAATACTATAACATATTTTAACAAGAATGATGTGAAAACCTGCTGGCAGTAAGTATCAAAAGCAGTGAAGGAATGCCGATACATGTGCCCACCATACGGGGCGACGCAGGGGTCTGGTGATCGTAACAAACTCTGTGCCAGAGCCAGGATAGACGAGAAATACCCCCGTAGGACCTAAACACAGAAAGAAACACACATCAAATGATGACAAAGCAAAAAAATGCAATCTAAATGTAAAATGACTGAATGCACTGGCCTGCTTGTAATCTTTGAAGGTTTTCTGCAGTAAAACCTCAGGGATTAGGCCAGTCCGTACTTTCACTTTTAGCAACTTCTCAGCACTACGCCGACTCTGATTTGCATTGGTGGAGTGCAAGATGAACAGCACTAGTAGATCTATTACCTGAAACAGCATCAAAAATGTTATTGATATAAATACAGAAATGTATATATACATATATATATATGTGTATATTATAATTTTGCTAAAACATTATTTCACTATTTTCAGTATACTTCACAAAATTCTAAACTATATTCCTTATTGATGTAATAAGTGGAAACATTTGAGTGACTTTTAGCCATTCCTTTAATATATTGCAAGACAAGAACTAGTATGTGAAAATGTCTGTACCTTTAAAGATAATAATCTCAGATTTCTTTAACAATAAGAATTGTATTATAACATGTTTATTATTTTGATAGTGTTTCTCTTACTACAACAGTAAATAACTGATAATCATGCTCTAATCATTGTTTTATTATAGAAGATTGGGGATCTTTGGTATACATAATGTCAAAGTGGGCTTAAAATGTGAAATTTACCTTGTGGTCCTCCACTTTGTCTACAGACTCAATTGCCTGTGGAATAGAAAAACAAATAAACACTGACATAGGCATTGTTTTTACCTAAAACAGTCAACAGCCTATAGGAGAAAAGATGTTATCATTGTGTACCTTGAGCCAGGCTTCAGAAATGGTTTTCTGGAAGCGCACAGCAGTTTTGATGGCTTCCACAATTAGGGCAATGACATCCTGGCTGCTTGTGGCCCCTGTAACCAAGTTGGACCTGATACATACACAATCATATTGTAATTAGGGTTTAACAACACATTAATAGAATTCATGCAAACGAGTGAGTAATACATTGCTGCTCCTTTACTCTTCAGTCGGCTCTGGGATGCTTCCAGCACAGAAGGAAGAACACACTTTTCCAGTTCTAGTTTCTTACGGAGCTCACGCACCACCTGCCAACATATATTCTGAAGTTCTAGGTCATTTTGTATAGTACTACTAAACCAACAAATGGACGCTCTCATAAAAGCTTTAAAGTCAATTAAATTCTCAGATTTTAATGAAATGGCATAGAGGTATTACTTTAACAATGCAAAGATTAGATTGCATGAATTGTACTGCATCCAAATTGTGCATTGAATTAATAAGATTATGCTTTGTACATGAGGTGCCCTCTAAAATAGATTTGTTGTAGTTGTTATTTATTCATTACCATATCAAATACAATATGTGATATGTCTGGTGTACTTACTTCACATGCATCAGAGGCTGAGATGGAATGGAGAATAAATTTGATGATCACAGGCAAGTCTTCCAGTTGCACTGCAGCCAAGGTGATCATAACAGCTCCACGAACCTAAAACATGAAAAATGACCTCTTGATATTTATGCATTTTCAGGCAGCACATTCAAGCCAGACCCATAAAAAAATAAAATAATCATGAACTCTGAGTTTGATTAGTAAGTGTTTAAAAGAAAAATATTCACTGAAGAGGAAAATCACAATGTCAAATGCCTTACTTTTTTTTTTTACCCTACCCTTCCCTAGTACTAAAATGTTATGTTTTACTACTGTATACAAATGGCATGCACAAAATCTTGCTTTTGAGTCGGTACCTCAGTCAGTAATGATGAGCTGAGATTCAAACTTGAGAGGGCATCCAAGATAGGCACAGTTAACTGAGTGTTTTCCTTCAGCAAAGAGCTGCAAACATATGATTTTTTTTTTAGCAAATCTACACTTATTAGGATTCTGATATGCTACTGCAAATACTTCAACTCTCTGGCTATGTCATTGTGTTGGGAATCCTCCAGTATTTCCGGGAGACTTGTAATAATATCACGCTGGACGTCTAATGGTGCCACTGACAGCAGCTCCATGAGTTTAGCTGACAATTCCTGAATTAAAAACAGTTTGTATTAAAATGGCCAATGATAAAAAGACCATATATATGTATAACTGATACATTGACTAAGCAGACAGTGAAAGAAATGACTACCTTGCTTTCCACCACCCTGTCAAGCCACTTTAGCTGATTAATGATAATGCGCGGAATACTCAGCCCAGCATCATCAACGCTAGTTAATAGAACAAGACACTGTCACAATTACTACACTTCAATCAAAACAAAGGTATAACATAATAATTAACATCCATACTGACCTGTTGAGCATATGTTCAGGTAATTTCTCAAGCAATGTGTTTATGATAGAAGTCTAGATGAAGGAGAGGAATACACGTTAGTAAAGCGTATATGAAGTAGTGACTCAGCTTTTTGGGGGTGGGGCTACTATTACCTGAAGCATCTCAATACCAAGAAGCATGCGGACCAAGCTTTCCTGGAAGGAGTTGACACATCTATAAGACAAGAATATGTGCATGTTACATACATATGTAGGAATGTATTGAAAACAGGGTTTTCTAGCTGATACTTAGAAAAAATACACAAAACAACTGATGTAAACCAAACCGAAACAGTTCAATACACCCATGTGTACTGTTGCAATCCTACTAGAAATGTACTAATATGTTATAATATAATATAGGGCTGATTTGACAGTCACCTGGAGTCACCATCAGTCGATCTTGGAACACATGGGAGGAGACAATTTCTAAACCTGTCTGCATCCTCTATATGAGACTCCAGTCCAGTGATGAATTCCTGCACAATCTGTAAAATGACATATCTTTCAGTGATCTTTTTTTTTGTTTATTAATTTTATACATAAAATACATATTGTATACTCACACCAGGGTATTTGGGACTCTTCTGGATCTTTTGCTTTATCCTTTTTTGA
The DNA here is from genome assembly GCF_051989575.1 of Stigmatopora nigra. Lineage (NCBI taxonomy): Eukaryota > Metazoa > Chordata > Actinopteri > Syngnathiformes > Syngnathidae > Stigmatopora > Stigmatopora nigra. The sequence continues at coordinate 4,679,086 of NC_135517.1, forward strand.
AACACCACTTGGTCAACAGCTGGGGCGATGGACATAGGCACTTACTTACAAATGAATGGTCTGTTATATTATGGTAACCAGATATTGTAAAATTTACCAATCTCGTTGGATGCGCTGCCTTGAGTCAATGTGACGCCCGCCTCTCGCATAAACATACTAAATACGCTTTCAATAGTCTCTTGTGGTGCAGACACCTTAGGTTGGGGGGCATGGGAGCGGCTCTTCTTTGCTTCTGTGGGCAAATAAAACAGGTATACTTTGTTCAGTAGAATAAATGATAGTAGGCTATGATAGTCTTACTCTCATCTACACGAATAACCATCACATTAGTCATCTTCAAAGTACTTATATTTGGAAAAAAACAAATTATATCTTGATTAGGGGTGGCCCGGTGGGTGAGTGGTGAGCGCGATGGCCTCACACTTCTGGGTTCAAATCCAAGGTCGGTCAGCTGGGATCGGCTCCAGCACCCCCTTATGAAACATAACTCAAACAAAGATCCAAAAGATGGATATTTTCTTTTCTTTCCTCCACATATAAACTTTGGATAAACTCACTACTATCTTTTTGTGCACAGTTTTGAGTGGGTCAATATTTTACAGGGAATGTTATCGTTAGTGGGTAAACTGAGGTGATATCGTATTTTTAATTACCAGGTCATTAAGCTTTTTTTGTCATGTGGATTTTCAAAGTATGCAGTTGTAGTAATAGTGTATAACTTACTCGAAGTTGAGGAGTTTTTCTCTCCTTTAACAGGAGAGGAGCCTCGCTTTTTCCGCATCATCTGGTACACACAGACAAAAGTATATGCCACATTGAACACGAGTTTGCCTCATGTTATTTCAACGACTAATTTACAGGAAATGCGATGGAGCTTGTGTTAGCTTGTCATCAACAGTGAGATGTAAAGTAGCCATTATTTCACAGTTTCCATAAAATAACACCGAAGTTGCATTTATAAGTTACGGGAAGTGTTACCTTGTTGAGAGCTGGCTAATCAAAGAATAGACGAATTTCCCACTGCATCTGCACTACTTGAAAAATGTACTTCGCGGCATTATTTAGCGCGTCAGCTGTTGATCTTAGGGACTGTCTGCATTTGCACAGCAGAAAAGTCAATAAAACACCACATTTTAAAAAATATTTTTCTCCAAAATATAATTTGAGTACTATATACTGAAAATATTATTCATTCATAAATATCATGTCATCCTAGGTACAATTGTGTAAACTTAGAAATCAGTTTTTGTAAAAACTTAAAACCATATTTGCAGACGGTTTCTGTCTGAAGTGAGTGGGTTACATTCATTTGCAACGTGCTCTTGGCTGGGCGGTGGAATATACTGACATTATGGAACATCGGCACGCCTTGCATTTATAAACAAACAACCCACACAAACATATTGGAGACCTACAGTATCAAAGATTAATGAAACCAGGTAAATGATCGTAATTGTAAAGGTATGATCGGAACGTAAAGCTTCCCACGTGTCGCTGGTGTTGAATCCAATTTAAAATTTTAGGCTAAAGTGGCTTCCACGTTGGTCGTATTGGCTGGGAAGTAACTCTCTTGACAGGTGCTGGACTATCAATCTTTGGCACACCTCAAGGTTTCCTCCAATCCTTGGAAAGGAGTTCATTCATTGTGCACACACGGACTTTGGAGGAAGCAAATTTTCAAGCTCAACAATGGCAAAAAGAATGTACGATTTTGCAGCTAAATTGTTAACAGGGGAAACTTTGCAATTGTCCTCGCTTCAAGGAAAAGTTGTCCTTATTGAGAACGTTGCATCTCTCTGAGGTACAACCACCAGGGATTACACCCAGATGAACGAGCTCCACGAGCGTTATGCAGAAAAGGGGCTTGTTATCCTGGGTGTACCCTGCAACCAGTTCGGCCATCAGGTGAGCACAAATAACTATGACTATACTTTTATTTTCTACTTTTTCTCACCTTTTGCCTAAGTTTATCAGTAACGGTCTAAACATAGAAGATGAATTGGATAACATTCTGATATTTAGACCCAAGGTGAATATTTATATACTTTGCAGAATATGAGTTTTGTAAAGGCCTTTCATGGTGTTAGATTTCTTTTTTTTTTAGGGGATTTAAATATTTGTCACAATACCTTAAAAGATCTCAAATTCTCGCAAGGTTTTGTAAAGGACACATAATATACTACAATTGATGAACTTTTATACAATTGATCTCAAAATAAAGAAATGATTAAAATCCACCAAGCACAAATCTCTCAGCAAATTTTAATATATAAATGATGGAGTCTAAATATACTCAAGTTGATTTGTTTAGAAATCATAAATGAATAAAATAGTGATCTAAACCAAAATTAGATAAAATGCATCAATTAAGAAATACACTGATTCTTACCTACAAGAACATTTTAAAGTGTGTATATATTTGTTTTTATTTCACAGTTAAACTCTTTTGCTCCCATTGAGAACAATAGACTAACAGTTTAGTACTTAAACTGGAAGGACTGGTTGTGAATGGTCATCTTTCAATACCATTGTTGGGGTAAACGAAAACATGGATACCCACATCTGGCAACTGAAAAGCATTAAATTGTGCACATGCATAAATAAATGACAAATATACTTGTAAACAGAAGATTCGGGTCAAAGCAAGTGAAATTGGATTATATTTCCCTCGAGCACGTCTGATGATCACTGCAAACATTTTGGAATGAGGAAATTGCTCAACAATTTACTCCCTAAACGTTGAACAAAAGGGCCCCTTCTGGACGTAGTTAATGCTTAAACCGACATGAACAATGGCACTAATGCTAAGTCAATGAGTGTTTTTTATAGCTTGTTAACTTGACAAATAAGACAGCAGGACCTTAAGAAATAATTTCCACAAACTAACATCATTATTACTGACGTTATCATTACTGTTAATCCAATGTTGTCATTTTTGTGCAGGAAAACTGCAAAAATGATGAAATCCTCCAGTCATTGAAGTACATCCGACCTGGAAATGGCTTCGAGCCCAAGTTTCATCTCCTTGAGAAGGTCGACGTGAACGGAAAAGATGCCCATCCACTGTTCGTGTTCTTGCGGGAAAGTCTGCCGGTCCCAAGCGATGACCCTACCTCCCTAATGAGCGACCCTAAATTCATCATGTGGAGCCCAGTGTGCCGGAATGACATCTCCTGGAACTTTGAAAAGTTCCTCATCGGGTCAGACGGTGTGCCCTTCAAGCGCTACAGCCGCAGATTCCTGACATGTGACATTGAGGGAGACATCAAAAAGCTCTTGAGCCAAGCAAATTAATGAAACTTCTCAGCCTATCATAACCATCTGTGCTCTCATGTCGACATGTATGCTATTTTCTGATCTTTTACTCAATGACTGTTACCTCTGAAACCAAGCAACTTGTGAGGAGGTAACATGATGCACCGTAAAGAAACAGAACACGTCAGCTACGTTAAACACGTAAAGCACTGCTGTGGTTAAAAAATGACAAATAAAAGTTTCTTCTTCCTCAATGACCAACGACTTGTAAAATGATGTTTTGTCCTTGTCATTCTGATTTCCTTTAGTCCATTACGCAACACCTATTATTGCACCACCATAGGTGAAACTTCCTTTGCAAGATTTCAAAACCACAACTGGAACAAATTACGTTGCCATTTTGTTAGCACGGCAAAACCATCACAGAATTAGTCATTTTATAACCCAATTTAAGTAACGGATTATAAAAAAACAATTTTCCCATAAACTAAAACTAGCAAATTGAACAGGAAATGTTTCAAATCCTTTTTTACACCATCAGTTCATTGACCAAGCAAATAAGTTAATAATTTAACAAAAAAATGTCAATAAACTATCATCTACAATTCAGTGATATTAAACCGCAATTTGATTCCAAAGAAAACATATTACTATTGAGGCATTCAGTCTTTATTGGAGTTTGACTTCAAATATTTCAATTTAAAAACAAATCCTATAGATATCAGCATGATAAATATGAGGACAAGAATGTTTACACCTATTTAAAATAGTGTGATTATTTACATATCTTCAGTTAAATTGGATCCTTTTGGAATCGGTGACCCAAAACAAAAATCACTGATTGTTTGAGATGCTAAATTAAGATTACATTTATGACATGTCAGTGGCATGTAGAAAGTAGTAGTTGTTGTTTGTCCAGGAAAATGACTTATAGATGGTGACCAGTCATTTACCTGTCACTACTGAATCTTAAGTGCCTTACAATCAGGAGCACAATCCAACATTCACTAACTGTGCTTAATGGGTTCATTTATTATAGAGAATAGTAGGATGTAGCATATCTATTCATTCAGGGAGAGCAAAATAAGAAGTTGTTTGTAGCCTTGCAGACTATCCACGAGGATCAATCTTGTATATCCTAAATCAACATGTTTGCAAGATCTCAAACACGTTAGTCATTTCAATACAGCACTGCAATCTTACATATGATTTAGCCTATAAGCCTTTTGTAAAAAGGTCCCAAAATGTGCGGCAAACCAAAATAAACCTTTAATGTCCAGGTTGTACACTAGAAGGTAGATGCTCAATTCACCAAGAAGACAAAATGCATCTACCATTTCCCAAACTAAAGGCCACTGTTTGCAGTTACTGTGTGTGTGGGGACAAGCTGCTTGTTTTGGCTCAAGTAATGTCCAGAATAAGGAGTTGAAATCTCACAGCAAGCTTATCTAAACCAACTTTTTTTTTATACACACCCTGGAACACTTTGGTTGAGACAAGCTTTACATTTGGCTTTTAAAAGAAATTCTTTCTGATTTGTGTTGGGCAAAACACACTTGTTCATCCACAACAATGTTTCTCTTAACTAAATCATTTACTTAATATTCTCCGCCATAGTAGATGTAAATCTAAGTGAGTATTGGTGTGGTGGGGATAAAGTTGATGGTCTTTGTCACTTAAGCAGTGTCTGCTTGTATTTCTGATGGCGCCATGAGCTCAATTTAAGTCCATCTCGTCCTCGGCAGGTTCGGGGGCTCCTCCCAGGGACGCAGAAGGCTCCGTTTTGCTGAGGCCTTCTTCTTCCCTCCGCTGATAGAATAGCACATAGGCTGCTTTAGTCTGCAAGTGGAGGGTTAAGCTAGGGTTACAAAAGCAGGGACACTTAACACCAGTGTCTCAGAGTTTCATATGGCAGGGGGGCAATGTAGAAGGAAAATGGAGTAAATTCACACTCACCACAATCTGGTCCTCCGAAGAAGGCGAGACACTGTTGTCGTCAAAGTAATACCACTTTCCATCCACTTTATTCTTGCCGTACGCAGTGTCTGTCAAAAAGGCACAAAGTGAGGAAAAAAGAGAAACTGCCCAACCCAGTATGGCTGTGATTAATTAGCTCAACTGAAAATGAAACCCTCAGAGAGCTATTGACACCTGAACTATCAAAAGAAAAGACACTGTTTTAGGGAGTGGCATTCTAAGCTAGCTAACTGCACTTCAACAGTGCTAGGTAACCATTGTCACAAACAAAACCAGGGGCCTTTGGGACTTATGCCATATCCCAGCTGCCTCATTAGGATCGATTTTACCCTCCAACAGCCAATTTGCTCTGTGCATGAAAGGGAAGACTTGCTAAGGAACAGACTCAACTAATGCCCTGTATTTTGCAAAAAGAAGACATTTTCCTATGGTTTCATCTACACATCTACATTCAGGCAAAAATGTTGTCAACCCCTGGTTTTGGGAATTGCTACTATGCTATAAAAGACTGGCTGGAAAAAAGTAATACAATGAAAGTTAATGATGTGACTTTACTTACAATGACCTCCTCCCATTCCTCCGTAGTGATTGGACACAGCGACAAGATCATATGTGTGATGACCAGCTTTGGGGTCAGATAGAAATTCTGACATGTCCAAATCCCTGATCAAAACAGAAAAGACATGCAAACCACATGTTATTCTGGGCTCTAAATCCAACAATGGTAAGAATGAGTAAACACTTGTGTACTTGCACCACTATTTTATTAAGTTTTTATTAAATTTTAAGAGCCATATAGTGGAACAACAAAAAAGCTGACACTATAAGAGTATTTTCTGACAGATGAAATCCACATTCATACCTGATGGGAAAATCAACCACTGTGTCCAATTTGTCCCTCCAGCACCTGTTGTAAGAGAAGCGCTTTAGGTGAACAACCAGGATACGAGGCAATGACCACAGGTCAAATTTTTTCGTAGCCCGCTGATGTTTCTTGCATGTGGGACAATACCTGGGAAAGAAAATGAGAGATAAAATGTGTAATATTAGTGTGATTTAGATTCAAGCAGAGGAGGGCAGGGGGATTAAAAAAAACTAATCAATCAAGGTTACCATGGATCATGAGCTCCAAGGGTCTCCATGGTTGTAAAGAGCTCGATGCATTCTCTCAGAGCAACAGTGGCTTTCTTTTTGGGAGGCTGGTGCATGCTCTCATGCTTTTCACATGCCTGAAAAATAATTAATATTAACACAAAGCAAAATTATACAGACATTTAACACAAACACTAACCTCTGCTTCCTGCTCATCATAACACATCTTCTTAGAGTCAGAGTCCCAATCAATAGCCACAGTGGAATGTGCTGCACAGATGAATTCACATTATAACAAACTGTCATTTAAAATTGAAAACATTAATGCGATTAAAAAAAAAACAACAACAACTGACGATTAAGTTTGAGGATGTTTCCATCACATGGCAGAGGGCTGATGTTGGCTGTTCCATAAGAGTTGACAACACTGAAGCTAAAGAGTTTGGACGATTGGGAGCTCGACTTGGCTTCGTTCTCAATTGTCCCGTTTTCCAAATCAGAAGTCTCCTCCTCAGATTGGCCGTTCTGTGGCTCTGGACTCACCTGGTGATCCATTGCTTCCTCCTCCCCTGGGAAAATAGAAAAAAAATGTTCCAATTAGGGTTGACATAAAAATCTGTCAAAAAACAGACCATTTAATATAGTCTGGAACAGATTAAAAAATGCACTTCCAGAGCAATTATGAATGAAGTTAGTACAAAAGTTACCAGAAGTAAACAAAACAAAAAAAGTTCAGAAAGCACTGTGGGAGGCCAAAGGATTGGGGGATCCTGGAAAAAGGTGTGCTATCTTGGAGCTTCAGGTATAGTTAGATTTAGAATAAAGTTCATTGAGAGGTCAGTCAAGGAGACCAGGGTTCGAAACAGGTTCATCAGCATGTGCAATCCCATTAACCACTTACCCTGAAGTGACAGGGCCATCTATTGGTGAAACATACTATTGTTAAATTCCTCATCCATGGACCCCACATTATCTCCCTAGTCTTCCTGGCTCCAAATTAAGCCAGTCAGTATCCACAAAACTAAGTTTGACTACATTTGCTAATTATTAATTGCTATGCACTTATTTTTCGTACGGCAAATCAAAATAAATAGTCAACAACAAATGTCTTTTCCAATTAACAGCATTGATATGTGCCAAAAAGGTAAGAAGCCAATTGGGCACTCACCATCATGTATTCCATTAGTTTCAGTGCAAGTTTCTGAGTGGTTACTGCCATTACTTGAACTGGCACTGCATGTTGCCCCATCTGACAGGGGACTGCTGCAACTGGCATTGGCACCGGATGATGTGGAACACTCACGAACTTGACTGCAGCTGGCAAAGGAGGCCGAAGCCGAAGCTCTACTTTCATTTCCACCACTCTGCGGCTGTTTTACATAGCGCCTGCAATAAAAGATAAACCAAATCAGTTGTGTAATGGATACACCCAGGCCCCTTTTTTTTTGTTATCCGTGTTTCTCACCCAATCCTCTGAAGGATCTTTTCGTAAAGAACGTCCGCTATGAGGTTCTGACGGGGTACGGGGACGAGTAATGGCTGTCCAAACAGCATATTGCTGGAGGAGCTTCCAGCTTGTTTTGAATGCCGTTCTCTAAAATAAACTGGCAGGTTCATTGTCTCGCCATTCTCCTCCTGCACTTCATATCTGCAGCAGAAAAACGCACACACATGCGATCAAGCACAGAGTACATGCACAATAATAGTCTAATCAAGAAAAACCCTTACACATATATCTCATCTTTATCCATAATTTGACTGAGGCCATCATCCTTTCTGTAAATTTTATGGAACCTGCGATTATAAACATCTGCCACCACCATCTACAAAAAGACAAGACAACATTAGTAGACGGCTTATGCATTTAACCTCGAAAGTAAAAGAGTAAAGGGTATCATCTAACATTTTCTGAAGCAATTCCACAGAGTCTCGACAAGGAGCTGCACAAATCCATTACGGTGCCCAGTTTGTGAACCACAACTCGATACTGTGAAAGAAAAGACATGAATAAATAGGTGATAATCCGTGACACCCCCACGACACTGTGTTAACTTGGCCAAAAGATCTGCTAATTCTCTAGAACTGTTTACCTGAGTGGGTCTGCACTGAGGGTCAGCTCTCACAAGGATGACCTCCATACTTCGGTCGATCTTCATTGGCAGAGGCAAAGTGAGGTAGCAGAAAGGGTCGAAGGTCACAGACACCTTTGAACACTCAGGACAAACCAGAGTGGATTTGAAGAGGCCGTGAAAGATATCGACAATGATTGAGTCGTTGCGTAAACGGTGGTTTGTCCAGGCTTCCGTAGCGACGATCTGGGAAAAAAGGTTGTTTTTTTAATGTATGTTATTTTAAACTGGAATTAAAAAAAAGCCCTTCAGGTATAATTGAATCTAAAAAGAATGGAAATCACCACCCCCCATAAAACCAGTTTCCAGGAATCTACTGAAATAAAAATCTCACCTCATCAGGACGACCATCAGCATCCCTTTGGGCCAAATAAGGCTTCTTCTTCACACGGTTCAGATCTTCATGGAGCCCATCAAGCAGAAAGGCCAGCAGTTCTTGTGAATCCTGCTGCTGATAGCCTGAAAACTGCGGAGCAAAGCGCCCCACTTGTGTCTGCAATCAAAAACCATAGCATTAGAACTATTGTCTGAAAACATAAAACTCATCGTACTGTACTGGGCATACTTTGAAAGTGCGTGGGGCCACAGAACTACTGCGGCTGAGCCACATCTGCTTTACGAGATCAGCGTAGGCCTCTGCAATCTCGCCTCGCATCCCCAGTGGATTGCCTCGGTTAATCTCAGCCTCATACTGGTCATTTAAGAAATATTCAGTGAGTGGTGACGTATTGCTTAGGCACTGTGGGGGAAAAAGAATGGAAAATACATGTGTGAAATATGATTATGTAAACAAGATGTGGACATATCTTCATCTCCAGTCAGATGGTACCTGGATAGCAGAGTTCATGAAGCATGTGTTGCCTAGATTACCGAGACCACATAGACCAGGCTGGGACTGGGATTCTTTGTAGTTGTAGGAGGAGTTGTAGGAATTATAACCTCCTAGTCTGTGGGAAAGTACATGATTATTAGAGCTGTAAATAACCAAATTCATGACGGCACAATAAATCTTGATTATATGGGCAATGATGTGATATTTTTTGATAATAAAAGACCACCACAGTCCATTTAAAACAACATTATTTAACACAAACAGTTAGAAATGAGATACAGACCTACTGCCAGACGAGGCACTATTGTTGAGCGTGTAACCAGCCCCGCAGCTGCTGTTTCCATTGGTGACCGTTGGGGAGACACTGGCAGACGAGTTAGAGGACAGTTTTGGGGAGGTGGTGAATGTCCTAGATGGGGTTGCACTGGATCTGGTGAACAAGAATCAATGGTGGATATAAGAAACAAATACAATGTAGATTTGTAAGAAGGGAAAAGCATTTCATGTTTGTATTTACTTGGAATGAGAGGCTTGCCTTGGCCAGGTTCCATCTTCATTTTTGCGCTCAATTACAAGCACCTGAGGGAGTAAAGAAGCGATATGAAAACTAAGACATGAAAATCCATCTAAGACATTTTAACTTTGTACTTGATTTCATACATCATGAACATACATCTTGAAGCTTTAACAAACAGTATTAAACTGTAAGTGTGGGAAATTGATATTGCATCTAAAAGGCTGAACAAGTGTATTGATCTCCTTATGACTCATCATATTGACATGTTCTACATGCACAATCGCCTGCAATTCTTGCTTGGATCTGCTCAAGTGATGATCTGTTCAAGATTAAAAACTATAAAACCTTTAATTTTTCTGTTTTCAAGAAAAGCTAAGGCTTGATTTAGACATTTTTTTTTAAACTTCAGGTAAAGATCAAATATATAAGGAGTGCTAAATGTCGATAGGATTTCAATTATTTTATGTGGGTTCCCCCCCCCCCCCCTATTTTTTTTTTTTTTTAAACAATACCGCAGTGCGCAAGTTTCCTATTTAAGAAACACATTATCAGATTAGGTGAGTGGAAGTCCTAATCCTTTGAGAAAGAGAAATGACTTGTTAAAAATGTTTTTTTTTAATTACCTGTCCAGGAAAGAGGCCAGCGTCCTGTACACTGCTGTCAGGCTTGTTCAACTGCTCATAGGTATTACTCATATATTTGTTCCAAAGCCTTGTTTCTTTTTCCGGTGGAATACTGAATAATGTCCTCATCTCTTTATTTATCGTATCTGTTAAAAAAATGGTGTCAATTACAGTCCTTTTAATGATTAGTTGAACATTCTCGGAAATTCTCTCACCAATAGTGTCAGCTTTACTGAAGTACCGAGTGACCACATTGTCCATGTTATCATTTTCACACAAGTTCAGCTCTAGCAAGTAGACCTCCACCTTGCAGTGTTTGACAAACATGCCATGTTCAACAACCTGTGTGAGAAACATGGAGGTGAACATGTACTGAGTAATAGTAAAACTTAGGTTAGATGAAAATGATTAAAGAAATACTGAAATTCAATAAATTACCCTTCTAACAATAGGTCTTTGGGCACCCAGGCAACCATACCAGCTAACAAGCTTAGTCCATGCCTCCGTGGGTACGAGGACATAGTCCAGCTCATCAATGAGATGCTGTTTCAATACCTGTTTGTCCTGATCTTTAGAAAGAAAAAAAAGAAAAAGAATGAAGGTGTTGATGTTGCCCTACTTTCTAAATTCTGGCCATGGCCAAAGAGCATCTTTACCAGAAAACAGGCCCGAGTTATCAACAGGTCCTGGATAGAGGCTACGCTCTCCAACATTGTACATGTCCCAGTTGTCGAAGCCCACATATTTTTTCCACTGTTTGAACCAGCGGCTGTCCACAAGATACCTGTGAGGGAACAGTTAGGCAGTCATTTTGAAGACATGGTAGTATATAGTACTGTTATAGGCATATATATTTGGTAGATCTCTTTCTTGCTACACTCACCTGAGCCCTAACCCTTGCTCAATCTGCTTTACTTAAGAAGCTTGCTTGAGGAAAATCACATACAAAGATTGCCGCGTATAATGTGGAGCGAAGAATTGAAATGGAGGCCATATGTAAAAGCCTCCACTTCTGACAAGTATATCAAATTCCGGATACCGACACTATTATCGGGCTGATTGGACACTCTAAATTGCCTTTATGTATGAGCATGAGTGTGCATGATTGTCAATCTCCATGTGCCCTGCGATCAGTTGCCCACTGATTCAGGGTGTCCCCTGCCTCTGGCCCGGAAACAGCTGGGATTGGCTCCAGCACCCCCCGCGACCCTAATGAGGATAAAGCAGTTCAGAAAATGAGGTGAGAAATTTAGCTGATGATCATTGATGATGAGTCTCCAATCATTTCATGTTCAGATTTGCTTTTTAGTAAGAAAATAAAAATATTTTGAAATGCTTGAGTCACCAACGTTATTATATGAAAATGAGTGAAATTTTGTGGCGATATTTGATTTCACTTTTTTTTCCATGTGCAGTTACCTTTTTCCTCCACACTACATTATTATGTCAGCTTTAATAGGTAGATCTGAGTTATTAGCATGTGTAGTTATGCCAAACACGATTGACTGGTGTTACTATATAAATGGCTCGTGACAACAACGCTAATATTACAAGTACCTGCCTTATCCCATGACAGCAATATATGACAGTGCCGGGTGGTCTTAAGGGGTAGCTAACGCGGATCTGGGTCTTCCCGGCAAATCAGCCATCTGAATGCTGTCTTAAACACAAATACCCCAAAACAGGGCTTGTAGTAGTTGCCGATCATTTACCTTATCGGCTGACGACAGGACACGTTAAAATCAAATAGAAACATTTTCAGCAGACTATTTATCCCAGTGCTGCTGAGCTATTTGCTGACAAAAGATATTTACTGTGTCCAGTGTCAATGGCTTAACGTGAGGAAACAAATAACGGAATATCCAACATAGTACATAAAACTAATAGGAACATTATTGACAAAACGATGTTTTTTGTGTAGATGGAGTACATATAAGCGCTCTTGCTATTTCCGGTTTGAAGCTTAGCTAAAGGCTAAAGTTAGCAAACTCGGGCTAGCTTATCAGGCGCGCCCCGAAGTCGGCCCCGGGCTTCTTCTCACCATTCGTCGCCTTTTCTCAGTGAAGTCTTAAGCAGCGAGCCAATAGTCTGTTTTTGGTTATCCGTAGATGTGGTTGGCATATCCGGGTCGGAGTCCGCCGAGCCGCCCGAGTCGGGTCCGCCTCCTTCGGCCATCGTGTAGGCGAGCTAGTGTGCCGGTATCAGGGGAGAGCGCGGCTACAAGAGAAGGGAAGCTCTTTGGGCCGATGAGGGCGTGCTTCCTCCTACGGTGGCTGCGAGGGGCGTTGGGGCTACTAGATTGTGTCGTCGCCACCTCGACATTACACACAGGCATAGTGTGCCACCTGTTTCTCCACACGTCACTTTTATTACATCAATGAAACTCACGATAAAGAATAACAAACCTACGTTTTGTTATTGAAATCATTGAGATTGCCATTGGATTTGTTCTTCACACTAAATGGGGGAATCAAACAGGGAATCCAAATATGACAGTGGAGCATTGTCACAAAAATCAAGACTAATTTAAGATAGATTGACTAGTAAACCATCTGACAACAACTGTATTCCATCTATTTCTGAAAAATAGTGGTTTTTGTTTAGGTTTTTCTCCATTCATACACATGGCAAAACATTACTACATTCAATATATTTTAATTTTATTAATCATTATTATTCCTGATCGGATCCACATGGACATCATATTTACCATCACTCGAATCTAAAGTGATTTTCTTAAAACCACTGTGACAGTAAATTATATGCAGGAATGTAATGGAGTATGGAGCACATTAATAATGATCTTTAATAGTAACAATCGAAACCAGTTGTTTAGTCAAAACATGTTTACTGTACAAAACAAACACAGGAAGGTTACAAAACAAACCTTTTAGTACAGGAGAAAAAAAAGTACACTAACTGCATCTTGTGGCAACAAGCAGTCGGTTCTTCAACAATCTTACAAAAGAGTGGTTGAAGTATTAAATCAAACATATTAAATCAAAGATCTACTTAGAACTTAATTGTGCAGAGGACACTAGCAACATTAGCTACACATTAAATACAATAAAATATGAAGCCAGTTGTTCACAGTTGTTTACTTCACTATTATATACACTGCTTACCAAAAAAATAGCAATGTCCAACAAATCCCATCAGAAATTTTAGGATGAACCCAAAATGAATTTTACGGAGGAACAGATTTGTACATCCACGAATCCAGTAGTTTCCATTGTGGTACTATGACTCTTCCAATCTATCTGTATTTCTCTTGCAAACATCCAATAACTCAAATTAAATGATCAATTGCAATTGATCCTGAGAAATTCACTTGAATTTTGTACATTTAGACATCTGGCTTCATGTTAGAAAACAGAAAGTTCTTCAAAAATGATTTAAACACTAAGCAATGGGCAAGGTTAACCTATTAATTATCACTATCAATTTCTATTTACGATGCATTTATGCTAATGTATGTGTCACATGATCCCTGTTACAGGGGCAAAGTTTAGCAGGGTCCTGGGAGTGTAGTTCACCTGAGGTCAGGTTTTAGGGTGCTGGTTAGTGGGCCTAAAGATGGTGTGGTTGGCCGAGTGAAAAGTTTAAAGTAAACTTAAGATGATGCACGGAGCTATAATACAGCATTTTAGGTGTCAAGAGTTTAAGTATAACTGAATGTTCTTTTGCATTTTAGCTAATTGGGAGCAGAATGCCAAACCTTTTGCGAGTAGTGCGATTTACAGTTTGATTATAATGTAGCAAAATGACTTCAGACATTTTCAGTCAATAATGAAGTTAGTGGTGGTTGACTTTCTGACAATTTAAAAAAAAAAAAAAAGGAATGTAAAGATTGCATAATAAGGAGGGATTTGTCAGATTTCAGTGTTTCAAAAAAATAATAATAAAACAATCCCTGCATTTAAGCCCTCAAGCAGAAGAAAAAAAATGATCAGGGCCTCAGAATATACCAGTGGGCAGTTCCTTGTTAAACATTCCATCAAAGTCCAGCTCCATACTCATGAGATCTTCTTCCACAGACTCCAGCGCCCACGAATGATCAGTCAATTCCAGGGCCTCCCACTCTGCCTGGAATAAAGTACAAAATCACATGAAAACATCACCCACCAAAGGTCATCTAAAGTAAAAAATGTTATGCCTATCATTTGATGAAATCTCCAAATCCAACCTCTACTTGCCTCATGCAACATTGGTTCCACAAACACAAATTAAAACATCAACTATTTTCTTTTACTGACATATATATATATTATATATAATATATATACACGTGTTTTGTTTATTACTGTACAAAAAACAATTAGCTAGTAATTGTGGGTTGATTAGTATGTACCTTAAAAGCTTTATTTGTGTCTGCAGGCATGGCCATGGCAGCCCCACTCATCTGTTCCTGCATGATCCTTGACTGATCTGCACCTGCATCACATTTCAAATATTCATTACACTGAAGTTATATTTTAACACTGCACAGAATTTTTTTTTCGATACAAGTAACAATGCATTACCATTGTCCTGGCCAAGGATTAATGAGTACATGCTTCTCAGTCCAAAGACATTTAGGAAGTACCATGATGCTGAACTCACCCTAAATAAAAAAAAAAGACACTTAACTCACAAAAGACGACCAAATGCTTTTTATGACTTTACCATGAAGCATCCAATGACAGGAGTTCTATTCCTTGTTGCAGCATAGGTTTGAATCTCAGTGTGAGAGGGAAGGGCACCTTAGCTGCAGGAAAGAATAAAGAATGGATTTGCTGTAGACAATGTCATATCTTAGAGTGAAGGACAGTAGTCATATTTGAGAGTTTTAAATATTCCAGAATTTAAAAATCACTATACTTGTTACAAATCCCGAAAAGGTCCAGTTGATCCAGCCACCGATAAGGATCATGGGAAGTACGTTAGTAACGTTTCCTTTCATCATGTCTGTCAGCATACTGGGATCTGACGTGGTAAATGAGCAGCATGTTAGACAATAAATACACGCTCAACATTTTTTATACCCCTATGAATTGGGTCTTGAATGTTTGCAGGCCAAATTAAAATGAAATGCCAAGACTATGTGTAATCCAGTCTCAGGCAACTAGTTATAGGCCTTGCAAAGGTGTAATAACAATGACACAGCTAAAAACACCCCAAAAATTGCTAAGACCCAACATTTTCTATGAGTCCAAAAATCATATCAATTGCAGTTACAGTAAATACATCCATTTTTCTGCCTTAAGAAAATTATGTTGTCTGCTTTTTATTACCAGTCATTGGTGAGGGTGGAACAACCTTCCTTTTTGTTTTCTTGAAGAATCCATCTTCTTGATTATTGAAGTAGAATTTCCTCATTAAAAACGACTGAAAGCAAGGAGAAAACAAGTTATTGTGTACATAGTTTAATCAACATATGGTTAGAAGTGAACACTTAATATTTTTAGGGAAACAATATTTGACTTTGGCTGCAGGAATGCAAGTGTGTTCATATGCTATATATAAGACCGATCATAAGACATACTTGCTTGGGAATATATTTTCCATTTTCTCTCAGGATTCTGCTCCGGATGAGAACCTGACTGGAATGAAGATGGACATTATATAGTTTAGTTCATTACGGTGAAATTAATGCCATAAGTGCTTAGCACTAGAATATTTTACCTGTCTGACACCTGCTCCAAAGTCAATTTCTTATCACTTTGTAGAAGGATGGACACATAGTGACGTATGACGCCAACCAGAAAGGTGATGAAAACAATTGGCAACACCACCCATAGTCGGATGTTGGAGTCCAGCAGAAGCTCTGGCTCAGCCATTCAGCCTACTATTAATTATTAAAGAGATACCGAGAAATGGGCGTCATTAAACATCGGCAAGCGCTCACGTGCACACAATCCTGGCTCTACTTGATATGAATATCCATATAAAGTGAACTGTGGGATAACTGGTGCAACAATAAGCAGCATCGTAAATGACATTTAAGGCTAACGGTGCGCGTATAACATTAGCCAATCGGCTACCTTTCTCTTCTTTGCGGGGATCGGTCACTGTTGTTTTCTTGACGCGGCAGACCACGGGTGACGTTTCGCCTGTTTGAAATCTACAACCTTTAAAGCAGTCAAATTAGTGGTTAAAACATTTCAAAGCTTTGACAGACGCTTAACGCCATTGGGGTGCAAGAAGAGTGAGACATAAAGAGTATCCTCCTAACCTCTAGGTGACGCTAGCTATAATTTGGTGTAGTTTTTAACCCGGAAGTAAAATCGAAGAAAAGTCTTCGTCAAAGAGGTTCATTAGCAGATGGTATGTTGTGGTATATTTGATAATATTTTTTGAATCTAAGCTCGCATTTATATTTTCAAATGGTGTGTATAACATACCTGCTCGTCCGCATTCCTCTCCGCTACTGATATCATCGGATTTCAGTTTAGATTCTGTTTTTGATCGCCCTTTCTCGGTCGGGAATGTTGCACAATGCTGACGGGGGTCAATCTGTAAGAGTGCTTATTCTGTATTTATTCATCGTGTGGTTTTTATTCCACCAAACCTTCAGGAATCCGTGTACTTTTTAGTTCCAAATCAATTAAACAGTTGAAATGACAGGATGAAGAAGGTGGGCATTAAAGAGTGTCAGATTGCAAACGGTGTTCCTTGAAGTGGCCTCCGCGGGTTAACACGTCATCATGTCACATTAAAAATCATATTTATAGATTTTATTCAATTGTTTTTTAGAGTTTTCACGTCGATTCCTCACAAATACAAACTAACTGAATTACCCCATGTGTTAGATCGTGTGGGAATGGAACTCCTTTGAAAAACAGGCCCAAATGGTGCCATTGACAACTATAGACGTCCAATAGTAACTGTCATTTTTTTCCTCATTACAGTTTATTGGTGAATCACTTGCAAGGTCAAGAAAAGATGGGATCTGATAAAAGGTAAAAAATGTTCTTTTCACCACATGATCATGACTATATCAGTTATAGTACATATTGTGTTCTATACTGCACTGGCATGGTTCTCCTCTCCCCCTTTATTTTAGGCCCAGTCGAGGAGAACGCAGTGGTAGATATGGATCAGATGGCTCAAGAGATGAGCCACAATCACGTGACAGACATGGTCGTGATTCTGAAAGGGATTATAAGCGAAAATGGGATGACAGATCCAGAGATCACTATGACGACAGCAGAGACAGCAGAGACAGTAGAGAGGTACGCAAACGCGAGCATACTGTGGACTCTTGGATAACATTTTGCCTCCACGTGTTTCCTTGTTTTTTCCTCGACAGAGAGGTCGCAAACGTCACAACAGTGACAGATCAGATGATGAATACGACGGCGACTATGGAGACCACGACTACAGAACAGAACACGACCCAGACGACGAAGAGGAGGAGGAGAACAAGACAATCATGCTCAGGGGTCTCTCTCTCCAGGTTACAGAGGAAGATGTATGTTTAATTGTCACTCATGCTTTTTGATGTACATGACTTGCTGCGGTTTACCTTAAAAGGGATAAAAAAATATAAGTGACTTATGGTAATTTCTGTTTCTCCTCTGTCTTTTGGCATGTTCCAGATCCGCTCAGCATTGGAGCAGATGCCCGGTCCTCAACCCGTGGATGTCCGCTTAATGAAAAAAAGGACTGGTGAGTTAAGTGTGTGTGGTCAGTAGCGTGTCCTGCTTTTTATTTTTTATTTTTTTTTCTGGTCTCACGCTCCTTTTTGATCCTCTCCTCCATTTATTTGTGCTCATGTGACCAAGTATGAAGGTAACTACATATATTTATTTGCAGTGGAACCTCCAAATTTGAAATACTCTGCAAGTGAAAGCTGTGGTCTAACAAACTTTATGTTTGAAAAACATCATCCTGTGTAATGTCAAAATCCTAAAATGTGATTTACCTTTGCCCTTTATTGTGGGCCGGATATCGCGACCCATGTTGACTATATGATAAAGTAATACCATAGCCGAGCAGGCTTATTAAAACAGCAAAAACTTGAAATAATTTTGCCAATATGTCCTGACTGTTGGATTATTAGAGCATTAAAAATGTTTAAATAAGATGTAAATTTTAGATTCATGGTACATGCACAAAATTTTCCAAAGGGTAGGTTGTTTTAATTGTTGTATTTTTATTAAGAATCTGATGATTAATTGTCTTTGTATTGTCTTCTTTAGGAAATGAAAAAAAATAGAACTGCTGCAAGTCATCACAAAACTGATTTAATTCTGTGGAGGTTCCACTTTATTGCTATTTTTTTTCTTTGATTTCTCAGTTTTTACGTTACCTGCTTAGTTAGTATATACCGAAATCCGCCACAATCCAATAAGCGTTCTCCTCCTCCACTTGAATTTGAATCTGGCTGTACACAACACAACCATTGTGAGTTTGAACATTGCACCATAGCCTTCTCACTAACACACCTCCCGTCTATATTTGAATGCTGTCTCTAGGTATAAGCCGAGGTTTCGCCTTCGTGGACTTTTATCACTTGCAAGATTCTACCCAGTGGATGGAGACCAATCAGGTTGCCTCAACAATCACCAAGTCTAGAAATTTTCTTGGCGATAAGAGCCCCGATACTATTATGATAATGACATTTTTATGGTACCTGTAAAATTTTACTCGATGGTCTTTGTGGTATCAGAGATGAATGTTTGATATCACACGCTTTGCAGCAACCTTTTTCAGCCCAAACAAAACATTCTCAGCACCTCAGTTGACTTTATTTTCAGCAAAGCATATACACTGTTATATAATCCTGGGAATTCTTCGCCATTATCCTCTTTTAAAAATGCACATATTCTGCTCCAACTCAGTCTCCTCTTCATTAAACATTGGTGACAGAGGAGAGAGTTGGCAGCGCTCCGACCCCAAACACAGGTTTAAAGAAAAAAAAAGAAAGAAAAAAATAACACACATACACACTTTTCTATCTCTCTGGTCTCTCTCCATAGCCTCTTTTAGACAGCTAACATTTTAGTTTATATGCGGTTGTTTTTTTTTTTTTAAATAAACAACCCCGACACCGATTGGAGGACAAAGTTGACCTGATATTTCACTTAGACTAAATTTCATATGACATTTCAACACCTCATGCACATTTCTACTGATTTAGTCGGTCAAAATATTCTGTAAAAGTCAGGTCCTATGCTTGATCTGACATTATACATTTAATTAAATGATTTTGGGTTGCTGTAGGAAAGCACACAAGCCCACTTGTGGGTGTATATACTCTCGATTCTGAAATTTTGCGTCATTTCTGTGTAAAAGAGGCTAAGGTCTGTTCCCTTCCATCCCCAATGGCACTCTGCCTAAGAAGTGAGCCTTAGGCCAGCCAATCTTTCCTCTTCCCGCCGCGCTCACTCGAGTGGTGACATGGCGTGAACACTTGAAAATCTGAAATAACACGCGTTTCATGACTCCACAGAATAAGCTGGTGATCCAGGGAAGAAACATCGCAGTGCACTATAGTACCAGAAAGCAGAGGTTTGACAACTGGCTTTGCAGCACTGTGAGTGTCTTTTTAATGGGCTCCTTAATTCCAACTATTGTCAACAATTATTTAACATTAAAACGGTAACATTTTTCTCCTCACAGTGTGGCCTTTACAATTTCCGGAAGAGGTTAAAGTGTTTCAGATGTGGGGCAACTAAAACTGGTAAGTTCACATGATAAGAAATTAAAACTAATGGAACTATTAAAGTGAACTTTGTCTGCTCTGCCCTAAAAACTTTGGTCTACTACTAAAATAATGTCTAAATGACATCAGTGGTTAAATTACTTATTCTTACTTAAATTACTTTTACGCTTTGCAAATAAGGAACAATAATTTGTCTATGTGAATGGTTGTTTTTCTCCTTGTGGTTTGTGATTGGCTAGCCACCAATACAAGGGGTCCCCCTGCCTGGTGCCCATAGTTAGCTGGGATAGGCGCCAGCACCCATTGGAAAATGAATTAATGAATTTGTTATCCATCTTTGTAGATGGAGATACAGTCGCCAGTTCAAATGCAGAGTCTCAACAGCCTTGGGAATACAGTGCGGACAGTGAGTCACACATTTTCTCTTACCTCTCATCTAATCACCCTATTGTCATTTTCCGGCTCACTGTTTTTTTCTCTTCACAGCAATAATTTTGAGGAACCTTCCCCCCATATGCTCTGTTGATGAGATTTTGAAGATTTTGGCTCCATTTGCAAATTTGTCTCCATCCAACATCCGCCTAATCAAAGACAAGCAGACAGGACAGAACCGAGGCTTTAGCTTTGTTCAACTCTCCTCTCCCCTGGTGTGTTAGCTCATTAGATTTATCTTATAATTTGATAGATACAAAAGATGTGCAGGTGTGCCTAATACTCAATTGTGTACCTTTTTTTTATTACATAGGAAGCTTCACAGTTGCTCACTATTCTTCAAAGCCTCCAACCACCTCTGAAAATGGATGGGAAAACAATTGCAGTGGATTATGCCAAGAGTGCGAGAAAGTGAGGGAACACATACTTTACTGTTTATTTTTTTAAATTATTTATGGCTGTGTCAATGTAATATATCCAAAAACAGCAACTAAAGGGAGTCATGCCTCCTATTTGATTGTCTTTTTTATTTGAATATCAATTAATTGCATAGTAAGCTCTTAATAACTCTCTCTTTCACTTAACAGAGAGTCTTCACATGCAGATGCGATCAGAAATAGCGCACTTTCAGTTGCTAGCACAGCCATAGCTGCAGCCCAGTGGTCATCCAGCCAGGTATTTAAACTAAAAACGGACACGCGCACCCACACACGCGTGTCTCTTTACATAGAAATGATGAACTACCAATTTTACCTTTCCTAATCTGCTCTTATTGTGCTGTGTTTTAATACTTAAGTTAAAGCAAGGTTCTGGTGCTGTCACCGGTGTCATCAACACTCCAGAGAGCTTGGCACATCAAGCACAGGTCAGTACATCCTACTTACCCTCAACAGTATTCACCCTATACGCCACTTTAGATCCTTTTTTTTACATGGATCAAACCATTGACTATTTTTTTTTCTTCCTTTGCTTACAATTCAACACTAAATTTTACATCACCCAACATACAAAGTATTTTTAATGGCAAAAGTTTCATACACAAACTGCTTGACTTTGTCCCCATCATGTGGCATCATCATTTAATATTTTATCAACATACTAAATGAAAAGTGCTATATGCTTGGCTTTCTGAGGATCACTAAAACCCCATCCTAGATCTGGCAGGAAATGTTAATGCAATTAAACAGTCTATTCATTCTCACCATGGGGACAGAATTTTCAAGTGTGGCAGCAACAAACTGAAGGATTGCCTCCTGTCATTGGTGATGGATTGCTTGGAGGTAATTAAGACTAACTTCTTTTCTAGTTTATTTTTTTTATATACAAAACTTAATTTGCTAACGTCCCTTTTACCAATTATCCTTAGCTGCTCCTGGGATAAATAATATGCTACCCGCAGGTGTTGTCTTGCCTCAAGTTTTTCAACCCGTCCTTATTAACCAGGCTGCCACACATGTAAGACATACATCTATGACGTTGTTATGTTCCTCATTTGTATGCTTAAATCTTGTTCTTTCTGTCACACTAGTTGGCAGGTGCATTAGATCCAACCCAACTGGCTTCTACCTTTGGTACAGCGTCACTGGTCCCTGCAGCAGCAGCAAATATTGCTCACCGAAACATTGGAACTGGTAACAATTGAAATTCAATGATAGAGGAAAAGTCTTCATTTGTGTTTTGCATACATTAACATTATTGCTCTCTCACCTGTAGCTGGCCCAGACACGTCCACATACCAGTATGATGAGTCTTCTGGTTACTACTATGATCCGAACACTGGACTGTACTATGACCCCAATAGTCAGGTTTGTATACATTAAACAGTGACATGGATTATTTAAATATATAGTGTAAAAGTAGTCAGGTTTTTGTCATATCTGTAATTTCAACAAATGCTGTATAAGCAATATATTAATGAGTTGTTTTGTCATTTTAAGGAGGTAACTAAAGTAGTTCTATGAATTTGGTTCAATAGTATTACTACAACGCGGAGACGCAGCAGTACGTTTACTGGGACAGTGACAAAAACGCTTATGTCCCTGCGCCGTCTGCAACGGAAACAACAAACTCTGCTGGTGGTTCATCTACTTCAAACACTAGCAGCAAGGAGCCCAAAGAGAAAAAAGAAAAGCCCAAAAGCAAGTCAGCACAGCAGGTATGCACTATAGTAAATCATCATTTGTTACAGGGATTTATTCCAAACCCACATCCATGAGGTGAAAAGCTGCATGTTTTTTATGGCTTTAACCTTTCCAAATGCTTTGGCCTAAGTATTAAAACATACATAATTTCCTCCATATATTCCTCATATTACAACTACTTTTCCCTTCAATCAAATAATACTTCCATTTTTTTTAAATTCTAGATTGCAAAGGATATGGAGCGCTGGGCTAAGACCTTAAATAAGCAAAAGGAGAGTTATAAAACAAATGTACAAATAGCGGGAACATCGAGTAATGAAGAGAAGAAAGAGGCTCCTGATGCATGTTTCTCCATTTTTGAAAAGAAGGTAGTAGCATCTTATTGACCCTATGTCATTGGTCCATTGGAATTATTATATTATATTTAGATTTCAATGGTAATCTTACTTTCCAGCAAATGGCCACGTTTGAGATGCCGTCCCTCCTCACCGAACAATTCCACATCACAGAACAGGAGCCTCCAGTGAAGGTTGTGTCCTGCCCGGCTTCTATTGATTCTTTTTTTAAAGCACAAACTTGAACTTTCATGTGTTTTCTCCCGCAGAGTGAGCCAATTGTCACCACCGACAGGGACAGCGACCCAGAGGAGGGCGGATCGGATCAGAAAATGGACAATAGCATCAAAATAACTGACTGGGCCAAAATGGTTTGCCTCTTGTGTCGCCGTCAGTTCCCCAATAAAGAGGCTCTGCTTCGTCACCAGCAGCTTTCTGACCTTCACAAGGTGAGGATGCTGGAACAGCAGGTGATCTGCAACTTGTCAGGAATATTCTGAGTTTTGCCATCTGTTCACTCACAACGCTTAAACACCAGATGGAAAAATACATCTTGCAATGCCATCCCTGTTTATATATCTATAAGATCTGTATAAACATCTTTGAGAAGGTTTAAGTGTCTGTATTCATTATTTGGTAACTTTGTTTCTCTTAATTATCATAGCAAAACCTGGAAATCCACAGAAGATCACAGCTTTCTGAAGCTGAATTGGAGGATCTAGAGAGGAAAGAGACTGAGGTATTTGATTATCTTTAATAAAAGCAAAAAATATGTTTATTCATAATAAACTCCTATTTAATGCTACTTGGGTAAGCACCCAAGAAGTCAGTGATTTCTTAGTGACAATTAAGTTACTCCAGCATGTTTTAGTGTTTTTTTGCCATCACTGATGTGCTATGTTGAATAATTTTGTATTGTCCATAGTTGAAATACAGAGACCGGGCTGCAGAGAGGAGAGAGAAGTACGGCATTCCGGAACCTCCTAAGAAACACTTGAAAACCACAAAGCGGCCTCCCCCAACAATGTAAGTACTCATTACATTCAAATATTCACATTTGTGAAAGGGCATTTTTCCAAAAACTGTTGAATGTGTAATCATACATGCGTGAACCACACTAGCATTGCCATTTGATCATGTTTACAAATTAGTGTTGAGTTGAGCCAACCCCTTTTCAGTGGAATTCTTTTATTATTCATTAACTCATTTAATGTCAGTGACAGTGATCAATGGCTTTCCAAAATCAGAAGAAAAAAATGTATTTCATTTTTCATTCATTCATCTTCTGTACAGCGCATCCTCATAAGGGTTGCTGGAGCCTATCCTATTTTACTTTGGGCGAAAGGCAGATTAAATTTCCAATCCAGAAATATATTTATATAAAAAGAAAATTAAAACATATGCTATTTTTAGCAACAACCAACAAAAAGTTAATCAATTGTGCCCCACCTCCAACAGCCATTACGATCAGCCGACCAAAGATGGCCTAACGAGTGATAACATCGGGAACAAGATGCTGCAAGCCATGGGCTGGCAGGAAGGGAAAGGCCTAGGACGCCACCAACAGGGCATTACTGTTCCCATATCGGTGAGTTCATTCCTAACATCTCTCTGCACAGATGCTCTTGCCTTTCTCTTAGAAAACAATTAGCACCATTCCCTGAGGCATGTTGGCACTTATTCATCTCTAATGAGTCTTCGTGTCTGCTCGCAGGCTTCCATGAGGACAAAGGGCACTGGCTTGGGAGTTAAGGGGAGCACCTTAGACGTGCCGACAACAGGAAACTACAAAGATGCTGTCCGTAAAGCCATGTTTGCGCGCTTCTCTGACATGGATTGAAAAACCCTATCACGTTTTTACGAGAGAAAAAAAAGGTACCCCATCAATTTATGATGTTTAGGATTAAAGACACCTGTCCCTGCTTTGAGCAAAAGACAAATTCTGCTTTATTTTTAGGCAACCATTCCAATTCACACACACAACTAGTCACTGAGCACTAGCCGAGGCAACATGATATTATCTAACTGAACTCATCCTTTATTTTTAATGTCATTTTCTACAATACAATTTTCTCTTTCCAAATGGCCATTCCAGTTGCGCAAACATGTATATGGGTTTGTATAGTAAAATGTAAGATTCCTTAACAATATGATCATTAAAAATTGATTTATTTGCTCACTGTTATATTTTATTCCCCGTTTGATATTCTGTATAACAAGTAGACTACTATTAAAATTCAATCCAAGAGTCAATGATATCAGATTGAATAGCTTTTGTCTTTCAGCAAGTCCTTTACAGTACTTTATGAAAAAATCAATTACAAAGACATCAATCTATTGTTAATTTAATTAACTAAAGTACCTTGTAGTATCTTCCAAGTACAGTTTAACCTGTGGCAGCTTCAGAAGTGTACATTAAACTATAAACCGTGCTGTTGTTCCACTTTACGTTCCATTCAGTCAAGTCCTGTGCTCTGCCAAATGCACGATTTAAAATTTGCGATTATAAATATTAAACATTTTAATGTATTTTCGCGATTGTCGGCTTTGACCTCTTTCTAAACAAATTGAGGTGGGTTTTTTTCCACTTGTTGCCCCGCCCTACACCACAATCAATCACTCAGCCTAATCCTTCAAAGATATTAGAAAATCCGCCTTTTACACTCGCAATTCTGTTATATATTTTTTTCTTGTAGTGGATTGGTTCTTCATTATGTTTACAGGAATGACATGGTGCTTCCCACAGGGAATTCCTCAAGTAATTTTGTGTGTCTGTGCAGTGTTTGCATGTTGAAAGACAAGGCTGGGCAGTGGGCCGCCCATTATGAAGATGACTTAAAAAAAAAATGAAGTCTAAATAACCCGTGTTGACAGAATAACAAACCACACAAGCTCCCTCCCCTCTTTGCTCTGACAGATGTCTCCTTCACAAACATACTGACTACCCTTGATCTTTTGCTTTTATGTAATTATTACACTTACTGCAAGATGCCGTTTTTGCTTGAGTCCTTCCAAATTGGTGGATGTTGAAAACTCAAGTGCTAAACAACTAGTATCTCATTTTCCCAAAATGACCACATTTATTTCCAAGTGCATTCCAGTGCTATTATAATCACAATGATTACATTTATATCCACGTACTTGATGACTTGAGTTCAGTGCAGCAAAACCAGAAAGCCTACCGAGGTCAAATGCAACTGAAAATAAAAGTTGATGGCATTAAATCTGACAGACACCCATCAGAAGACTCAATTCACAGATTCATTCAGAGTGAATTTTGCAAGCTAAGTTACATAACTTTTGCATGATGCTTTACTTCTTGGCATGGACCAATAAGAAACTGCCACATAATGAATGTGCTGGCCATCGTCCTTAATTGAGACTGATCGCAGCACCTTTCAATGTGAGTCAACAATATGTAGTGTCTGGAATTATAAATATTTTCTTTCTAATAGTTAATGGCTTGAAGACATGTGGGTTGATCCACTTATTTGGTTGGCAATTTTGACAGAGGATTTTTTTTAAAATCCCCAGCTTCTGGCCCAAATTTAGCTGGGTTAGATAGGCTCCAGCACCCCCGGGGAAAAAATTGTCCAAAAATTGTGAAAAATTAAAATCAGAGCTAATTTTTTTTTATAAAATTACG
Organism: Stigmatopora nigra; assembly: GCF_051989575.1. Taxonomy (NCBI): domain Eukaryota; kingdom Metazoa; phylum Chordata; class Actinopteri; order Syngnathiformes; family Syngnathidae; genus Stigmatopora; species Stigmatopora nigra. Next base: position 4,705,714 of record NC_135517.1, read on the forward strand.
GAAATTATGAAAATTACAGTTCTCTCTCTCGTTGTCCGCTGTTGAGCATTAGAAATTGCTCCGAGGTTTGCGTGTGAGCGTGAATGTTGTTTCTCTCCATGTGCCCTGCAATTGGCTGGCCTCTCGCGACCCTTGTGAGGATAAGTGGTTCATAAAATGAATTTAAAAAAAAAAACAATGAAAGAATAATGACATTGAAGAATATGAGTCTACATCCTTGTGGGTTTAGTCCGGAGTGTGTGGTAGGTGAAGATGCTGCATGTGCATGTCTTTCTTTATACTTGGTATGCCGAGGGAAAGGATGCAACTGACAATCCCAGGAGAAACGCGTGCAGATGACCTAGAAATGGAACAAAATCACACCCACGCATAGGATGAGCGCACATGACTTCAATCCGCCCTACACATTGTGGATTGCGCATCAAGTGACGCAAATACATTGCAATTGGACAGGTTCGCCTGGGAGATCCACGTGAGTTATATTTTTGGATGCTATTAAAGGAGACGTCCACGGGTGTTAAGAAAAAAATGTGTATGTGACGTCCTCACATCCCATTCACTTCTCTGTCGACTTACTGGGCATGCGTGAGCAAACAGGCGGTAAACCTACGGCGATAAATTCCCATACTCGATTTATCACCTCGCCATCAAGTCGCTCTTCTTTTTTTAACGTCTGATTTGGTTTTCCCACCGTTATAATAATAATATTATAGTATTCGTGTGAGGATTTGAGGGAAAAGACGAGGGTAGTGGCAGTTGAGAGGGGCTGTAGGGGGGCTCCATCAACATTTCCAACAATCCTTTTGATTGGAGTCGCCGCGTGCGTGCGCGCGTGCGATAGGCGGGTCGAAAAAAAGCGCTCCTCGCATCCCTCATCGAAGGAGATTAGGGCCAAGGGGGGAGGTAAAACACATGCAGAGGTGGACACGACGGAAGACGACACAAGACTGAGCGATCCATCTCGTGCGGACATATTCCAGAGTTGGAGGACACTTTCTTCTCCGGTAAGGCTGCCAACGATTGGCTTTTAACTGTCACTCATTTCTATTGGGAACGTGACAATGGGAGAAAGCATAATTCTGAAAGTGAAAGTATACAGTTTTTATGCATTTTCTGCTGTGCCAATGTTCTCATTATGTGCTGCATGAATATTTTAATCTTTCCAGTGAGCAGTGATTTTACATGGGAATATCTTATGCCTTGGCATCATCTAAAAATGGTGGTATGTGTGGTGGTAGTATTCAAATTAATTCACTTTCCAGTAAGTAACAGTTTAGGGAGTAAATAAGCTACAAAACGATTTTATGAATTGCCACTCGTATCTAAAAAATATGCATAAAATAAAATAATTATTTGTTTATTTAAAGTAACCATGCTACATTAATGTTACAGTGTTATAATCATTTAATCAGTGGAAATTTGTACACAAAATGTGGAGCTACACAGGTAAACAGGCAATGAAACAACATTATCTTATATGTAACAATGTTTTTACTACTACTACTGCAGCCTACTTAAGGGTTGTGATTGTATCAGTGAATATGTAGATGCCTGCATAAGATGGCCAACAGGTTGCCAAGGTGCAGACTCCCCAAAGAGCTGTGCAATCACAATTAAATTAATCATGATACATAGACTATTTTTTCTTCACCTTGTCCTCTTACAGAAAGTTTTTTTTCTGAGGTACAATGTTTTTGATGGATGTTCTTCTTATTGCTAACCCATGGCAGACATTTAATATGTATATTTATAGGGAACAGTTGCGGTTTAATGACAATTACATTTACTATTCAAATAGTGAATTCTGGTGTTATTAGATATAATTATGGTGTAGTAAAAAAAAGAGCTCTGTGTGAAAAATACAAAAATCATTAGTGACGGGCTATTGTCGCTTTGAAGGAAAAATGTCATCGCGTCAATGCACTTTGTTAGAAAGCGTAAGAGCTTAATTTTTCTGCCACAAGCAACAGCTGGCTCACAGGGAAACCATGTTGGGTCATCCTATGTTGATCAAGGACACTTCAGCCTCTTTTTGTGCCTAAGTATTGAGTGTCAGCATGAATGGTTGTTCGTCTCCTTGTGCCTTGCGATTGGCTAACCGTCAATTCCGGGTGTCCCCCACCTGGTGCCCATAGTTGACCGGGATTCGGCTCCCATGTGACGATCAGCGGATTAGAAAATGAATGCACATGAGAAAAAAAGATCTCCATATAACAAAAAATAAATAAATTATATGATGTACGATCGATCACCTTATGCCCAGTAAAGTATGTAAATGCAAAATGAAGTAAATTTGATTTTACTGCAAGGTCAAATACTAATCTTTTACAGTAAACTGGATGACAGCACTGCAAAGGCAATTCGTACATGATGAATCTGATAAAGGGCTTGTGAGCAGCAGGTGGCAGTGAGAGGTGATTCAGACTATGTCCCTTTAACCTCCAAAAAATTTGATTTGTTTTTTAATTGAGGCGTCTCATGGTGTAGAAGTTCATTCGCCTATCTTTCTGTGTGCTCTACGGCTAACTGGCAACCAGTCTAGGGTTGGACTTTCTATCTTCACTGTATATAAATGACTTTACTATCGACAATGCAGAACTAGGAGAAATTGGGAGTTGAATATCACATTTCACATGATCGGATCAAACCTACAATCTCAAGGTCGAAATACATCCACTCTACCTACCACCTTTGTGTTCATGCACCATAAGGAATAACTCATAATGCTTAAGTCTGTTCTGACCGAATTTAGTAGAACATGAACATAGGGCATTTTAATTAGTATTAATGGCAGGTATTGGATTGACTATTCGGATGAGCCGAAGCATCGGAATGTGTTGAGATTATGTTTGGAGTGGTTGTTCATTGCAAATAGTACAAAAAGATCAGTTTTACCCAAATTATTTTTCATCTTGGATTGTTGCAGCTAGAATTTTATGGAAAAGTAAAGAAAATTAGTTCTTGAACCAAGTTTATATTCAACTGTGAGTGCCACAACTGAATGCAATTTAACTGATTAAATGATAATGATTCAAATACAACATTCCCAATGATACTTGACTCCAATTGAATGATATTGATGATTTAAATTTGATAAATTTAAATTCGTTTTTGAAGATATTGTCGAGATAATGCAAAAAAATGTAAAGGGCCGAGAATGCTGAGCTGGACTTTACATAGGAATCGTGTGGATGACCATTAGTGAATGAATGCACATAAGCATGGTGTCCAGCAATTAACAGTAGACTGACTCCTCATCATTCTTTGAAACTTCCATGTGAAGAAGATCAGCTTGGTAACACAGTGGTCGCACACGGTAGATTGTACTTCCAGCTGGATGAATCCTTTGGCCCCCATCATGCGCCCTTTCTTTTGCGAGCTTCCCGTGCGATGACGGTGAGGCAGATGCCAACAGAGGGAGGCACTTTGTTTTAGGGCACATGACTGAGAGAAGAGAACTCTGGTATTATACAACAGTTGGCAAGTTTCAAGTTTTCTTATTGTTCTGACTAATACATGAGCATACGCCTTCCTCTTTGGTTCTATCACTGGGTTCCTTTGTATTTGCTCGCTGGACATGCTGCCTTTGTTTCCACAATGCAAAACTAACCCTCTTTGGATGACGATTTGCCGCTAACAAAGTCTTTTTGTTCTCTCACCAACAAGTTTGTTTAAATCTAGAGTCAAATTGTGGTGTGTGTGTGTGTATGTATATATTAACAAAATTCAACTGAAACTTACAAAAACTAAGCAACTTAATTCTACTGCATATACGCATATAAATGAAGCTCTTTTAGTTTTTTCCAAGTTCCTATGTCTACTGTATTTGACACTATATCTTAAAACTAAAATGATTTCAGTATTTAAATGAACTTGCAAACAAAAAATGTTAAAATGTATATGTGATAGGGCAATATTTTTATTCATTTACTTTGCTAGATTAATTTGGCGCACTATAAACTTGTTTAAGGTCGAATTTTGACTGACAAATTACAACAACAAATCAGCATGGACAGCATTTAAAAAGCATTCTGAATTGCTGATCCAGTGTTATCTTATATCAAGTGTTCTAGCCGTAGTTGAAATTTGTTCCCTAGGGCGGATATTCGTAAATCTGAACAGCTGTACCCACCTATTTTTGTTCAGAGTGAAGGATTACAAGAACATATAGGCCTGATGCTATCACAGCCCGTTGACTTTCTTTTAATTTAGACAGATGTTGTTTTCATTGATAGTGTGGTAACACTTACACAATGATTTGTGCAATGTTTTTTTAGTTAGAGTGGGGGTTTTAACTCCACTGTAGATATATATGACAAAATACTACATTTTACAAGCAAGAATTTACGTAAAGGTTTTATCCTAATTTCATGGCAGATCCTTCCAAATCCGATTTCCGGTTTCAACCAAGTTTATTTCACAAAAAATATTCCCTGATAGATCTATTAGCAGTCCATCAGTAAAATCGTGACCACGTTTAATCCCTTAATCTGATGAAAATCTGTTTCCAAAGCGTAGTGTGATTTGCTTTAGTTGTTCCCGCTTACAAATACTATGTGTGTAGTAGTTTATTTGTCCCTTGCATTTCTACTTTTCCTTCACATATTTGTAAAAAAAACTAAATAATTATAATAAAATATTGTACTAGGGGCACACTGAAGGAAGGTTCTGATGCACATTCATTGGGAGTATCATCAAAGTGTGATTTGAAGAATAAAGGTTAAGATCTAAAACAAATATGCACATAGAGTCCGAGTGCACAGTGATAGCCTGTTCAGGTATCACTTTAGGAATAACAATCAACAAAACTACTCCGGAGCTGACGTCTCTCAGGACAAAGGCTTGCGTCAGAGCAAGCGGAATTAAGGCTCAGCTTGTTTTGGCAAAATGAGGTGCTGATTTGTAGAGGGCCTCAAAAAACAACCTTAGTTGTCTTTAAAAGACTAATTTACTGCTCCAACAAAGACTACTGCAGTATATGATTTACTCATCCTTTGATAGCATTAATAAAACAACTTTATATGATGATGTGGACATATATTATTACTCATTTTCATCTTCCAGTTCATATTTTCTTGTAAAGTTGTTCAAGGGTTATGTTCATTTTTCTAAAGACTCCACAACTGACAGATTTATCCTTATCGTGTCAGTCTTTCCGTGTTCTGCAGTGCTCTATGATGCATTTAAAAAAGAAAAGCATTGGAGCGCAAGAATGAATGAGAAAGAGAATCCTTTGCTACTACTTCATAATGGCCTCTTCTCTAACATACAATAAACCTTACATAAAACATAAGGTGGTGCAATTACCCTATGTATTCATGTTCCACCAAGCAATACAGTTCACTTGAATACGCTACACCCTGATGTGTTTAGTAGCTATGCAAGCAGAATGGCCCCCCAAATCATGACTTCATGAAGACATAGACCAGTGATTTCAATGAAGAGATAAAACATGACATAATTTCATGGACCATGAGGTCAAATGCCTTTAAATCTACTCCTACAGAGTTTATGGTTTCCAAAAATGTTACAAAGGCCCAAGTTTTATTTTAAAAATGGGTTTCATTCCTTAGACCAGTGATTCCAAGGACTTGTGCTGTGAAAAATGACGGTAATTTATTTTTTATATGAGATAATTTACTGTTAAATGTTCATCTATGGCATTTCAAATATATCCGAGTGCCCCCCTCCTCCGGCCCGAAGTCATCTGGGATAGGCTCCAGCACCCACCCGCAACCCTTGATAAAGTGGTTCAGAAAATGAATGAAATGCTCTGCTGCCTTTGATAAGAACACAATGATTGGTCGTGCAATGACTCTCACCAATCAGATGTACGGTTTGTCGCCACGCTGCTCCAAGCCTTTGGGGTGGCACTCGTGTAACTAGACAAGCCATCGTCTATTATCCTTAAATGGCCTCCCCCTTAGTGGTCTTGAGATTTGTGAACTCTGTGAGTGGCAGTGCGTTTCTGTGCGCTCATTTGTCGAATGTGTACGAGCCATGGCTGCCGTCAGCGATTCCGCTACAACTGCACACGGAGAAAGGACCGTGGCATTTGCTGAATCCAAGGTGGCGTCTTTTCAATTGGAAGTTTTTTTTGTTTTTTTTGTTTATTTCAACTCTGTAGAGTGGCCCAGCAAAGTACAGCCAAATCGGCCTGGCAGTATAATGATGCCCGGGCACAATAGTGCCACTGTTACCCAACCTGTTCCCAGGAAACGACACAACATGTGCCATTGTGTACTGTGCTTTGCTGCCCAACCACGTTGCCTGGGTTTAGCCAGAGACACGGAGAAGTTGGCTGTGCAGCCAAGCTCACGGCAACATGGTTGGTAAGAGGGCTTCAGAAGAATGATAGATGAATTCTAGGTGTATTCACCTCTCTTTTTGTTTGGTGTGCTAATATCACAAAAAGCTACATTACAAGGAAAGGAAGGCTTTAGAGCGGAAGAACCCTGTGGGGATAGCAAATACAGCTGAGTGGTTGCCAAGAATGGCCCTATATAATAAAACCCTTGCATTGTTGCTATGTTGAACACTCCTCAATAAACAAGGGGACCGAGGAAGAAGTGTCAAGCGAAATAAATAAAAAAAGCGACAGTTCAAACCGGTTGGTAGCTGGTCCGAGCTGGTTCCTCTCTTTATAACTGCACGGCATTTGAGTGTGTGTGTGGCAACCAGTGTGCTCTCACTTCTAGCTTTCAAGGGTGCTTATGCAGCACAGCAAAAGGGATCATTCAGTGCCAGCCAGCTGGGGGGGCCTTTTGGTCTGTGCCGTCCAGGAGAAGCATGTCACAAACGCCATTCTGAGTCAGTCGGTCGTCTAAGACAGCACAGCACGACTCCTAGGAAATAGCCAAGTGTGCCACAATTTAATGAAAGTCCCTTCTTTCGCTTAACCTAGACCTGTCAGTTGATATGTCAATTATGATTGGAATCTGTCAAAACATCTATTCAATCCAATTCTTTACTGATTTTTTATTCCGGGAAATGAATGTTTTTTCTCATTGTCCCTGGTAAATCGAATCTACACTTTTTGCCAAAACCTGCTTTTGAATGATTTCAAGTTCACAGAACATAGATTGATTTAAAAAAACGTGAGCACAAGTCATTTGATGACTCAGATTTTGTATTATTATTCAATTTTTCCCCCCAAATGTGACTCATCTCATCTTTTGAACCACTTTGTCCTCACTAGGGTCACGGGTGGGGGGTGCTAGAGCCTATCCCAGCTGACTATGGGCAGGGGACACCCTGAATTAAATAGGTGGCCAGCCAATTGCAGGGTACAAGGAGGCAAACAACCATTCATGCTCACACTCATACCTAGGGGCAATTTAGTGTGTCCAATCAGCCTACCACACATGTCTTTGGAATGTGGGCAGAAACCGGAGTACCCGGAGAAAACCCACGTAGGCCCTGGGAGAATATGCAAACTCCACACAGATGGACCGCTCACTGGGAGTTGTTAAATAATGTACATGGCATCAATTTAAAAAAATCCAGATAAAACTGAATTAATGGATTTTAAATGAATTTTGTGGTTATTTTATGATTTTAATAATTATTATTTATTATTCATTCCCATCTACAGATTCCCGGTGGAACATATAAGCTCATTCTCCAAGTAACGGCATACAAGTGAAGTTGTCTTAGCCACAAAGACAACAGAAGACATGAGCGAGGACAAGCCTGCTGAGGGTGCGGAGACGGCCCCCTCTGAAACAAACGCTCTTCCAAATGGTAGAGGTCATGATGCAATTGATGAGATGCCACCGCCTTCCAAAATACCACCTGCGGATGATGGCCAAACGTGAGTGTGTCTTCATTGTCTTTCTTTTAGACACCTGACAATGTAATTAGGCTGCAAAGAACATTTGCCCGAAAACTGAATATGAAACATGGTATAAGTTGTTCATCAATGTCAAGATACGTAATGTGGCCTCACAGTTTAGCTGGCTTAGGATGTCGTCTACCCGCTGGCCCGGTTACCATAGTAACTGTCCCATAACTGCAGGGTTTAGGGTACAAAGCTTGTAACAGCCAATGTGATGTAATCGCTCGGTGTGTGTGCCTTTAAGCAAGACTCTGACTTCCTCACTATGCATCCATGGATAAACAATGCTGTTTGAATTGCCTAAGCTAAAAACCTAATTATCTCATCCCTGCTGTCTGGCAGTCATTTGCTAGCATGTAAACGCTTCCGTCATAGAAAACTATGTCATGGCATTATTGTTGTCATTGTACGTATTATGACCAATAATCATTTCTAATTGTGCACTCGTTGGGTGATGGATGGCCTCTCTACAATACCTGTAGGGAAACGGCACCTAATAGTGGCCAGAATGTTAGGTACGTCTATGCTGAAGATCTCAATTGTGTTTTCTTTTCTCTCAATGTTGCATGTCAATAAGTTAGGTGCCCATAGGATATCTAATGCTAGCCCCTTAAAATTCAGTTTCCGTTGTATGTCATATTGATTTAATAGTTGTTACCCTGTTAAAATACATTTTAATAATGCTAAAAACCCTTTTTTCTATATTAAATACAATCTAACAATACATGCAAATAACAAATGGTGTACTCTTGCCAACACATAATACTATGATGACAAATAATTACATTAAATCATAATTATGTAAGCATGCTCTGGTCCAGATGCCATTATAGAAAGGCAAATACATGAGCTAATCAATGTTCAAATATGTGGGCACTTATAGTTACTTATAATAAGACTTGATTTTATTTTGGTACAAAATAAAGTAAAATACATACAGAATCAAAGCCACCTCATATTGATGTTAGCAGTTAATATCATAGCTGTGCATCATTGCTGTTAATAGTTTTATCTTTATATATTTTTTTCATTGTAGTCCCAACAGAACTGAGAATACGGAGAGCAACCAGCCAGAAGGACATGAGTTCACCCCAAGTGCCGAGAGCAAAACACCTCGATTTACTGATGTAAGGACATGTGACCCTGAACTGTAATGTACAACAAATGCAAAGAGTATTAACATGGAATTGTCTGCTATCTGTTTATATAGTTTGAGGGAAAAACATCCGTTGGAATGTCCGTCTTCAACTTGGGCAACGCAATCATGGGAAGTGGAATCCTCGGTCTGGCGTATGCGATGGCCAACACAGGAGTTGTTCTCTTTTTGTAAGTTCTTTGCATATTCAAGTTGTTTTTGTTTTGTAAAGAAAGGCACAGTGGATCTCAATTGTTTTTTTTATAACTATAATCTCAAAATAGGCTCATTAAATGTAACTGATAACATCAACACTTTCCCCAACACATTTACCTCCTTTGTTTTTTGCATCTCTAGCGGAAGGTGTGAAATTGGGAGGCGGGTGCTATTTCTCACAAAACACAACAAAAATATCACATATATAGATTTCCAGCACAGGTAAAACAATGATATGGAACTTAATTTTAATTTTTAAAAAAAGGGAAAAAAGATTCCTGTATAATCAATCAATTTTTTTGGCCATCAAAATACCCGTTAACCAACATTCAAAGATCCTAGTATCCCTTATTAAGAATAAGGTAATATAGCTACATTGTAGAAATATAGTAGCAATGGCAAGCACATTTTTATCCCATCAGATTTGTGTCTGCCTAAAATTATTTAATGACATTATTGAAGTGTTTGCCAAGGCAGTCATGTCTGGGGGATTTGCCCTAAAAGCTTCTTATATTCAGTTGAGTTGTGTGGTCTCACGTTTTTAGCTTTGCGACCTGAGTGAACCTAGTATGTGTGTGTGTTTGACTCTTGCTCACTGGCAAGCACATAGCAGACTACAGTACTCCATCCGGCTCCATTCCTGGGCAATGCTTCATTCAACATTAACCCAACAAGTGACCAGTCCAGAGTGGATTATAGCTTTCGCCTTTGGACAACTGGGAATGGCTCCAGATAGTGTGTAACTTTGAATAGGATTAAAATTGTCTGTAGGAACAGCTCATGACCAACATGCTTGCGTTTATATCCTGTTAAAATTAAATTATATTATTTGCTTAATATAATTTTATTAGTTTGCTTTATATCCTAATGATTCCAAGCAAGCAAAATATTGACTCAGTGGGGTTTCAGCTTGTTGGTGACTAGGAATGCAGTGAGAATGCTGAGAACTGAGCAACAGTGGTCCGAGTGTGTGATTTTAAAATACATTTTTCAATGAAATATCAGTCTGGATTGTTACTTGTCCCAAATTTACAAAAGAAATGAAGTAAATCGCCATTAATATAAGTAAAAATTGAATTATTTGAACATAAAAATGAAGTATAGCTAATAAAACAGAAGAAATGTGAAAATACTGATTCCTATATCCAGCAAAAACGTACTGTAAATCAATAAAGCAATGATGACAAGTAAAAAAAAAAAGGAAAGAGAGATTATTGTTAACTTGGGATTTTCTCTCAATCTGTGAAACCCAACATTGCTTTTGAAAAAGTTCATCTGCTGTGTAGCTGCTTAGTGTGCTAGAGGTCAGAGGGCAGACAACTTGATCAGCTGCAGTAACAATCCAAGATAAAGGCGAGCCCTGTGGACTTGCAAGCATGTATCTATACCACAGCTGCATAAATAACTGCAATGGCAATGTGTAGTGCAAGGTAAAGAAATACATTTTTATTTGTATTTACTCACAGTTGGTTTGGTTAAAGGTGCCATTTAGTGTTTTTCACCCCATTCTCTTTGATGTCCTTTTATCAAGTTTGCAAAAATTGCATTAAAACATGAACCAATTATCAATTTGCAGGGTTCTCCTAACAGTGGTGGCCGCCCTTTCGTCGTATTCAATTCATTTGCTGCTCAAGTCTTCTGGTATTGTAGGTATGTAACATGAAAGACCTTATAGACTTAAATAAAATAAATAATTATTATGTAAAAATTTGGTAAATAACATAATCTAATTGTATTCTGATTTAATCATTGCATGTGATGCTAAACTATTATATGTGACTATATTGACCTAATTCTGAATAAACTAAAACATGTAAGCCTGTTAAAAGGAAAAATAAAAATATATTAGTCTTCTTGTATTAGTAGTAAAGGATAAGTACAAACCATCTAGATTGCTGTGGCAAATAGACAATTGTATTAAAGGGGAGTGGATGATCTTATTCTTTTCTTTATTGAAGTCATATTTGCCATAAAGTCCTGTAGGTGCTACATTAGATGGTGGCCTTCTAACCATTCGTATATGTCATGAAAAATACCAATTTGGGTCGAATGTACATTTCAATGATGAACTTTTTTTTCATGCTGGAAGGTATCCGTGCTTATGAACAGCTTGGCTACAGAGCTTTTGGCACCCCAGGGAAGATGGCGGCAGGTATCGCCATCACACTGCAAAACATTGGAGGTGAGCATATAAAAATAACTTCAAGATTTCTGTTCGTACATTATTTTGGCAGATTTTGCCTTGCTGAACTCTTATCTAAACAACATATGCCTACTTTTCACAGCAATGTCCAGTTATCTGTATATCGTCAAGTATGAATTTCCACTGGTCATTCAGGCCTTTCTTAGGGTGGATAAACCTGCAGGGTGAGTAACGACACTTGACCTAAAATAATTTAGTGCCATTTTGTAGAATCAAGGATTGAACATCAGACACAGTGGGAAATAGATTGTTTTTTAAAACAAATACATATAGCCCTCTCACTGTCATGACAGTTGGATACACGGCACAGCTGGCTTGTGAACAGCTGTCATACTAACCCGGAGGAAGAGAGCACCATGCTAAACCGGGAAAATCTCTCTAAAAAAAAACAGCTTCTCTCCATGAGTGCAATGTAAACCTTAGAATATCTATGGTCAAGTGCAGGTGGCCACACAGACAAAAAGTGTGATTTTAGCCCCTAACCATTTCACTCTTGGCCCACTTACAAGCCATGTTCATTATATGTTGAAGGGGATGGAACGTGTCACTCGCAAGGCATCATTAGTGATTAAATTGAGCTCTTCAAATCAGTGGAATAGAATGTTAGGAGAAGGATTTGAGGCCAAATGGAGTAGGGTTGCTTGCAAACTGTTAAGCTGATGTAAATACTTGCATGATAGCATGATGACAGTTACTAAATTATAATTGTTTCTACAGATATTCAGATGAAAAGCTTTTAAATAGTGACCCACACCTGAAATTCATTATATTTACTCATTAAATACCCAAATCATAATTTCTAGTCTGTGGAAAAAATCCACACACATGGGAAATCTTATTTTGGACTTGCACTTTTATAATTCTCTCAATATTTATTTCATTGTGAATGGAATTTGCATAATAATGTACATGTATGTCTAATTTATTTTTTCTTAAGCCCCTATTTTTTTATGAATGATGGTGGGTTTGTAATTCTGTGTTAATCATGGAAAGATTGTATACCTCCCTGCACCAGATGTCCAGAGGGCAAGGTGACAACAGAATAGATGAGGCTCAACATTTTTTTGTGTGCGTGCCTGTGGCAGGGCTATACAGCTATCAAGAGCGTGTGTATCTATGCATTTTTTGCACTTGATGGAAGAGAAGAAGGCTAGCACCCTATCTAAAAATAGCCCCTTGTTGTTTCACACTAGTATAACGCATGCATCGCACGGTTATGCTTTGCCAAACCTCCCTCTGGATTCAAAATCTTATTTTTTGCATAGCAATATCTATAACTACCTTCAATTGTTTCCATAATTGTTATCCCCAACAATTAGTCTGCATGACATAACCAAGTGAGCTGTGACAAATTTCCAATTTGACTTGGTTTTAAGAAATTGGGGAAGGAATTATTTTTATTTCTGCACTCAAAGCAGTTTCATACTATATTGTCATTTTATGCAGTACTCAATGAAGACATAGTTTTGAATAAATAGTATTTTTTTGTTTTCGTGATGGTCTAATTTTGCTCCCTATCTGCAGTGAATGGTACATGAACGGCAACTACCTTGTGATCATTGTTTCCATCGCTGTGATCTTGCCACTGGCACTCATGAAGCAGCTTGGTGAGTCAATGCACTGATATTTTTTAAGTATATTAGCATAAAACTTGTGACATATATAATCCTTATGTACAGTGTTTCCTCAAGATATGATTTGAACTCTTGCCAGATATTGCTCTTTAGTCAAGATTCCGGTAAAATTGCCTGAAATATGGTTTATATCTAGAAAATCTGTATTAAGTCAGTTTATCTCCAGGCAGAAACTGTATTAGGCACACATTTAAAAAGTAAAAGCAAGTTCAATGAGTTCACTTCAATGTTCTAAAGTTAAAATGTGTGTCTACAAGAAACACATGAACCGGAAACAAAGTTACAATACTATCCCTTATTTCATTTGTGTACATAACCTAACTCCAAAGAAATTAGGGCATCATTTTTAAGGGATGCATTAGAGTCACTAATGAGCTCCTTTTCCCATCACATCAAATCACAAGGGAATCCAATATTACATTAGCTTCACTGTCACCCAGTGGACAAAACATTTTATATAGTTACAATAGAAGTCTTAAAGTACTGTCACTCTAATACATAAATATACAAGAAATAATGCTAATAAACTGTTTGTTTTGTTCCAGGTTATTTGGGATATACCAGTGGTTTCTCCTTGAGCTGCATGGTATTTTTCCTAATTGCGGTAAGTCTCATTTGTCTTATGGATAAACGTAAACATGGTCTAAAGAACAGTACTATATGGTGATGTACTGTAATCAGCTTGTAATAAAATTGGCACATTGACCTTCCCACCAGCTCCACAATATTCTCAGCTCGCTATTTGCGTGCTGCTGTTCCAGGCTACACTGATTGTCTGACTTTCACTGACCTACTTTTGCCTGTGGGGGCTGTAATCCATGAATTGCTCTCTCTCTCTTACTCTTTAGGCGATAGATAATGTTTGCTTAATATTCAAACTGCATCTTTTTTCAAGGTGATGCGTGTCCGTTTGCACCCCTGCAGGTTATCTATAAGAAGTTCAATATCCCCTGTCCATTTGTGGACTTTACCTTCAATGGCACTGCCGGTGGCCTTCTGAACATCACGGATCCTGGTGGAGAGGTAGACCCTTCCTGCGCTCCCAAAATGGCCAACCTCAACTCCCAAGTAAGGTTCAAGCATGGTTACGCATCCAGACTGCCACTGAACACTGCCACAACACTTATGTCATCTGCAGCATGCTGCCAGCGACATATCACTATCCAAGCATGGTCACATTTGGCTTGAAGCACAGTATAGCACCCTATGTGTCAGTGGAGGGTTCATTAAGGTGTTAATAAAGGGGAAATAAGTTCAAACGTCAAAATTGGTCAGTTAGGGCTTAACAATAGATGTGTAATTGGCAGTTTCATGACAATGCAAGGTAATATTTTTTGGGGGGGGAATAATACAGTATTTGCTGATGTTACCAAGTCTAGCTCGATTCAATTTAATTTTATTCTTTGAATTATTAATGTTAATAATAAATGAATGCAATAATTCAAGACAATCCATTGCATTCCACATCAAACACTAAAACATAAAAATATATTTTTTGATGTTTTTGAAAACTTTATTGCTGAAACTATTGAGAAATTGGGGGGCTCATCTCTGGGAAACAATTAGCTCTCTATCATGTGTGTGGCCGAGGAAAAGCCAGAAAAGCGCAACATTGGTGGTAAGACGCCTGGGATGGCGCTGCTGTATCTATGGTGACCTTTTGGGGTTCATTTTCAGACTGCCTACACCATCCCCATCCTGGCCTTTGCCTTTGTGTGCCACCCTGAGGTGCTGCCCATCTACACAGAGCTACGCAAGTATGTGCTTACAATGGGGAAAAAAAGCTCTGCCCACCTAACACACAAATGGGCTTCAATTTCAACTGCGTGTTTGGCTGATTCTTTATTTTTTTTTTTTTTTTTTTTGGCACTCCTTTAACTCCTGGCATGTGGTATGCGTAATGTTTGCTTCCAAACACAGTTGGATCCTACAATTAGTGGGTTACAGTGGAATCTCCATGGCTCAATGCTATAGTATGTCATAGTACTATGTCATAGTATGTCATTTAATATAGACTTGCACACCGTAGTAATTGTTTAGTATTTAATATCCAGGCTTTGTTACCACTTGAGACAGGACAGGGCTATATATAATGCAAATGAATGCAATCCAAATGAAAACAATTTCCAAATTTAGGAGGTCAAAAACAAGGTTTTTTGACCAAGGAGGTTCCACTAAACAAATTCAAAGGCTGTAAAATGTTCATACTGCTAAAACTAATTTAAATACTGCTTATATTTACTCTTGTTATAATGTAATTAGTCTATGTTTGTGTGTGTTTGTGATATTATATGGCTTTATCTCCATATTTCAGCCCCACCAAGAAAAAGATGCAACATGTGGCCAACATGTCAATTGCAGTCATGTACGTCATGTATTTCCTGGCTGCTCTTTTTGGATACTTGACCTTCTATGGTGAGGAATGTTAATCTTCTTCTCACTGCAGAATAACTATTGCAGTTCTTTTATACTTTTCAACATGAATTTGCACCCACTATTTGTGTACCACTACGTATTTTAATGATGTAAAATTTAATTTTTGGACTTTTTATCATTAAGGCGAAGTGGAGGCTGAGCTGCTTCACACCTACAGTCGCATTGATCCATATGACACGCTCATTTTGTGTGTACGGGTTGCCGTGCTTACTGCTGTTACACTCACTGTACCCATTGTGCTTTTTCCCGTAAGTATAATTGACATTTTAACACATTAAATATACAAGAATAAAAAATAATGTGATTCCCCACTATTTACGGGCTTTGGGGGCAGAACATTGACAATATAAGGTGGCAAATTGCACTAAAATATGAACTTTTAAAGGTTCTCTTAGCGACTTTGCAGTCTTCGTTCACTTTTTCATGTCTTTCCTTTCATCAGGTCCGAAGGGCTATTCAACAGATGATGTTTCCAAACAAAACCTTCAACTGGCCACGCCATATTGCAATTGCATTCATTCTGCTCGCATTTATTAACCTGCTGGTTATTTTTGCCCCAAACATCTTGGGTATTTTTGGGATCATTGGTAGGCATACACAACCACTGCAATTGATCAATTCGGAATGTTAAAATGTATATATTAGTATTATTTTTTTGGCTTGTATTATTATCAGGTGCCACATCTGCTCCTTGTTTGATCTTCATCTTCCCTGCTGTTTTCTACATCCGTATTGTACCCAAAGAAGAGGAGCCATTGCGCTCAACCCCCAAAATCCTGGTGAGAAACTCAAAAATAGTAATGATACGATGTATATATGGAGAAAAAAATCCCCATAATGCATTAGTTTACAGTTTGAGATCAGATAGAGAACAGGAAACAACATCGATTGATATTATTGATACATTGATATTATTTTTATTTTATGTATCTCTTGCAGGCAGCCTGCTTTGCTGGGCTCGGCTTCCTGTTCATGATCATGAGTCTGAGCTTTATCATTATTGACTGGACTTCAGGAAGTAGCAAAGCCAGTACTGGCCACTAAAGACCCCCCCACAAACCTGTCCATGAAATCAATTTTCCCTTTTTTGTGGATTTAGTTTAAACCTTGGTCATTGTGTTTTTACTATTGATCTTCCATAGACAATTTTGGAAGAGTGATCGGTTTTAAAGGACACACAGAAAAAAATAGGACTCCATTTGTTTGCACAAAACAAACTCGGTACTGTAAGACCTACACACAACACTATAGTACAGAAATATGTCCTTTTTTGGGGGGTTGAGGGGGTGTTCAAGGGTGTGCCTTGTGAGGAGATCTGTGGATGAGATCTGTTCAGACAAAAAAGCAACAATATAGGAAGGTTTTTCCTTTCTATGGTCATATGTACCTGTGCTGACACAATTTATGACTGCTGAGATAGCAAAGCACACATTCCTTTTAGCTCAATTGACCTTGTTGAAAGTTGTATTAAATTTTGAGAGGCTTTTACAACATAACCGTTACCTTAAGATTCCGTCCGAGCTCTAGTGTAGCGCAAAGCACATTTTCAACAACATTCCTTCCTCATCAATCTATATTTTATGATCAACAGGATTTTTTTCTTTCTTTTATTGCGTATCGTATTCTTTTGAATAAACTCCTTGCTGTCCTAAATTGGTTAAAAAAAAGTGGTGTCTTGAGATACAAGTTAAAATTCTTCCATGACTATAATAGGAAAAATGAAATTTTGCACCACTTGAATAATTATAACACCACTGCGATAATGATATTTTAGCCAAGTGTATCATTTTTCATATTTTTCAAGCATAAAGCTAATCAAATTTTAGTGCGGCAAAGACATATGATTGTTTTAAATATAGAATAAGTGATTCTTGTTTTATGTTTAGTTTGACAGGACACTTCAAAAGTGGTTAGCATGTCACCCTCACAGTGGGAAGAACTGGGTTCAAATCCAGTTCTGTCCACCTGTGTAGAGTTTGCATGTTCTCCCAGGGCCTTTGTGGGTTTTCTCCAGGTACTCCGGGTTCCTCCCACATTCAAAAACATGCATGGTAGGCTGATTGGACACTCTAAATCGCCCCTAGGTATGAGTGTGAGCATGAATGCTTGTTTGTCTCCTTGTGTCCTGCGATAAACTGGCCACCAAGTCAGCTGGGATAGGCTCCAGCACCCCCCGCGACCCTAGTGAGGATAAAGCAGCTCAGAAGATGAGATGGTTGTTATCAATCAACTTGAATTGAATTGACTGCCACTATGTAGTGCTGGTCTGAAGTAAAAACATGAATTTTGACAAATATGGCTTGTATCTAGAAAAACTCTTAAGTATTGACTCTTATCCCAAGGCACCACTGTTTATGTTTTGTTTTGAATAATTACCTATACTGGAGACCTCAAAAGCATTACCTCGATGTATCCTTTTTGGATTATTTTCAAACAAACAACAACAACAACAGGATAGAAGGTGCATTATTATTTACATGACCATCTAAATAACAGGGTCCATTCAAGCAGTAGCTTTCGGTAGTCGTGTCTTCATAAACGATATATGACATGCAATACTGTCAGCATTGTTGCTGTTTAGCATTAGCACTTTCTTTCACTAAAAGCACAACATCTCTTAGCCGTTCTAGCCGAGTGATTACGTGTAAAACACTTTAGACTTGTTTGGGCGTGTCTCTTTTCTATAACACAATATATGCTGTATTAATCAATCTAATGGAAATTCCACAAAAGTAGCATCGTGTCCATGGGTGTTATATCAAATGGTACTTGAATTAACAGAAACTTTCCTCATCTTCTTCTCCTGATCTATTTAATAGGGCAAAGGTGAATAACAGTCGTATGTATCGGTGCAGGTTTTTAATATTTATGAAAGGAAGCATCACAGTTATAGTGACTATACGGTGGTGTTGTCAAATTTTAATATACATCTACGTATATACTCCCAATAACTGAAGTACAATTCAAGTGTTAAAGCAAATGTACTATGCCACCAGTTGTACAGTTGGCTGATGCTGCTCAAAATCATTAGTGCTCTTGTCAGCCTTTCTGTATTTTAACATTGTTATTTTTGCTTCACATTGTTAAACTGGTCATTACTGTGTGAGTATTTGGTTGTGCTTTCAGTTTTTACACAACAAATGTTGTTTGTCCCCATTTTTATTTGCTGTGTCTCTCTCTCTGCTTACAAGAGTTTTCTATTCATTTATAGAGCGGTTAATTTGGGGTCAGCCTTTGTGTCTGCAGAGATTCAAATGGGTCTCCAAATTATTTGATTTCCATGCAAAACAGAAAACTCATCAAAGATGTGAAATATTATTAACTGTGGTCGGTGAAACTCAGTATTTGTGGATGATGCAACAAAACCTCTTGGAATCCTTTTGCCAGCTCTCAGTAACGTTTGTGTTGTTATAAATAAAAAAAATAGCATTAAACAATGACATTGGTCAGCATTTATAAACAAAAATGTAAATACTTGTACACCCTTTATATTCAATATGCATATATAGTTTGTATAATGTATATAGCAGTTATAGTTTAGTCCAATATACATATATTATATATAAAAATAAATATATATATCATTTTCAAAGTGCTTTTAAACCTATTGTCCTTCAATTGGTGTCTATTTTACTGTTTGTCTATATTTTAATATGTCAATGACAGTATTGTACTGTAAACAATGTTGCAATAAAGATAATGAAGTACCTATGTTTCGAGTGAATATTCCAATGATGATGACTATGCTGATAGGCTTGTTATTTTTCTGACATTATATTAAGTCAATATGCTATAGTAATGATAAATACATAATCAAGACATATTAAGAGATAAATAAAGGGTCAACATAATAAATAAATAGTACAAGTAGTAGTAATGTCTTGATTAGATCCTAGGTGCAGAACTCGAGTTGTCCTAGGGTCTGTTGGTCTTGGCTGTTATGGCTCTATAGCGCCTTCCAGAGGGCAGCAGGTTGAAGTGATGGAAGCCGGGGTGAGTATTGTCTTTTATAAGGCTCTCTGCTTTTCTAAGGCACTGGGACTTGTAGATGCTGGACAGAGTAGGTAGGGGGCAGCAATGATACACTGTTAATATAAAATTGAGTTGCATACAAAATATGCAATGCCAACAAAAACAATACTTCACTCAGTCCAGAGCGAATGAGGAACAGAAACTATATTTGATAAAATTACACGTTTGACTTATTCTTTTTAATTTCTATATCACACGGATAACATGATAACATTAAAATTATATTTCTATATAACTGCTTCTAAAAATACCAACCACCTAAATGTAATTATGACCAAATGATTCACACAAAGATAATCAATGTGCACTTTCCTTTACATTTTTCCCCCCTTGAAGCCCTGTGATTGGCTGGCCACCAATTCTGGGTGTCCAATGCCTCTGGCCTGAATGCAACTGGAATATGCTCCAGCACCCCCTGCGAGCCTTATGAGGATAAAGCAGTTGAGATGAGTAGATTGCATACATTTCCCGTGAAGCCCTACGCAAAAAAGGGGGTGGGAACATTCTATCTCTCTTTTTTTTTTGCTGCCTCTGAAGATTGTCGCTGACTCGTTGAATATACTCGACTCGGACGGTGACGACTGGCTGACGCAGCCTGGCTGGTCGTGGCTGAAAGGAACTTGACCGCGGGTGTGGCTTCAGACGTGACACATTTTCACTGCGTAGAAAGAATGTGTGACGTTACAAAGATATTGGGACAAAGAATTGTGTAAAACATCATCTACAAGTAACCGTGCCATGTGAAGTTACGTGCCTACTCGTTTTGATTACTAATCGGACTGTTGTTTTTTTTTCGTTTTGTTTTTGATTTCATTTTTTTTTCTTCCCTTGGAATATTTTTTTTCACACCTCCAGAACTTCCGGATTCGTCTTTTGTGAGTTGGATCATGTTTTAAAGCAAGTGTTGAATTTGGTTTAAATCGATCTAAGTATCAGTCCCTTAGTTTGTAAAAGTTTTTGGGTTGCCACCCACCTCAAAAACAAAGAGGCGCTTCTGCTACTTTTGTGAGCGATCAAGTCGTCCATCATCCAAAAAAAGGAAGTCTCTATTCTCGACTCATTTGATTCGACTTTTTTTTCTTTCCTAACAAAGGCTTTTAGCCTCTTCTTTTTTCCCTTTGGTAATTTTGATCACTTAAGCAGCAGTCCTGAAGCGAGCACTAGGAACCATGGGCTGCACCGTAAGCCAGGAGGATAAAGCCGCGGCCGAGAGGTCCAAAATGATTGATAAGAACTTGCGAGAAGATGGAGAGAAGGCGGCTAGAGAAGTGAAACTGCTCCTACTTGGTGAGTACTCAACTCTACAGGCAATTGTGCAACTCAAAGTTCCATTGCATGCCAATAAGTCCTATTTGTCTCCATTTATTGCCTTCCTTCATACCCTTAACCCAGAGAATCTACGGCTCGGGAGCCATATATGGCTCTTTTGGTAGGTCCATATGGCTCAATAGCCATATGTGGCCCTTTTAATAGGTCCTTATGGCTCAAGAGCCATATGTGGCTCTTTTGATGGGTCCATATGGCTCAAGAGCCGTATGTGGCTCTTTTGATGGGTGAGTATGGCTCTCCGCTATCTTGTAAACTTAAATATGGAAACCGTGGTGGCACTGTGGCGTTGATACCAGCTCTTGCACCTTTTTAATCATATTTTTTTACATTAGATTTTGCATACATACTCGTTGATTAGCAACAGCGTACAAATGTCAAACAAATTCAGATTTTTTACATTGAAAGCAAGATAATGACAAAATAAATTACTGATGTATTTTTAGTTTTTAATTCTGAGTATAGGTTTCAAGGGATAATATTTGAGTTTTTTTTACTTGAAAAGTGGGGCAATGACAAAAAAGTGCACAATTTCATGTATTTTTACTTTATTCTGAGTTCTCAAAGAAGAATATTGGAAACAATATGAAGAATAGTTTTTGCTCCCCTTGTCAACAAGAATCCCGACCCCTGGGTTAAATGTTGCACCAGTGTTTAACAAAGCGTTTTTGTGTGGTCCACAATAAGATGGTCCCTTGCATTTAGACTTTATGGGCTGCAATTGACATTTACACCCTGTGTGGCCTTGCTGCTGCAACAACTCAAGCACACAGACACACACACACCCACACACACCCACACTCACACACACTCACACACACTCACACACACTCACACACAGGCCTCTTTTGAGAAAAGTTTAGAGTCCAAATGGGCATTTTGCCCCTCTCCAAAAATGTTGAATGGAAATCAGTAGCATACAGTTTGTTATTTTCTCTTCTTTTTGGGCTGATTATTCCAACGCTTGTTGGGTCAGGCTGTTTGACAAGGTTTGCCTGATAATGAGTTACCCACTGTTTGGTCAGTGAGGGTGAACAGCCCAGACTTTTCCCAGAAATGTCCAGACTAGAGCATGCTCACCTCTAGTCAAAACAAGTCAAGAGTGAGAGCGTGAAGACAAGAGTGAAGGCATTTTAACACTAGTGGAATTCTCTTTTTTGGTTCCAAGTAGGGGGATTGTGAATGCTTCATTTTCATGCAGTCACATTCTGTTCCATCATCTTCATGTGTCTTTCATATTTCTCTCAGAGATCAAAAAGAGGAATGAAAATCCTGTACTGCGCTGAGTGCTTAATTTTTAACGTCCTGTGTCTTATTAAATCTCACGCTCACTGATTCAACAATATAACGAGTTGAAGCGCAATAAACACTAACACCTTTTTAAGGGAGTCAATTTAAGTCAAATCTTAATAACATGTTGCAATTCCAGAAAATATCGATACAACAATAGAACCACACACCCCTTGGCTTTGTACAAAAACAGATAATAAATGCCAGACTGGTGATGGTAAATGTGTAATTTAATGGTGTACATTTTAACTTTTACATGGTTAGAACTGATTGACTATTTTATTTCCTGGTGTGTTGTCATACATCTTATTTAAAAGGATATGGAATAAGTCTGATGATATAAGTTTCTTAACGAACCTGTACTTTCCATATCCTGGAAAAAGTAGTTGTCTACAAGCTTGAGCGTTAAACCACTGGCTGTTTTATAACTTCCGGGGAAACCACATGTTGTGACAAAAAAAAAAAAAAAGGACCATTAAAACTTAGCAGTCCTATACCAGTTAGGTTATAGGACCCAATACTAATATAATTATTCCTCTGATTAAGAATCCGGAATGTATAATCATGTGAAACTATGTTGTATATGTTTACAACCGAGTCCCATGAGTGAATCCGGTCCGCTGATTTGCCAAATGAGGACTTTGCTGCACTTCCTCCTTCTGTGTTGTCTCTACACGAATACAATTGTTCTCTTTTCGCATATTATATATTTAAGCCAAATCTCACAACTTCAAATTTGTTAGGAATACATTATGACTTTAGCAGAGATTACTCATGTGGTAAATAGTGTTTAGCTTGTTAAAATGGATTTACCATTTATCTTTGTTTATAGTTTTAAGGATTGAGTTCCATATTTAACACACTGTTGTATTTACACAAGTACACAATTTAATGAGGCTTTTCATCTTCATACTTTCAATTTTTCAATACCTCATCACAACTTCTCATTTGTCATCTTGCCCCTAAATGGAAAAAAACACAGAAAAGGTGGAAATGAGACACTGTTTTCCTCCTAGGCTGTTTGAAAACAGAGTTGTTTAATTCTGACTCTGGGTTAAGACTAATTATACACTTTACTCTTGACTGCAGGTTACATATAAGTAATTACTATCCAACAATGCGTGTGAGGATGACACTAGACGCCCAAATCACTCATTTGAGCATAAAAAAACACTCTTCAATGAAGAAAACTGGTAATTGCACTGTGTAAATTTCTGAGGCTCATGTTACTGTTGTTCCAGTTCTATTTTTGTGACACTTCTCCACTACCTTTTGAGTTAACCCCACGTTATTTCAATTGGTAGTCATGGTGATACTGTTATGACACTTTTAAAGGGTTCTCCATCACACCTCCAACAGTATTTTTTTTTACTTCTACCTTTTAGCGCCTGTTGCAGCAGCTGAAGAAACTCTCACTTCTTCTTTGGTTACATCACCTGACTAGTTCTAGCCCTTTTAACCAGACGCTGATGTTAGACTTTTAAGAACTTTTGGAGTTAAATCATTGTGTTGTTACACGATCTACTCATGCATTTTCATGGCGAGTTACTTTATTGTAGGATTTTGTTAATGAATTGTCTTTTCGTTTTCAAAGTGTTGAGCATTTGGGACCGGGATAATGATGTTGATCTGTTTAAATGTTTGCAGGTTCCACAAAGCTGTTGCTGTATAAGCAAACCACACGAGACATCACAATTACTAATCTGTTTTCAGTTACAAATTGCGCCATGCACACAGTCCCTAAAACAAAAGTTCAAATCTTGCCTTTTAGGGTGCATATAACACTACTGTGGATGATGACGTTAGATTTGGAGTATCTGATGGGAAGGGTTATAAAAATATTTTCCTTTTTTTCGTTCAACTTTATGGGTGTAATATTATTCCCAAGGCAGTGACATTAACTTGCATACTACTGGCAAATTCCACAGGATTTAATAGTAGTAATTTATTCAATGTTAGTTTAAAATAACAACAGTAAAACTTGCCACTGTATTTGTTTTGGCACAAAAGATTATGTTTAAACACAACAACAAGGATATTTCACTAAAAGGCTAAAGCTTTTCATCATGATTTGTGTTCCTTTTAGTAGATATAATTTGTAATCTCGCAGTTAAACCAACAACTGAAATTCTGTTTAATCGTAGGTTTTACCAAAGTTTTATTAACTGTCCACCAGCTTGAACCCTATTTTTCCAAAGTCTGTTGGCACTATGGGCAAACAAATAAACACAATAATGTGTTTTCGCTTAATGTGCTCTCTTGTAATTGCACCAGAAAGGATTTGTTGCCATTAGTTAATGTAACAAGGAAAATGTAATACATTCAGGCTTAAAGCCCTCATTAACAGGTAGTGAGTGCTTCTTTCCTCCCTTCTGCGTTCTTGATTGATTTTTCATTGTAGTTATTCTGTGGATATTTTTCTCTAGGCTTTTTTGCTCATTATCCATGTCGATTTTTATAGGAATTCCATCTTTCTAGCCAAGATTGTGTAGTGAAAACACCAGCATGCAATCAGATGGTTTATCTGGATCATGCACTGCTTGCATAGTACACAAACACAACAGTTTATTGTAGAAAAACATTGTAAAGCTTTGACAGGCGGTTCTGATGAAAATATTTTGGCATACATATTGACTGCTGCCACAGCAGTCCCCGAATAACGGATTAAATAAAATATATTCCATCATTTAAAGAAACGAGAACCCTAAGCATGCTGTGGTGATCAAACCTAGATCTATTCAGACAGTAATTTAGGACTAGAAACACCAGAAATTCCCAATCCACAATGTTGACTTAGTCTGCATGCTAATTACTTGCGAGCAAGCAATGTGTAGACTTACTGGGAGTGACCACAGTCAATTCCAAAATAAAGTTTTTCTTAAAAATACCTATGATCTATAGACCAAAGCTTTTCTTACACTGGCAGTGAAAGGAGCACCAACGCAGTCATTCAAAGAAATACATCAATTCTGCCAGTTGGCTTGACCGCTCACAGCCCACTCTCAGCTCTGCTGGTCCATCGCTTTGGTGACGCTTGCATGACGCATGAGAAGAAAAATAGATAATGGAAAAAACAAACATTTGCAAATCACCTGCCTAAAACAGGACTGATGCTGCTCCTGAGTAACATATTAAAATGACCACCCCTCATGTAACATTCATATGCTTGGTGTCCTTTTATAACTTATGTTTGTTTCTGACTCTCTACTTTTAAAATCATCAATTTTATCATCATAATTGATGATTATTATTATCATTTACTTTATGATGGTGGTCGCTGGACTACATGTCTGTAGAACCCTGCCCCCTGAAAAGAAAGACTCAAAATGGATTCTAGGGTGGAAGATTTTGAAACTCTTAACGTTAAAAAAAATGGTAACAGAAAAAAAAACGTGTTCTGCAAAACCCCTCACACTTCTTGTTTTATTCGACTCTGGCCTCAGTTCATAGTGACTGATCTCAAATCAGTCTAGTTGAACTGGATATCCTTTTTTTAACAATAGAAATGACTCAGATTTAACTGACAGTTGCAGCAAAACGACCTGAGAGGAAAATGGCTTCATGGCCAAATAGGATTTGTTATTGTTGTTTTTGTGTAGATGACATTTCCACTCGCCCAAGTGCTGTTAGTCTTCAATAGTCCACCTGGTGAAAATGGCAGATTTAGTTTTCCAATTTAAAGCATACTTTCGGTAAGCATATGGTCAACACTGCATCAACTTAGTTTGTTAAAGTGAGCAGCTGGTTCTTTGTATTTGTCAGTAGAATAGTTCAGTGAATCTGATTTTTTTCAAGGAAAAAACATGACGCCAATTTATTACACATTCCTATACTTCATTTTATATTGACAAATGCAATAGAAATTATTTCTAAGACATGGCTAAATGGTGCTGGCTTTATCAAACTAGGTGATCTCTCATTTTTCAGTCCTGTTCGCTGAACAAACTGTGCCACAGTTCTGCTTAATTAGTTGTGTGACGCATAGGATAACACATCAGAGAGAGTGAATGTGCCAGGCTTGGATATGGTGCTATTACAGCACCAGCCTTGAAGATAAATGTCGACCCTGCTGAATATCAAGTATTAAGGCTTTTTTTCACAATGTACTTAGTGCAGCACAGTGAGCCTTTGACGAATCCATTTATTTTGCATGTGCTGCCATGGCACAATAATGTGGCACGTGAGTTTTTAGTGCAACATTTTGGATTCCCAAGGTACATTCCAGATCAGGTAAGTGAATTAAATATATATATTTTTGAGCTGATGTACAAAGCAGCGGTGAAAAAGAGGTCTGCTCAAGTTGGCGTTTACTCGACTTGTCATTTGAATGAGAGTGGAGAAACGATCACTGAATCCCAAATTAGATTATTGTACCATTTATTTAAGGGAGCAAGTGAGTTACGCCTTGGCCACAATGAACCTACATGAGAATAGGCAATGCTTTATCCTGTTTAGAACCGGTTTTCCATGTTGTGATGGAATTATTGATTGGACACAATAATTATTAATGTTAGATTGGATGGCGGTTTCAGTCATTATGCTAGTGTTATAATATTAAATGCCTGAATGTATGTATTCATCATACGATGGGATGTTAAAATGGACTCGAGCATCGTTTGGAGTGTGTGGCTTTTACCTTTAAACTAAAATTTATGAAGAGGAAGTTTCTTAGTTGCATGTGAGCTTTCAGACAGCATGGACAGACAGGAACAGGAACTTGCGCAAGATGGGGAAGCTGTATAAGGCTCCTCAAGTCACAAGTCCGATATGGTTTAATACTCCACATGCCTTTGGGAATGACCAATTGAGTAAATCGTTTTTGCAGTTTCTTAGTCCCACTCTAGATACAAATGTTGTATGCAATTTCAGATTGGCACCCTGCATTGCAAATTTGCTTACTTTTTCTGAATTTCAGGGACTGTGTTTTAATATTTATGTAGTAAATTGATAAAAGACAATGCATTGCCAAAAACCACACACCCTTGAAGAGGAACAATGTATTTTCTTTTCCCTTGTCTTTTGACTGACCAAATCCTTAAAACTGATCGGTGTGCACTTTACCCCTAGTCTTCCTTTTTTTCCCTTCAGGGCTATATAAACCATTTTGGTTTTCGGTTTCCACTTGGAATGTGATGGACATTAGCGAGTACAATTCATTCAGTGTTCACTGCTCAACTTTATCTGCAAAAATAATTCATTTCACTCATCAAGAGAAAAATTGATTCTCCATTGCAATGTTGAAGATCCTTTTGGAAGTTAGAGATGAGTCCTTTCTTTTTGTGATCATATCACTAAAGACATACTACAGACCATTATCTCGGTTCAACCCTCCCACAGACAATTTCATCCATCCTCTTCCATTATAGGAAATGCGCTCAGTTTACTTCCCCTTTGCTTTATCCTGTTGTTTTCTGAGTCAAGAGGCCTGGCACTTCTGCACTCTTTTTGAAAGTTGCCTTCTCTCGTGCAGCTAAGAGAAAGTACAGAACTCTAAATATTAGCATGTTACATGGTCACTACTGGACATTACACCATATGTAATGTATAAGTAATGTAGAATCAAAGGAGGGCTACAAAGTAGATTAATTGTTCATAGTTTATTTTAGAAGTACAGTCGTACCTCTACTTATGAATGTCTTGTGTCATGTGACTGGATACCGTTTAGAAGAGAGACTGATGTGTTTTGGCTCTGTTTGCTGAGCAGTAAATGAAGTGAATAAATGGGAAAAAAATCCCTATCGGCACAAACACATTACTTAGTAAGGATAAGAAATTCCAGTGTTCCCATAGTAGCGATAAGGGAAATCTAAGGATAGATGTGAGACAGATGGAAATTAGATCTGTTAAATCTATTTCAGGCATGGTACCAAATAATTTATATACACATTGTCTGCAAACTAAAAAGATACATTTTTATCTTGTATCTATATGGTATATATTGTTATAGGTCACAATGTTAATACTTAAAAGCTACCTCGACTCTAGGTCACAGAAAAAAAGAAGTTGGGAGTTCTAGATGTGGCAACCAACACAACAACTGGGGTGCATAAAGTAGCAGGAGCATGTGTGGGTGTAGAAGGATAATGAGAATAGTTTGGCACATGGAGTGAAATATTTTTTTCCATTGGGAGTTTCTGGGTGATTATGTTGTGACAGCTACTCTTGGCAGGAAAGGAATGGAATGGTCAATTTGCTTCACTTGTAGTGTCTGGCTTTAGTTTACTACACTTGATAGATTCACAAACTCAAGCCACTCTAAAGGTCCTATTTTCAATGGCTCCATTCATTTCCCATGGCAAATACATCACCCACAAATACTTCATAGTAGGGACCTAAAATATACCTCCAACTTAACAAGATAAGACCATAAATGCCACCAAATTAATAGGACATGTCAAAAAAATGTATGAAGTAACTTGTATATGCCCAAAATTAACAGCAAGTGACTGATATAAGTTAATATTGTATTTTACCATGAGATGGGGATTGAAATGATAAAAACCCGTTGTCGTATGCTGGAGTAAAACATCAAGAAAACCCAGTTTCATTTGATGTTAGGACATTGTGTAAAAAAGAAACAAAAAAAAATCCAATGGATTACAAATCATATAGTATCTTCAATCAAGGCGAAAAGTCAGTATCCGGACATCCCTTTTTAATACCCATGATGAACACATACTGACTATTCTTCTTTGTCATTTTTGTTATGGTCCTTATTTGGTATGCAGATGGAGTTGATGTAATTTCCTGCTTTTTCACTCATCTGTCACTTCCTTTTTTTAAGCTGGCTGCATGTAAAAGGGAAGTAGACGCAAGCCTTTTGTTTGGCTGGTGGTGGAAGTACACCCAACCAGTTGCAGTTTTCAGCCCACAGACATTTATATTGTTCTAAAACCTGATTTAATACATGATAATTCATTGTGGCTGTTCTAATTGGCCATTGTGGGTTTCTCAACTGAATCTCTAAATGTCCCTGCACTAATTTTAATAATTTCATGACATTTAAGAAGATTTAGAAATGAAAGAATAGAGGGTAGCCCTTATTTTTGTACAAAGATATAACAAAACCCTAAAGTTGAGAAGCATTGTGTGATAGTTGGCATTCTCCAACAGAAATACAAGTTATCTAAAGAGAATAAATAGCTTTACATTTTAGTCTTTTCGGTTTTATATTGTGTTCAATTTTGCATTGACATGTAAAATGCACCCAGTACCCTTATCCAAGAAATATATGAAATAGTAACAGAAATATAAATGTTGCTTAGCAGAATACTTTCCAAGTTAGAATACTGTCTGAATATATCTTGTGTAGCTTTGTCAATTATCTGCATAGTACACAACAGTAATCATTTCCTCAAATGACTTTATATGGTCATTAGGAAAACAACAACAGTCTTGGAGGATGCTGTAAAGATATCTCAGCTTAATTTATGGAATCATGAAAATTATGGTTTATCAGATGAGTTCTATTACTCAATTTGCTAATAAGCATGTAAGACCCATTCTCTTTTTCATCTATATAGCCACCCAACTGGATTTGTCTGTTTTTTTCCACTCATGGCTGTAATTCAATTAAGTTTTGCATTGGCGGATTGTTAAAATCATATAAAATGTATTTTGCTCCAAAAAACTACAATTCTGTTCAAATCATTTGTATTTTCACCATGCAGAATATGCATTTTGGTCATAAAAGCAGGGTTACCATGGAGTCAGAACACCATTGAAGTAATTGACTACGATTATCCCTTTTAATATGGTAGGGGTGATTTAGTCCTTCAGCTTGAATGGAGCTTAATGACTAGCTTATGGGAGTTTTCTCAAAGCTCAAGCTTTAGCTGTGTATGAAACCTCACAGCCCAAGTGCCAACCGTTTCTTCATTAAAGCACACTGGGATATTTCTCATCATTCTCAGGATAAATCAGTATTTTTCCATCTACTTCGAATGTGAATATTGCTGCAAAGCAAAGTCATATGCCGGTTCATTGGTCATTAAATAGTCCAGTCACAGAATTGCCTTATATGCAATTTGAGTGTTTTTATTACACAAACAATTAGGGGGTAAGTACTCATTTTTTTTTCATGCAATAAAACACAGAACATCCATTAATATTACGGTTTGGATGTGCATCTTTGTTTTAAACTGTCTGCAATTTGCTGTAACCAAATAGTAAAACATCAACATTGCTTTGTGATTTCTGTTGCTTTAGAAATTAAGCTGCTTTGTGAGTATAATGAGCAAAAGTGGTGAAGGTTAGTAGGAGTGAGAAGGTGGGGGGGGGATGTGTAATAGTCAGCACCGTGATAGAGTTAAAGCAGGTCTACAGTAGATGCAGCTGAGTTTCTGGCAGCCCCGCAGCACTGAGGGCTTTATTGTGATTTGTAATTATGTGGTTTTCTGTGGGGCCTCAGCTTGGTGCGCTCCCACACTGAGGCTCTTTTAGTCGGGGAATACTGAGTAGGAGAACAGAGAGAGGGCGGGGCTGGGATCTCTGTTTACTATTTCAGTTAAACCACAAGATGCAGGCAAAGCAGGAGCATGAAGCCAAGCCAAGCTTGGTGGAGACATTTCTAACTTGACTTTGGTGCCAATTTGGGTTAGGTCATTGTTCTACCATTCGGTTTGACCTAAATAAAGAACTATAAGAGTCATGGGCATAAAGGATATTGTGCTCAATTAAAATAGAAGCACTGTACCAACCAAAAGAATAATGACAATTATGAAATATTCATTTTCACAGATGTACTACTAAGATAAAAGCTATAAGCCTTGCTAAGTCACTGTGAATTTGAAATGGGTTCCTTTTTCAATGGGCTTCCTCATTCACACATTAAACTGCTATTTTTTCCTTCAAAATAGAAATACACTTTAGCTGTTTATGCATTCGCGTTGAGTTTTAAGGCGTATTAACACCTGCACTGGTTGAACCGGATTAAACCCAGTGGGTTTGTGGTGCACACCTTCGAGGCTGTTGTGAATACAAACTGGCACACAGATCAAGCAGTTGGCCCGACACCTTGCCGGAGAGGTTGTCTTGTTTCGCTTTAGCGCGGCCGCAGTGTGTTTCCAAATAAATCTGAAATGTCTTTGCACTACTACTAATAATAATTATAATAATAATTATAATTACAATAATCGTTATAATAATAATTTGGTGTATGTAACAGTTATAACCCATTGAAGTGAGTCTCTTCAAAATGTTGGCCACTCTTAGACATTTCTGACTACTGCTGAACAGTTCATTCAAGTTTGATTAAAACACTGCAACCCAATGAGAAGGATCAGGAATAATGGATAGTATCTTAAGGATGGATTTGTTTTTTGCTTCAGCAAAAGGCACCTGGGCTCTTTCTAAATACAATTTCCTCTTTTAGAAATGTTTAACAAATGCCACCACTTCACAAACATGATAAATTATTATCAATATTCTTTGTATATTGCAGTTATTTTATATGAAGGAAATAATGGATAAGAATAAAATGAAGGCAAAGGCATGTCCTTAAGAGGTCAATCACCAAAATTGTCTTTTCTATTGCAGTGCAGTGCAGTCGTAGAAAGATGACTGAGAAGCCATAGTGTGTGTCTGAATACAGGCATTTGGAAGAGGAAGGGTGGGGTTTGGTCCATGCAGTGTGTTTCCTGTGAGGCAGGAAGTGAACCCGGTCACACCACAGAAGCACTGTGAGTTCGTACTCTAAACTGCTGCTGTTACTTCACAAAAAAAAAAAAAAGAAAAAAACCTAAAAAGGTTCAGTGGACTTTACTGGCTTCTTTGGATTTGATACAAATGGTCTGATTACTGTAATTTACTGAGTGTATGATTTTTTTTCCAATTTTGCCACTATTTATACGGACCGGCAACCCCCACAACCCTTGGGAGGATAAGCGATACAAAAAAAATGATTTATTTAAGGATAAACATTGTGCTGACTTTTAAATATTGGGTCAAAACATGCACAAATAACTAAAAAAACATGATAATCTTGATGGCAAAAGTGTGAAATATTTACATCCTGTACACTCAATAAATAGCATTGTTTATATTCTTCACCTATTCAGCATGTATGAACTCACCATACATTAACTGATGTTGGCAAACCATACATTTAGATAAGGCCTTCAACTGTGACAGCTGGGTTCACTCTGCCCCAGTATGCCTGCAAGCATATTTTATTAGCTCTGGATAGGATGTAGTCAAATTGATCTAATATTAGCTCTTCTGCTACAGTGTTGTCAGTGTCGCAATCAAGAAAAGACCCACGCATATCTGTCATGCTCTTGAAATTATTAAAAAATGTAAAGCATTTTTTTCCTCTTAGAAAAAATATGCAAAACAAATCCACATTATGGAGTTGAAAAGGCACGATTTATCTTACCTATGGACAGTAAAATGCAAAATGCTTATGCTGTTAATGGATGGACACTTCTGAGGTGCCCTTGAGCTAGACACTTGATCCTTTTAGTGTTCTACGAGAGCTTCCAAACGAACGATCGATCGATGCAAGCCTGACTGCAAATGAACAGGTCTCCTCCCATCATGGTCAATGACTCTAGTCTGGACAAACAAGAGATAAATAGTCAACAGCTCTATGTTCTCGGCAATAAGAGCTTATCTACATCTATTCTTTCAGCCAACAACTGCGTGAAAGCTGTCACCAAGGAAACTCTGGCCCCACTCTGCTTTATAACAGTGAATGTGTCATCTTTCCTTCAATGTTTGATGGCAATAACCTTCTTTATCACCATGACAGCTTTGGTTAAAAGTGTCGTTGATTCCCTGATAGTGAAAAAAATCAACTAGTGTATTATGTTTTGCTTCACTAAAAAGATGAGTAAGACGATGAGTAAGAAGACCCTTCTTCGAACAGTAATACCAGTTATAAACTCTCTGTGGTAGTCGCATATTAAATGATGCCAGCGTATAGAGGTTGGAGCATTAATGTGGGATATATAATGTGTCAAAGATACTGTTTTACTTAAGTCTGTCTGCATGCTTTCCCTGATTACTCTCTTCTGACCAGCAGTGGGGTCAGCTGCAGAGAGAGTGGTCTAAAAGGAAGTGGAATAAACAAAGGAAGCGCGAGCCAAACAAAGCTGCAACAGGCCTCTTGTAGTTCCTCTAGTTTGGGTGCTATGTGCTCTCACAAAGAGCTCTCTGTGAGAGTCCTGGTGCTCTGTATTCCTGAAGGGTATGCACCGAGTCACAAATTCAAAGGAGTGATGTAAAGTTAGGGGACAGGGACAAAGGGAATACATGCCTTCTTTTCTTCTTCTGAAATTCCAACAGAAATCTGGCTGTACATATTAGTTTTCTTGAATCTCGATGATTGTTTCTAGAAGAACACTGAAAAACAGGACTGAAAAAAAATGGGAAGCAAGTGTTTGGAGGGGGTGGATGGGTCCAGAGGCAATAGTTTATAGCACGCTTCCCTGCTGTTCTTGCAGTGTTTGATGGACATGAGCTACCCAGTTAGTGGTCCATTGACTTGTGAGGTTAGCTCAAGGTTATTGTTGGACCACTGTTGCGATTCTCTTTCTTTGGGGAATAATCTGTCTTTTGACTTCAGGTAGTAGCTAAATCTTCTTACAGTGATGTGAATTTAATGGACAGTTCTTAGACTTTTTTTAATTGGGCTTACTACTGAATATTTTTTATTATTGCTAGTCCTAGCAGTCGGACGAGTCGCTTGCGAGTCGTATTCTTTATTAACTGTCCAAATTAGTCAGTCAAAGATGAACTCCTTAATCAAAATTTGATCTTGTAAGCTCTGTGGAAAAAAAAAGTGTTTCAGAACCTTCAATTTTACTCCACCCCATTTTTCATTTCCTGTTTTTTTTTTATAGCTTGCATTTTTAAGTTGCTATAGTTTCAAAGAGGAAGACTTAACTTTGGTTTCCTGTGTTTAAATGCGGCTTTTCTTTTTTTCAATCTTCCCATGGTCACTTCATTTTTTTTTTGCTATATTTTGCCATTCACCCACTTTCAAAGTTCAATACACCCACATAATCTGTCTTGTACATATTCACGTTGTAGTGGAAACAACAAAATGTCACGTGCTGCAGTCATATTTCGTGAACTTATCTGTTAATGCACTAAAGCACAGATAAGTGCAGTGTAAGTGTACACCATTAAGAGGCTCACGGGGACCCTTTAAAAACTACAAAAATAATGCCTTTCAATAATATTGTGGAATTGCTAAATGAGCTTTTATTCCTCATTCCCAACCTGAGTATTTTCCCATGCCTATATACTGGACTCATGAGAATTGACAGCCAGTTGGGCATGTTTAAATCATAATGCCTCAATGCAGCTGTTGTGGACCTATGCGACCTAAGCCTTCTGAAAATATGGCATTTAGCTTTTATTCCTTGAGCCATTTCATTAAAGCCAGTTCAGTTATGTTGGCCTCTGTGTGGTTTAGTTATGAATTTCCAATATGGGATGTTTGATGGCAATAGCAGCAACTGGTGAGTGGTGATGGTTTGATAATCAGCCAATGTTAACTTTTTTTTAAACTACTGTAATGAATGCTGCTGTAGATGCTGTAGATAGTTCATTTTGTTATTTTTTTCCCCCAATGAAGAATATGTGCTGTGTAATGTACAATGCAATTTGTTACAGGTATTTCTAAGCATTTGGCCTTCAACAAAACATTAAGTCTTGTAGCTAGGTCATGTCTGCCGACCTTTAAATTATATTTGAAAAGTTTCATCAGAAATTGAAAGTCTTTTTAACACTAAGATGTGCAAAGCACCGAATGACGTTTGCTGCGTGGCCTTGTCAGGTGCACTGGACTACTGGGCTCTTTTAATGTCCGCAGACTTCAAGGACAGAACAATTTCAGATTTTTCAGCTTGTCAGAAGGCCAGCCAGCCATCATAAGCAGCCTTGGTTGCCTCAGCAGGCCTTTGATCGATGGCCTTTCAGTTTCAGTAATTATATGGGACAGATAGAGGTGGGGGGGTTGTGTTGGTGCCATAAAGTGAAGGTAGATCTTAAACTTTTCTTTACTCGTGTCTTTAATCCAGACCTGTTATTACTTTCATAAATGCGTTGTGTGGATAAATTATTTCCCCAACCATTAGTGGCAGAAATCAAGCAACAATTTATTTAAATTTGTTGTATTATTGTTACAGTTTTACAGTGGTTTTATAGTTAGTAAAGCTGCTGACTTACCCACTTTAGTATGCAAGGTATGGTGAGTTAAATAGAAACTGTCAAGTATATATATTTGAATATTGTACGTGTTATGTGTATTTATATGCAAAATCGGTGAGAAAATGTATTGCAAAGAAGCACGCCCTGGAAGATTATCATACCGTTAGAATCTGATATGGCCTCATGCCTCAACCGCATGCAGTATTGTGCAACATTTTTACTTCAGTATAATCAAAGTTGTAAAAAACTACTCGTTATAACTTTTCAGATGACATTTTTTAAATTGATTATTCATTTTTGGCTCTTATAAGCCGCCTGATGGTGTAGTGGTTCAGTTGCCTAGCTTTGGTGCAATCCTGTTAAGGACAAGTAGTCCTAAAAATGAATAAATCTTGCAAGTTGTCATCGCAACGTTGATCTTCCTTGGATACATTGTGAAAATTCTGAGTAGCCTGATTGTGTTGGTCTGGAGCATTGTGTGCACTACCTTCCTTACCAGATAACACATTTTCAACCCTGACCCTACCAGATGCTTGGAAATTCAATACCTGATTAAGATATAAGGGAGAAGCTGTTAAAGCGGAACAATGTCAATGTTACAGATGAACACTTCTTGAATGAAAACACATGTTGTATTTGGCTTTGAGCAGGTGATAATGGATTTCACATGCTACTGTGCGACTGATGGCCAAATAAATATTTTTTGATTAATATTTTTGTAACAATTAGTTACAATTATTGATTGCCTTACAAAGATGCTTGGCTCTAACCATTGTTTTGGCTGGGGGACTTTACCTCAAGTGCTCTATCAGGGTCTCCATGGGTCATACATATTGTTCTCCTTCACCTTTCATCCTCCTTATTCCCTCCACTACTTCACAAGATTAATAGCTCACTGCATCACTCACCACAAGAGTACCAATACAAAACCACTCCACTTGGTCTCTTTGTTATTTCAAAGTTACTTTCCCCCGTGAAGGAATAATACAAATAACTCTCACAACATCTAAATAGGAAAAAGATCTCATGAATGTTGAGGAGGGAAAAAAAGTACTCATCTGTGAAGTAAACGCGAGACATGGAAAAAACAAAATTGTCTGGGTGACCTCAAACCTAAAGCAGCATGATAAATGTGCAAAGCTGAAGAAGAAAAAATGTATTATTGCCATTTGTAATTATACTGTATAATTTATAATATGATCCCTACAGGCTAATGCAATGGAAACACTGCCCATTCCTAATAAAAACTTGTAAAACGGTTTATGAAATATGGTTATCACTTAAAATAAGAAAAGTCAATGTTAGGGAGTAGTCATTAATCTTGTGTTTTCAGTTCACAATGCTAACTTTGCTTAATGCAGATTTAAAATTATCCCATTCTATGTTATCTCTGCACACAATGACTGTACCAGCTATAAAGAAGGGTAGAACAATTACGCATTATTACTGGGGTTCTTTGGTTATCTACGCTCAACTGAGTACTCATGTTTTCTTGATGGTTTTGGTGAAATTTATAGCGTCAGAAACATCATTAGTGAATGGCATCAAACATTCATTTATTCTTTGAGTCTTCATCAATCTTCCCTTTGTGTCATTCAGAGTAGATATGATCTCTCCTTGGCAGCAGTTGTCAGTGAGCTGTCCAGACTTGCACTTTGCCCCAAGCATTAGAGCCATCTGTTGACTGAATTTCTTTGTCCCTGCCTATCAAAACCACAGATATGTTGTGAATATGCTCATAAGTGTCAGCTGTGTCTTATTTCCTCTTTCAAAGGATTTTTAGAAGGAAGTGGTGCTTGTGTGTCACTTTTGAGAGCTTCGGAAGTAAAGAGTGGATGTGTAGTGCTTTATTTGGCAGAATGTTCACTGTTGATGCTGAATTAAAGCGCGGGTGATGATTGAGATTTAGAAATAAATAGATCTTAATCACTTATGGTATTAAATTCTGAAATAATCCATCTAATTAGTTCCGTATAGAGCAGGGGTGCAAAAGTGCTGTCTAGTTATGAAGGAAGTGATTTTTTAGCTGCTTTTAAAATTATTTTTACTTCAACTATATTCTCTACGCCTTTATTTCTGGAAAGCAAATTGCCTTTATCAAGTATTTGTAATATTCCTCGCAGATGCTTCAAATTGTATGGCAGTAAAATGCTGACAAGACATGAAATATAGAAATGAGGGAGTGGCCTCCTTGCAAGATGCAGACCAACCCATCATTAAGACGTACATTTACATATTGACCCTTTTGCATTGAAGGTTATTCTTTCTTCAGTGATTTTCCAAAAAAAAATTGTCATTGAAAAGTTGACGTGTGTAGAGCCATCAATCTATTGCAGAAAAAGAATTGATAAATGATAGGAGGCAAAAAGTCAAAGCAAAGTCACTTGTCAAAACTAACAAACTCAATAGTTGGATTTGATGTGTGACATTACGTCTGTTCATCAATTTTGTTAACTACTTTTTTCTTTCTTGCCTCTGATTTCAAAACCACATTTAAGAACTATCTTAAAGTGTGAGTAACCAATGTGGGTCTTTGCAAGTATGTGGAATGATGAAGGCCACAACATCAACAGCGGGCCTGTGTTCTCTGCCTGCAAGGGCCCACCACACTGCTCCCTTTGTGTCTGAGCTCCCAAGCCCCTTTGGGATGGGTCAAGACTTGCCCCATACAACATGGGCATCTATCCTGGCCTTTAATGCCGTGTAGCGTTGTGAGCCTTATTGTTGGATGCTGATGTGCGGATGAGTATGCATAGCAGAAAGTTAAAAGTATAAAATGATTTAAAGGTCATAATGAATGGATTTGGCTAAGAAGAAAAGGATGGTGACCTTAGTTTCTTTTTTGTCCCACATTGACTCATTTTAACATGTATTCCACACTACACTGTGTATAGGAATCTTAAGTTCATATAAGTTACATTTAAAGTTGAGCGCATCCATCAAGTCTCTCAAATTTATTTCACATCAATTGTCGTTGCAATAGTCATTGGAAGCCAATGAATTTGATAAATAGCAAATGTCAACATTCGGAAATAAAACATTGAAGAGTCAAATATATCGGCCATATCACACTGCATTAATGGAGCTGACAGCTGTATGTGCAAATTATGCTAGCCCATGCCCTGAGGCTTTCCTGGGGATGCATGTGCTACTTGCTACCTCGTAGGATACATTGAGGGACTTTACTCTCTCGGGTAGCGGATAACAAGCACCCCCTTCTATGCGCGTACATGCATGCGTGTGTGTTTGTGTATATTGTTGCATTCCTTGTGGCAAATGAGTTCCCCGGATGCCTTGGGCTGTTAAAAATAAACAGCAGAGTGTAAGAAAAGCCCTGTCAGTCCATGGTATTGCTATTAATCTAAAAATTATAAAGTGACTTGTCACAAATGAGGAGTACAATAGGAAACCTGCTCATCTGTAGTCGTGATCCTGGCTTGGGACTTTCCACCATTTATTTAAAATGACGTTTAGAATGCATGGAAATGTCAGATGGGTGGAACTGTTGTGGATATCCAGTGAGCAGGATGTAAATGAGACCCGAAGGTTCAAGGAGGGGTGTTGGACAGACATTCCAGATGTTAGACAGCCTCTCTCCGTGGTTGACTGTTTACATTTCCCGTCTAACACAGGCATATTTTTAGATTTATAGCTAATTTTCTTTTTCTTTTTTGCAGGTGCTGGGGAGTCTGGAAAGAGCACTATTGTAAAGCAGATGAAGTAAGTATCTTTTTTCCTTGGATTGTTATAACATTATTTTGATATATCACACCATATCAAATTCTCCTATGTACACACTGCTTAAAAGAGCACATAAATCTCAGATGTCGTTGAGTAGAATAACTTTTTATCGGGTCACAAATGAGCTGTAGCCTATCCTCTGTTGGTTTGCAGGATTATTCATGAGGATGGCTACTCAGAAGAGGAGTGCAAACAATACAGAGCAGTTGTATACAGCAACACCATCCAGTCCATTATGGCTATCATCAAAGCCATGGCCAACCTCAAGATTGACTATGAAGACACTGCAAGGGCGGTAAGGGACAATCATTATCCAGTCTTGTATTATGCTTCCATAGTAGGCTATCTAGTATATTGTGATAGGGTGTAAGTAACTATTGTTAATAATAGAGAGCAGATTAATACGAAGCTGATGACCTGTTGCATAACGAGAATGAGGTGTTAATAAATCAAAAGGGATCTCTCTCTCGCTCTGGTGCAGTGTAATTTATCTTCTTTGCTCAGTGATATAATCTTTTCTAATCACCATCAAAGCTGCTTTCTTGCCTTCGTCTTTAACACCCATATCGTGCCCTGAGGATTTTCTTCTGCGGAAATTTACATAGCAACGACTCGACTCTCTCTCTCTCTCTCACTGGAAATGTGTTAGTCTGCACCAGGAAATCACGTGATGTACGTCCTTTAGATGATGTCCTGCGGAGTGCTGCATGTTCTGTCCTTTCATGTGTGTGTACATTGAAAGACTGTAAAGAACAACCTGGATGGTGAAAAGGATCTAAAAAAATGCACAGGATTTAAAAAAAAAAAAACTAAACTAAAAATCAAAATACCTTTGATAACACATTACTGCAAATATTCGAATGTTTATCAATATTTTACACTGCTTCTGCTCTTGTTTCTATGGAAAATAAATTAGAATTTGCCATCAAAAACACATTTTAGTTATAATTGTGTCAAATTTCTGCAGAAAATAGGGTTTTCAACAAAGCTAATTTTCTCATTATTTTAGAGAAAAATTCCACTATATCAGATTCATTTAAAAAAACTTAAATATTCTGCTTCTGCTTTGTGGCAGTGTGTGTAAAGACTATTTGCCTTGAGTAAATTTTATGTGACAACAATAGACTCTCCCCAAGGCAACATTACCATTCGAGATTTGAAGAGCATCATTAGTTCCGTTTACATGCTTGTATTACTTCATCAAGGTTCATTTAGCATCTCATCCTTCTCCAGAATAGCATTATGCAATTCCTCAACGATAATATGATGTATTTGTCTTGTGTTGTCAGGACGACGCCCGCCAACTGTTTGCCCTGTCTGCAGCAGCAGAAGAGCAAGGCATCTTGCCGGACGACCTGTCAAACGTCATCCAGAGACTGTGGGCCGATGGCGGTGTCCAGAGCTCCTTCACACGAGCCCGAGAGTACCAGCTGAATGATTCTGCCTCCTAGTGAGTGACCATCCATTTCTATTGTGTGCTCATCTTCATTCAAGTCACAGATGTGGCTAGGCTTTCATAAATGAAGATTGTTAAGAAGCTAGGCTTTATGGTCTATACTATAATCCGTTGCCATATGTTTGAGATTTACAAAGGTGGGAAAAAAAGTAATTTAGTTTGAGATTTTTCTCCTCTACTTCCACTATCAAGTACATCAATTCGCCATCCTTAGATCTGCATTACCTTATTGACCCCAATCTCGTAGAGTTCCATTAGTAGGAGTGAAACAACTGAGGGCTGAAGGTAATAGTGAAAGGTGTTCGTTGATGAAGATTTCACTGCTGGAAAGAAGGAAAAAACAGTAACAAGGGTTCCTTTGCATGCCCTATGTCAAGGATTAACTGCAATAATTGCTGTTTAATTCACAAGACGGTGATGTTATGATACCATTAGAGCTAAAGTTGTTGAGATATGAAAAACATGTCATAATTAGTAGCAAAAATGTGGCCACATGTCTCAGTATGTAGCACAAGCACACGGAAAGGAAAAAAATGAATCTTGGATTATAATGCATATCAGGATTTTTCTAAGGCTAAAATTGGTTATTAGCTATTCTACTTTCTTCTTTTAGCAGTGGCTTTTATTAGATCTATTTTAATTATATTTTAGACATACCAACTATTAGGAGTCTCACAATCCCTTGTCTCGACTCAATTGGTATTTATTTATTAGTATACATGAATCATTTTAATCCTGTATCACTGAAATTGGTGGACTTTTTAAAAGACATTTTCCATATACTTGAATTGTGTTGAACTTGTTTAATGTCACCTGTTTACTGAAATAAGTAAACTTTTCAAATATGAGATCGAACAGTCTACAAAGCAAGGTCCATAGACATGTTAAGCCTTTTTTTTTTTAACAGGAGAACTTTGCACTAGAACACCATCAAACACCAGGGGACAAACATTCCCACAGACACACTGCATGAAGGCATGTCACAACATGCTTACTGTAGGAAGAAAATAATTCCCAGAGGCATACCACTAAATTTATATGAAAATATTTCTACAAGATGAATAGCTGTAATAGCTGCAAACAACTGATCCTGTACAGTAGTCACATTTGGTGGATTTTTACAAACCATATTTAATTTAGTTAAAAAAAAAAAATCTTTACTAATTCATCCCAATTTTTATAAATTAAAATGTGGCTTATGATCACAAATATTTCTGCTTTCACCCCATATTAATGAACTATATTTATATTCAACCCTGCATCTGTTTTTAATAAATTCCAACCTGACTGAGAATCTTCTATCCGAGCAGCCAGCATTATTGACTTTTATTTTTTGGTTGTTATTTTTCTGCCTGCCTTTTGCAAAGGGAGCACACGTGGGATTTAATCTGGAAAAAACCTTTGCCTGGAAACATGACAGGCTTCATCTGCTGAATATTAAACCTTCTCCTTTTTTATGCACTTTCTTATCCTAGCTATTTGAACGACTTGGGGAGGATAGCCAAGTCGGATTACATCCCCACACAGCAAGATGTGCTGCGAACCCGAGTGAAGACCACAGGCATTGTGGAAACACACTTCACCTTTAAAGACCTGCACTTCAAGTATGCCTCTTCATATACCAAACCATACCCTAGCGTAGCATTTCATTTAATCTGCCTACTCTCTCTCCATTTCACACAGTAGGGCTTCCCCATTAACAAAATAATGCAGCAGCGTGTGACATTGCTGACAATACATTACTTACAGCCTTCGGTAAAGATCATGTGCTCAACAAGCACAAAGGGATATTTCCCCAGAGTTAAATATTGGAGTTCGCCAGGCTTATTTGACAGATCTTTTCACACCCGTACAGTCAAGTATCATCACTGAGGCTTAAAAAAAAAGGATTATCCCACCAAATATAAGACATGAATGTGCAACATCTATTCAGCAATAGTATAGGAGATTTTTAAAGCAGTAAACTTGATACATTGAAACAAAGCTATAGTATGTATAGATGCTAAAAGGTTTTTAAAAATAATATTTGCCATCTTTCAAAATACAACCTGCCACCTTTCTAATTGATATGTGGCTGACTGTATCAAATTTGAATGTTTTAGATAAAGTGTAGCTTTTCTTTTCACTATTTTACACTTCCAAAATGCCAAACTCAAATATTAAGTGAGTGAAAATCACAAAAACAATTGTCAAATACAGAATATCCCAAGAATATATTAGTTTACACAATGTTGTATAAACAAACCCATTTCAACAGCACACTACAGACAGGAGAACACCAACGAATACTTTTAAGTGTGCTATAATTAAGCCTCATAATTCTGTCTAGATGTCTTATTTCAATGTGAGGATATAAAGCAGGTCCCCTGCAATGTTTATGTCTATCTTGGCCGAGGAGGCACTGTAAGGTAAAATGCGCACACACACAAACGTGAAGGAGTCGAACCGTGGTCTATAAGCCTTTTAAAACGTGTCTTTGATATAATGAGCCGTGCTTACTCAGCCCGCAGCGCGTCTCTAACGAACAAACTCCATCCGTGAAAATTGCTTACCTTGAACAACGTTGTCATCAAACATCATCGTTGTCCTCACTCCACCTTTTAGCAACGGGAAAAAGCTCTATATGAGCAGTCTGCCCGGATGGACTTAGCTTCATGAATAAGTCATATGGCTTTAAAAACGTATTGGCTGTGTTTTTCCATAGCAGTTGCTTGCAGAAATCACCAGGATGTGTTGATAAGTGTGTAGATGGAAACATGGAAGCGGTTTTGTGTGGCTTCTAAATTCATGTTATCGCTTCTTAACCTGTGTTATTGTGTGTTTGCAGGATGTTTGACGTT
The DNA here is from genome assembly GCF_051989575.1 of Stigmatopora nigra. NCBI lineage: Eukaryota > Metazoa > Chordata > Actinopteri > Syngnathiformes > Syngnathidae > Stigmatopora > Stigmatopora nigra. Next base: position 4,749,018 of record NC_135517.1, read on the forward strand.
GGAGGCCAACGTTCAGAAAGGAAGAAGTGGATCCACTGTTTTGAAGGCGTCACAGCCATCATTTTTTGTGTAGCCATGAGTGCTTATGACCTCGTCCTGGCTGAAGATGAGGAGATGGTGAGTTTGTGACTTTAAGCCTGTTACCTTTTAGTGTCATTAATTTTTCTGCTACTGGAACTTTAGAGGTCAAAAACACTATACTTTCCAAAAATTGATTATAAAAATATTTAGTTTAAGATTGAGTAGATTGAAGTAGTAGTACTAGTAGATGGAATATTGTCACCTTCCATGGATGTTTATAGTTGAAACATTTTAAAAGCTATTTTTAATGTAAACAGTTGTTTCCAAATCAGAGTCAATTTTCATAACCATGAAAGGTAATGTTTTAACAGGCGTCATTTGGTCTACTCTCCTTACCATGCTTTCTTTCATTTTGGGGTTTTAAGCATGATTTCAAATTCTCTCTTTGTAATGTAACCAAATTATGTAAACCCTTTTGTGTGAATCCCATCCAGAACCGCATGCACGAAAGCATGAAGCTATTCGACTCCATCTGTAATAACAAGTGGTTCACGGAGACATCCATCATCCTATTCCTCAACAAGAAGGATTTATTTCAGGAGAAAATCACACAAAGTCCACTGAGCATCTGTTTCCCCGAGTACACGGGTACGAGAATGACACATTAAGTATGCCTGTATCCATGTGTTTTAACTATTTGGTTTAGTGGCATAATGTGGATGGATGGTTAGAAATAGGAAGCAGTGACGTTCTTCTCCACTGTAAATTAAAACAACAATCTATATTGTAATTTAATGACAAAAAAATCATACTCTTGGCCATCTCCTTCAGGCCCTGACAAGTATGAGGAGGCGCAAGCATATATCCAAACTAAATTTGAGGACCTGAATAAGAAGAAGGACACCAAGGAGATTTATCCCCACTTCACATGTGCCACCGACACCAAGAACGTGCAGTTTGTGTTCGATGCTGTCACCGACGTCATCATCAAGAACAACCTGAAGGACTGCGGCCTCTTCTAAGAGCAGGTGATTGTAACCGGAAACAGGGAAAAGATCCTGTTGGACTAGCACTCTTATCGCAAGTCAACATGTTCATTTGAATTTGTTTTTTTCTGTTTTATCAGAGATGCAACTGCAGAGCTAAAACACACATCCTGAAGGACTGCACCGGCTGGCCACCATCTCACTTTCTACATGCAAGGGACCGCGAAACCCAGCAGCCTTGCAGCGAGTCCACTTGTGGTTAACTCTTTGGGTTATGACCACAAAATCAGCATTTATTCTTGTGTTTATCTTCTATTTGTCTTCAACATTATATATATATATATATATATATATATATATATATATATATATATATATATATATATATATATATATATATATATATATATATATATATATATATATATATATATATATATATATATATATACATACATATATGGTATATGATATATATGTATATATATATATATATATATATATATATATATATATATATATATATATATATATATATTTATATATATATACATACATACATATATATATGGTATATGATATATATGTATATATATATATATATATATATATATATATATATATATATATATATATATATATATATATATATATATATATATATATATATATATATATATATATATATATATATATATATATATATATATATATATATATATATATATATATATATATATATATATATATATATATATATATATATATATATATAATAATTTTTTTTTTTTGCTTTCTTTGTACTTTTTGAGAGTCCCATTATTAAATTTTTAATCGCACCATGTTTATATGTTTTTAAAGAGAGGAAGCACACGCATGGACTCCAGACATGACTTCTTTAGGACTTATTTTTTCTCATGTTTACATAGATTCATCATCCCAATTCAATATATGTATACCTTTGTATTGTTCTGCATGACTCAACATTACAACTTTTAACTCTCTAGTAATCTACACAAATGGTCTAACATTCCTACAGAAGAAAATGTATTAGTAAAGGGGAGACAAGACGGCAACATTCTTAATGATGTTTAAAGTTGTGTAGTTAAAGAAGTGTCACTTTTTCTACCGTAGTAGCCGCTCCATCGTGTCGCGTTGTATGTGCGTGTGTCTTGAGATTTGTTTACGACTTTTTTTTTCTCCCTCCTGATTCCCTTTCATTATTCTGCCATGCATCTATAAATATATAGTGACTATTAATGAGAGACAAACATCTAATTCTGGAAAAAGGTTAGTGTATTTTTTTTCTCCTTTTGGTAAATATTAAAAGTGCTTTAAATTCAATGATTTAATTTAAATAAAAGTAGAGATCACTTGGACCTCTCGCCGTGCTTTCTTTTATTCCTGTGTACACAGTACATATTATGTATTGGTATTCATGATTGCTAAACTGACAGAAGGCTTGCTCAAGCTTTACTCAATTTGACCTGCACAATTCTCGACTGAATTTGAAATTGAGACAGCATGTTATAATACACACCCTTCACTGCTTAAATCAAAATTATAAATATATATTCATACCTTTGAATTCTCTGAATTTCCATCATTTACATTTCTCAAACTTGCTTTTTTCTCAGAATTCTCAGTTTGGGAAGGGAAATATTTTTTTTGGACTTGACATTTAAACAAGGTTTGTCAACATTCTTCCCTGCAGCGACGCTTAGTGGACACAAGTCGTAAACTTTTTGCTCACAGAAGTACTAAATATTTGTGGTTGAGAGATTTGTTTTTCAAATTTTTAAACCTAGATCTTCGCCTTATCATGCAATTTAAGCATAGCTAAAATAGTCCTAGTGAAACTTAAACATTAGATAGGGTTAAGGCAAAAAAATAATAATATAAGGGGAATTTGTCTCATTATTATATTAATCAACAATTAATCTTTAGATGAATTATAATAATTCATGTTTTTTTATCAATGCAAGGGCATATTCTTAAGTATTTTGTTGTTGTTTATAGTAGTAGATTTTGCATTTTCCTTATTCAAGAACTTCAGATTAGTCATCTGATTGGAGATTACACTCTCCAGGAGGCGCTACAGTTCAACAGTTATATTCCTTTATTATTTGGACTGAACTTCAACAAAACTCACTGTGTATATGTCCCCCTATTGGGAGAAGACACATGTCAATATGATTATGATAACGAATGTCATAGTTGATGCAGGTGTGTGGCAGGTTAGGACATGTTAAGTCTACTGCAGTGGGGCTTCATGTTACATTGGACTTGAACGATGGGCCATTACAGACCAAGTGCTCCCATTACATCAGCATAAGGAGTGGTTATTAGCATATGAATGGAATATATAGGAGCCAACATCTAATTAGAGTGCAGATTTGTTTATACTAGCATGACAATGACAATAAGTAGTGGTGCCAAGAGGTGGCATTTAAAAAGCACTGATAAGAGAGAGCCGCGTGTTCTCCACTCCTGAGATAGTCCAGTGCAAAACATGCAGGCAACACTACTACAATTGGATGTAAAATGATGGCCACATAATATTATATAGTGTGAGGCACCTGTCTTACAGTGTCATCAAATATTTAAGAAATAATCACAATTTATGCATGGCATGCTTAATTTGATGATCAAACTATAGAGATCTTTATCACTAGTGCTACTAGTGTCAATAAAAGTATTTCCTACTCTATTTTACTTGGTTGATTCCATTTCCTGAATTCAATTTACTACTACAATTCTGATTTGTGCTAAACAGATATTTTGAGGGGGTTTCCAAGATGCGTGTTTTTTAGATGCGTCAATGTAAAAAAAGGAAAAAAAACACGCATCTATTTTTATTGAGCACCAATTGGCTGTTGGGGAGCGTGATTCACCGATTGGCTGCTCGGACGTTGGTCGTCTCCGATTGGCTGTTTTCCTCGGCCAGCCGCAAAGACGCAAAAGAGAACGCGAGGTTTCACTCAAATCAGCACATATGCATTGGCCGAGCTGCAGGAAGCGACAGAGGCCAGAAAACTTCTTTTCAAACTTCTGCATGGCACTTTTGTTTCCACGAGGACTCCATCAGAAGCTGTCTTTAAACTACATCGTCTTACAGAAAGCGAAGGAATCGTTATGGTAGGTGCTCTCCAGCATATCAGGAGTCCGTGTAATGTTGACATGCAAAAGTACTACTTTCATAGTTGTTTCTAACTTGGAAAAAGTATGGGAAGAAGTATTTATTTTGCCATTTTGTTATAGTATGTGTTCAAATTTCAATTGTATGTTCATTTTATTAGACATATTGACTGCATACCAATTAGTAGTCATCACTTTTTGGCCAGAATTGCATCCCAAAATGCCAGCCTGGACTTTCCTTCACACACACGCAACATCACATGATTACACACACTGGACTTTTGAGGCACCCAGTGCATTCCAGGCAATCAGAGATGTGTCCCAAGGAGAAAACCTTAGTATTAAGTTGCCCTAGTTTGTCACTAGTAGTGACTTTCTTAAAAAGAAAGCCTACCCTTTGTGGGACTAAATTAGAAAAAGAACTCTGAGATAGCTACAGCTGTTTTCACTTTGGATACTGGTTAGAAATGAGTGCACACGTCTGGATTTCCTCTTGAATCATTGCAGAGATCTAAGCAAATGTTGGTCTGATGTTGAATGTGGCCACTACTGACCTTCACGTTAATAGAGAAGATGAAGAATTATACAAACAGCCTGGATTGTGTTACAAGCTGCAGAAAAATGACATTTTCCAAACGTGCAACTGTCAAAATTTTAGAGAAATCACCCTTTTATGAACAAAATAAGACACTAAGTTGCTTCAAAACAATTAATTTTATTATGGTACAGAAAAAAAAATTCTAGTCGATGGTATTAGTTGTTAGAAATGCATAGATTTAAGACAATTATGTCCCAGATGTAGAAAAATAGCCCCAAAATCCTTCCTGTACGTTTCACTAAACAATTTGAGTCCCATCTAAAGAAAAAATGACAACAACAAAAATATATCACGGCTAGTTTCAGCAGTATTTCATACCATTTTCTATTAATTTTCATTTCCAACAACAAAACGTGTTTATTTATGAATTATCCTTCTATCTCTCCTCAGCTGTGTCTCCAAGAGTCAAGCGAGTGTTTGAGAGACCACATCCACTGCATGATGAGGTCGCTTCAAGATCTGAAGCATCTCAGGAGGACATGTCCCTCAGCCAGCAGACACGCTCGCCGTCCCACCGTCGGCAGCTCGCTTCCAGCCGTCTCTACTGGCAGCCTATCGTCAGCACCGCTTTGCTACCGGCCCAGAGATCACCGTGCACGTCTTAGGATATCCAGCGCCAGTACGGCCAGCACCTACGACTCAGCCTGCTGCCTTGCCACCCCTCTAGAAGAGGAGGAGGAGGACGACTTTGATGACGACGGTCTCAGCAGTCGGTTAGGCCTCAACTCGCCTAGCAGCCACAAAAGTTTGGACTTAGACTCCGGTTACTCGGAGGCATCATGGCAGGACGAGGGAGTCGTCCTCAGGAGGACGAGGAATGTCCGTGTGTCGTCTTCGGCCTGTCTTCGCACCAATAGGGCGGTGAGTGGACGCGTACGTCCTAAATCGACGTCGGACGCGTGTCTGGAAAGGTGGACGTCCTTCGAGGCGGGCGATCCGGAGGACTGGGCCAACGCTTTGCTGACCAGAGGACGTAGTCGCCAACCGCTGGTTCTGGGAGACAACAGCTTTGCTGATCTCGTAAAGAACTGGATGGATCTACCAGAATGTCCCGAACTCCCCGAGCTTAAACCTAAACCCAGACGCAGACTGGGAAGAAGCCTCTTGGTGAATATGCGGAGGAAGTTAGCTGGCTTGTCAAAAAGCGTGGAGGAGAGAGTGAGAATGAGATCTGCCGATTCTCACCTCAACAGAACCGCCAACGCTTCTAAGCGCCTCTCATGTCCCGTTGTCTCAACAGAGCCAAAAGTCCCATTTTTCCACCAGTCCCACTCGGCTATTCACGAGCTGGACATGGACTTTTACCACTTTGCTGCTCTCTTAAAATCTGGTAGCAGACAGCCCATCATATGCAAAGATATCATTGGCTACATTTAAAATACACTGTCACCTTTTTTCAATTGGATGTTATGGTTCACGTGTTTATATACCTGACTTGAGAGAAAGACTGAAGTTTTATTTCAGTAGAAGTTATGTATACATTTTTTTTGCTCTTATGTTGAAGTAAGTAAGTTAATTTCTTAAGGGAGAGTTGAAGGAACAAACTGTATTGTTACTCTGCAAATAATAATAATAATAAAAAATCATACCATTCAAAAGTGTAAAGTTGTTTTTTGTAGTTTAAAAGTTATTTTGTTCCACTACTGCAGTTAATACGACCACTGCAGTTCTGGATCAAATGTCTGGAAGGTGCATTTTCATTTTGTGTGCTTATGTGGACTTTCTGCTGTTAGTGCAAAATATTAATGGTATACTCACTAAAGAATAATTTCATTTATCTAACATTTCTTCTTTTTTTTTAATCAAGGCTGATTATTTAGTTGAATGCATGCTGGCATCCTAAAGAGGCACAATAATATTAGTTTTGCACAAAAGATAACTTTTATATTTTTGTGAATGACTGGCCACCAATCATAAATCCCCTCAAATCTTTGTTAGGTGTCAGTCCAATCAATTTGCAGCAAGGGTGTCAACTCGATTCCACAAAAGGACTGGAGGTGGGTCCTAGTCTATGTTCCAACCAATGCAGTGCTGACACTTTCCAACCAATTAGGTGTCTTCTAAAATGAGTTGCACCTGGCAGTAGTCAAACGATTGCACTTGCAAAAGTTATGTTCTTGTTTGTTTTGAATGAAAAAACAGCACCCCTGTAAGGACTGATTTGATATCCTTGATTTAGAATGCACAACAAGTCTAGAATATGCATGTTTTGCAGCTGTTGCAGGAAACTGGAGAACCTGGAGAATATCCATGCAGGCCAGGGAAAAACATGCAACATGCAAACTCCAAAGAGCAAGGTAAGAATCCACTGCCTTTTTTTAAATGAATGCATTTTGTACCAACTGTTGTCTTGCATTTCATTGTTATTCAATTCTGCAGGATTACTTTCCACTTTTTCCTCAAACGATTCATTCAAAAGTAACAGTGCCTTTTCTTGATTAAATTGTTTGGCTATGCAACCCATGCGTGTGGACACTTAAGATCCAAATCGACTGAAATTCCTTGAAAAAGTTATGCAATCAAAGGTTTACCTCAGTTCTTATGTCCTTTGGGTATTTCTGTTTTTGCTTAAGAGAATCATTTAGTGTCCCTTTTAGCCCTGACAAACAATAAGGCTATTTACTAGTGTAAAAACAGTGAGGTCATCTCCCTCTAGTGAGTGCAGGGAAAGGTGAAAAAGAGAAGGAAGGCATGCAGCATTTCAATGACTTTATGGATGTCACATTGTTTCATTTAACTTGCTTTTTGTTTGACTTGGTGACTTCACTTTGGACGTACACCTATTGGAATTGGCATGTATGTGACTGGAGACAAGTGGGTGACTAATATGCAAGATAAGCTAATGATCACTTCACCTTTTGCCGTATTCTCATTAATCCAAAGGAGAAATAGCAGTAGACAACATGGAGATAAAGGGAGATTATTCCCATGCTCCTTACCTCATATAGCATGTCATCATTTCATCACATTGTCTCATAGTGAAAATGAGGAGGAGATGCAGCTTTTTTTTCTTTGCCTGGAATGTTACAATGGAATATAATGAGCGCTTATCAAGAAACTGCTTTAATTTCAAGTGTGTGATAGATGGAAATTGAAGGTGGGGGTTAATTAGTCCATTTGGGGACACATTACAGAAAATTGACTTTTGAAGTCATCGCTTATAAATGTGATAGAGTAGCAAGTTATCCTGGCCTCCATGTAAATTAGGATGTAGAAGAAAGATTTGAACATATTCAAGTCTTCATTTCATCTTATGTTGTGCACACACTGTTGTAAATTGAGTAAATGTAGAGGATGTTGTTTCCTATGGTGTTTTTCACTCTATGGCCACCATAGTTTTTGAGGCAAATGCCTCAACCAAAAAACTTTGAGGGTATTATCCGACCATTTATTCTACTGGCTTTGGTTTCATCACAGCAGTTTTTTTAATCATCCCTTGAGCATGCACACTGTCATTATGTGCTGCCTTGATTTATTTCACTCTCTAGTTGCCCTTCTCACACTCCATTTAGTTGTTAAAGATGAGTGAATGTCCTTAGAAGCACTGTCATTTTCATAGTGAAGTTAAATTGAAAATGGCATTGAAGCATACCTGAAAATGATACATTCATTTTCTGAACTGCTTTCTTTCCAAGGTTCACAGGGGGTGCTGGAGCCTATCCCAGCTGCCTTTTGGGCAAGAGAAACAACACCTTCATAATTATATAGTTAATTTCCCAATTGCCTTATGTACATAAACATTTGATATCCTGCTTGACTTGCAGATAGCAAAAGCTGACAAAAGGAAGTGATCTGTGGGAATTTATTGCCTGACACAAATACCAATCTTATTTTGCTTGTGTGTTTTTCTGAGGCCTCACTACAAGGTCTTTGGGGGGGCATGCTAGCAGATGGCAAATGCATACAATAATATTGTAACCCATTTCCTGCTTATGCCTGTTAAACTAAAACTAAGCAAGCATTTCTTGTGATCATTAATTTGTTTGTGATTTAAGGTTCCGCCTGAGATCTAAACAAAGTAGTTGCTCCCCAATCTAGTAGAGTTCATGGTTCCTGGGAAAAAATGGGAGACACATCACAAACATCCCCAGAGATTCTTTTTTTTTTCTTTTGCTTTGGTTCTCATGGTCAAACTGAACCTCTGGGGTCACATAGCACTTCCTCATTGCAGTCTGGCAGTGTAGACACTTTTAGAGTTTAATTTTTATGCTTAAAATGCATTAAATGTATAGGCCTGCACATGGGCGACAACATTACATACAATACAATGTAAAGTTCTGAACAAATTAAAGTTTGCTTACATTGTAACAGGAATTTTAGGCCAAATTGTAGGTATTATAGTTCCAAAAACAAAACGACTGTAGAGTGTATTGTCTGATGCTTTCCAAGTTGAGGTTTAGTGTGATATCAGTTGTAGTTCTCATAAAAAGGGAAAACATCCATCTGTGGAATGTGGTGCTAATATTTGCCATCCGTTTATTACTTAAGCCCCACGCCAATGTCATTGACTATTCTATCTCTAATTCTATCTTGTGTTAAATGTCTCTGCTTTAGTTCAAGAAACGTGTCACAAAAAGTAGAAAATGTAAAAAAAAAATGGAAACAAATTTTCACAGATGATCATCAATTATTCATTCATTCATTTTCTGATCCGCTTATGCTTACAAAAGTTCTGAGGGGGTGCTGGAGCCAATCCCAGCTAACTACAGGCACCAAATGGGGAATACCTTGAATTGGTGGACCGCTTATCGCAAGGCGCAACGAGACAGAAAACCATTCCCACTCGTACCATACCTAAGGACAATTTAGAGTGCTGTTGCAGGACTTGAGTGGAAAGCTTTTACCACTGCATTGCCCTGATTGTGTGTATACGTGTGTTAACTGTTTCACATTCTAGCAGCCCAGCTAAGTCAAACACACTCTCTCTTTAGCAAACACAAATATTCACTGCCTCCTGCACATAAACATTGTCACCTAGTTTACACTGACTCTAAATAGATATAGGCTGTCACTATCCATAAAACTGCGCCCTTCTTCCCGTTGTCCTCGTAAAAACTTTCTCTCTCTACTCCAATGCTGACCTCCTCAGCACTTTCAAGATGTGTCAATCTTTCACTCAAGTTTTGTTGTATTCTGATTCAAGTGAGGTCTACTTGTCACTGAAATAAATCTGAAGGGGGAGGATGTTTGTTTAGGTAGAAGGCTAATTTCAAGGTTCCTGTAGGGTGATATGATTTATGAATGGATGGGTATGATCTCATTCTGCATTTTCACTGTACAGAGATGGAAGTCAGGCATATTTACTGGATACGAATCACAATTTTCAATGGGTACACTCCTCCACAAACTCCAAAGGAAATAAGATATGAAATCCTCATGAATGCTCACAATGAAAATCTGTTCTGAGAAGTTGGGCCATTTTTACAGACAGTTTTTCCCATTTCTGGGATAGGGAGGAACTAATAATGAAAAAATTACTGATACTCAAACTGGGAAATTAAAAGGAAATATTGCAAGAGTAGAATAATATTTTCTTTCAAAATCTTAAAAAAAGGGAGGAATTGCCATCCTGGCTCACAGAGGAAATAATTTCTGGAACTGACCAAAAACAGTGGAGAACACAGGTGTCAAAGTGGCGGCCCAGGGGCCAAATATGGCCCACCCCGTCATTTTGTGCGGCCCGAGAAAGTAAATCATGAGAGCTGACTTTCTGCTTTTGGATCAAATTCAAATGATTATAGATGTACATTTGCAATTAGTCTTGAAGTTCCTGTTTAATTCCACAAATAAACTCTTGTGGAAAAAATAAAGAAGTTTATTGTAGTTTGTAGTACAATGAAGGGTTGCAGTAGGGAAGGGGATAGATTTCAGATGCGGCCATGCTTTTGAGGATGTGAAAGCCACTACTACAGAGTCACCGAAGAAACAGTTGCTCATTCTGTCAGGCAGGAAGCTGAGGTCAGGGAGGCGACCTTGATAAGCCCGCTTCCTGTGGAGGTCCTCAGCATGACGTCCCCCTCACAGCTCTGAACACGAGGCCATTGGCACAATGGCGTCCTTCTCCTCTGGAAGATTCTCTCAAAGATCCCTGTCTCCTACATTTTCCCTCCCGTGACTCATCCTCACTTCCTGTTCACATCCCCCGTCTCTTCCGTATTATCGTGCGCTATTAATGAAGCATTTGCATCTCAACAGGAGCCGTTCAGTATACCCCCCTATACATGAATTTGTCAGACAGGACGAGAATGCTATTGGACTGTCGGCTTTATGCGACGTTCTCACGCTGCGTCTCTCCGAAGATCATTTGTGAGCACGTTTGACGGACTCTTTAGCTTGATGAATGCCAGAGACGACGGAGTGTAAATACAAAAATGTTGAGATAAAAGAAGTGAGGGTCATGCACATCATAATCCATCTAATGATACTCTGTATTTCTTCTATTTGCCCTCGAGGAGATTTATCTGCAAAAAAAAAGGCAAAATAAACAGAGCGTGGTGTGATTTTAAAGAAATTAACCTCGACGCTTACCCAGTTTAAAGCATTACTGGATCCGTTTTTACCAACATGGACTCAGTCCAGATATTAAAAGCAGATGTTCATGAGTCATAGTGATTAAGCTTCTTCTGAAATGCCTTCACCATTGTGTGGCAGCGCATTAAGTACTTCAAAAGCGATAAATTCAACAAAATCGAATTGTTAAAATGGCCTGTTTTATTATGTCATGCGAGGAAAGGACAAAAGTTATGACTAATAGCATATTAGTTTGAGTCATTTTGTACTTTCCAAAACAAGGAATAAAACAAGCAAAATTGACCATTTTTAGTCAGAAAATAAAGAAAGAATAGCAATTATTAAAAAATTAGTACCCCGGAATTCCTTAATAGGGTTGAATCGAAATGAAAACCGAAATTTGGACTTAGCCTTTTGTTTGAATTAGTTACACTACTTTAACTGAGCTTTCATGACTTTACTCAGGTTCATGATTTTTTGCTTTAAAGTTAAAATGAATATAAGGAATACACTCTGCAATCAATGTGCATCTGTCAGGTTAGATGCAAAATCAATATCACAAATTCTATCTTTCCAAAGATATTCCGGCTCCTAATGCTGTATAATCCTGGATTTTTTTTTCCAGAAGATCCACAGTAGCAACCAAAGCTTTCACAAAATTACCATTCAGCTGGAGTCAAGGTAAAAACCTCTGCGCATGCCCACCCTATGTCAACAAGGCCCAGCATAGGTGGGTGAGTAGATACCAGATGGTCTGCCCAGCAGCACCTGGACTACTGTTGATTTAAACCCCAGCTGTCAGTCCTAAATGCTCAATGCATGACTGACCCAAAACCAGTGATTGGGTCAAATATTAAACTTTGACTGTCGAACCCTACTACACCACTTTTTCAACCAATTGAACAGTGTGGACATTGTCCCGTCTGGTACTTGTCATAACTACTAGTCATCCTCTTTACATTTTGGTCCCTACAGTACAAAAAGTGTCTGGCTGTGAGTTTAAAACCTGACCTGGCTCTTTGGCTCATTATTACAAGGCCAGGCTTCATGACAGTCTTGAGTTACAGCATCACTGATTGGTTAGTAATGGTCTTCAATCGTTATGAGTGCCAAGAACGGAAGCCTGGGTGATAAACTTCAGTACGCTTTTATGGTAGCAACAAAATTTTGACGACCAAATTTGCTCTAGATTAATTAATTATTAAGGCATGTGGTTGAGGTTGTTGTGTTTGGTGCAGCTTCTCCAGTTCAGTGTATCCAATCAGCCTACCATGCATGTTTTTGGAATGTGGGAGGAAACCGGAGTACCCGGAGGAAACCCACGCAGGCCCAGGAAGAACATGCAAACTCCACACAGGTGGACCGACCTGGATTTGACACGCTAACCACTATGGTAGTAAAAAAAATGGTTTGATGTCACTCATTGTTGTGTAAATGAGAAAAAATACTCACCAAACGAGTCACGTGTGCAGCTGTTGGCACAGAAGTGAATCGAAAGAAGCACAAAGTGACTTTTGTCCGCTGATTGGTCCCATCTGACCAAAGTAATTGATCAGTCTTGTTAAATGGAGCCTGACATCAAACCATGTGACACATGAATAGTTTCTTTACTACATCCTGTTCAAAAATTCACAAATTTGCCAAGTCTGTATTGAAAACATGGCTTTCCCAAACAAGAAAAAGCTTAATATTACGAGATTAAAATCAAACTATTATGAAATGAAAATTTAAGGTTAAAATCTAAATGCTATGATGTACATTAAATCATAGATTGTACAATTACAAGATTTAAATTGTAATATAAAATCAAAGTTATTTTTTGTGCTTATTTTTATGCAACATGATCTTCAAATTTTGTTGACGTTAAGTTTGTTTTTAGATGGGGTAATTGGGGCAGGGGTGACTCATATAGTCATGTCACAAAATTTGCAAAACTGAACTCAAATGACGAAACTCGTAATCTTGAGCCTTTCCACAAACCATCATCATAAATCTATGACATGTATTTGGTAAGCAATGTCGTCATTAACTCCAGATGGTCTTTCATAAAATGCTGACTGGCTCAAAAATGAAATGATGATTAAACATAGTTGTCAATGGTCACAGTTTCATTTGCATTGCAAATCAAAGGGGAAAAGGCCACTGAACAAGCTTGTGCATAATGACATTTTACCTCATAGGAATTGTCTTGACCGAAAGAGTGTTGAAGAAAGACAAAAGCCAAACAAAACTCCACATACTCTAAAATCTGACTCCACAAAAGTGTGTATATGTATATTTGTAGATGTATAGTATATGCTGGGCCACTTGGTGCTGTTGAATTATAGCTTAAGGCCATATTTTGAATCAACTGGGCACGCCATCATATTCAGCATAGTACAGTGCGTCATCATGGTTAGTGGGGAATAACCAGTTATCTTTTCTATCCTCTTCAAAGGGACTCATCTCCAGAGAACTGAGCTATGTCTTATACATTGGTTTAACTTGAGGTTTTCTAGTTTGGAGCTCCGAGTGCTGTTCCCACCAGTGTGTAGTGTAGTTTCATTCATAACTTCTGGGATGTTTGGCTTGAGCTGTATTGATAAGCTCACAGCTACAAAATATTAAAAACCCTTTCTTTTTTTCTCTCTTTTTTTTAAGTCATATATCAGTAGTTAATGTTTCCTTCTGTTGAATAATATAATGTCAACTCACCCTAAATCCTAAGAAACCATTTCAGGGAAACAGTGGACTCAGAATGCAGTTATGAAACATTGACATGGTTACTTCTTATCAGAGGAATTTCATGAGGTGTGGTTTTCTCCAGAATATCACCATATTTCCCCCCAAGCCAAGCAATCAAAATGTCACTTCACTTGAAACCGGTTACAAATTAAATTTTTAAATAAGTTGTACTTTTGGTTATTTTTCACATTGGAATGTTCACACAATCCTGCCATTTCCCCAAAATCCTACTGGAGTTTTATCTGAATGCAACAGATGCTACATCCACACTGCAATTCCTCAAGAGAACATAAACACAAAACTGCCAGCAAGAAAATTTTAGCAGGCCTTAAAATAACTCCACGTGGTCTGTTGTTTCGGACCCCTGACAGCTAAATTATAGGACATACAATTTAAATGCTTTCATTGTCTTGAAAATCTTCGTAGTGGTAGGGAGATTACATATTTGAGTAAAACTTTTTTTCTTTGCCAGAGATGAAATCAAGTCATGATTATGCATTATACAGGGAGAAATTCTATATTATACGTTATTTTATGCATTCATAGATGAATAGTTTTACACTTATGCACAACAGGGACAGAGCAAAACTAAATGCTAAATATTAAGGTTACAAAAAATACTTTGGATAAAATTTTAATTGGTTAAAAATGGAATCAAAGTATCAGCTTTATGCAAGTTAGATTACATTTTTATTCAAATACAACTTGATCTGTATCGCTTCACTCAATTTCAAATTTAGCATTTTAAACACATACATTATGTATTGAATAGGTCATAACACATGTATTTAGCCATAAAACACAATTTTTCTTTCATTGAGAGGTATTGAAAAAACATAATGATCAAAATAATAAATTACAGGGTATTATAACAGTTTAGCTTGGAATATTTTTTTACGTTCATGACTCTCAAACTAGTTTAAATTAAATATGAAAACAAGCAAAAGACAATATATCCCTTGATTAGAAATGACTCTACTGAGAGACACAAGTCACTTGACACAAAAATGAGCTGAATATTTTCATCGCAATATAGAAAAAAAATGCATTTCCTGTCATGTGCTGGATTTGGCCATCACTGGTAGACCATCTGTGATACTACTTGAGCTCCTCACTGAAATAAAGTTTTGCATGGTGAGATTCATGACAATTGCTTAGCTCAGGATTCATCTATCCATTGTAAGAGCATATTTTCTAGAAAACCTATGTCAAGTTATATAATATTTGACAGGTGAACTGTTGGACTTTTGAGGTTTCACTGTGTTTTAATGTCAGTTGTATGTTTCTTAGCCTTTAGGGTGCATTCCATCATGAAGAAAGTAGGATAGATAAGTATTTTTTTCATCAGAGGCCTTATATCATGTCTCAGGTTTTAATGTGCAGTCTTCAGTGTGATGATAAGCCTGTACAAATTGAAAGCAGGCTTCTTATATAGGTGTGATGCTTTATGACTAACTCCTCAGTCTGTCATGCACTTTGTATGCGTGGCTGCCAAATTGCACTTGGTTAGGTGAAACATCTGGTTTGGGGTGATACTCTTTGGTCTTTAATGGTCTCGACGAGAGTCCACATCAGTGGCAGGGGATGATAAATCTGAACTAGCGGAAGACCAGTAAAACAGTTGGTAGGACTTCCATGGGCAGGAAGTCTGCATGGCTCCTCTTGAACCTTCACGGCCTTTGGCGATGTGTGACCTCCCCATCTTGGACAATTGGATGCTTGGCAACATGCAAAACTGAGTCATTTATTTTTATTCATGCTATTATTAATGTGTCACATGCCACTGCAGTGTGATATTTGTTATCGCAGTTGTTTGTATTTCTAAGGTCCTGAAATTAGCATGTAAACAGACTTTTTAATATACTGGAAATCATTTTATTATCCAATGGCTGTACCACCTATAGTGTCGTGGATGTGTTCTATTTGTATATTAACAAAAAAATGAGGAATTTCAATGCTTTGTTGGAAAATATAAAAATGTGCCAAGTATGATGCATTTCACCTTCAACCCATTGCAAACAATAACCACAATAATGAACAAATTCTACCTCTAAATGAGTATGACCAATCAAAGTGATGCTGGACTTGTATTTGCTAATCACCTAACATGACTAGCAAGTGGTATATTCACTCTGTGCCTGTTTATGGTAGCCAATGCTTGCCTCCATGTCTTCTGTTAAACAAAGTGGCCTTGTTAACACCAGTAAAAGAATTGGTTTTACAACAGTGTAGCACAATGAAAGGCGACAGTTGTACATGGAACTTCTCAATTAGGGGCTAAGCAGATGTCACGGTAGCTGGGATAAGATCAATAAGGGTCTTCAGTGACAGACTGCTCCTCTGTGGGGGCTGTACAATGTGACCATTAGGATCTTGAGCTCCTCGTAATTTGGGAGTAAAGTGTGACAATATCGAGAGTCAAAAACAAAGAGCCTCTTACAAAGGCAAAGAGGCATCCATTAGTACTAAGAGGTGCCTGCAGCCAGTGACCTCGTGTGCCAATTCTCTGGGGGCTCAGCCACTGTCCACCATTCTGGCAGGACATGTGATGCAGCAGCCAAACAAAACGCACAATTTGAGTCTATATAAGGAGAAAGGCCGAGATGCAATGGGAGCTGTTGACTTTAAACAGTGCAGTTAATTTTGACTGGTCCTCCCTATGTCCAGACATTTACAACGACTTGTCCAAACAACTGCAATGGGAGACAAGAAAAGGCTTCACTTTCTTGACAAAAGCCATATAAGGAGAATTGGGACTTATCAGCTGGGGCTTATCTGGACTTGTTCAATGTAGAACTTTTGAGTACTATGAACTAGGAGTAACATATGGCCATTAGTGACATGTGAAAGACCACACATGTCAGAAAATATATGCAGTGTGTGCTTGGACTCATAAAATCATGCAAAATCTGTCTTTTCTACCCACAATTGTTCCAAAAAGTTGTGTGCGGTCAACAACAAGTTCAGAATCCATAGCTTTCTATGTATTGTCGTTTATTTTCCAAATTGATTGACTTTTCCTTCAGTCTCCTTCAGAAAACACAAAGACAGACAACCATCCGTACCCACAACCATACCATCATTGACTTGGAAACGATCCCACATCATTAGGTGTCTGGCCTAAATTTAATTACATGTTTGTTGCTTCCCTATCCAAATGATTTGGCACCTGATGAACTAGTATGTCCCCCCATTCTTTGTAAAAAGCCATTTTGGCACAGTCATTCGGGAAATCCTACATTTTAATTTTGTTGAGTGAAGTCATAGATTGACTACCTTCCCTGTAAAGAAGTGTCCTGTTTCAGTTTTTCCATTTGTTCTCACACCTGATGGTGTGAACCTTCAGTGCTGGGAGGTAATCACCTTCACACTGCCGTCCAGGTCCAATTTTGTTAATTGGCAGCAGATTCCATGCCCAAGAGGAGGAGGCTGAGCCCCCCTATTTCCCCTCACTGCTTCATTAGCCAATAGTCCAGGGCAAAACAGTGCAATGACATTTACTGAGTCAATGTAAATTACTACCCAGTAGCTTTAATGCCAATAACATCACTCGGAAAGAGACGTGTAACATTTGCCTTAAGCAGAGCCTCATTAGTTATATAAGAAGAGGCATAGCTTAATTTAAGGGAACCACATGTAATACTACCAAATAAACAGAAGGAAAATAACTAATTGCTGCCTTTACATAATATGCATCTCCTGATACTTGCTTTTTGACTTCTGATCCAATAAGATTTTTCACTAAAATGCCAAATAAATGGCCATATTTCTAGACTAGTAAAAAAACAATGTAACCTGTGAACAATAAATTGCGTTGTTTGTATTAGAGTCAAGAAATGCTTTGATTACAATATTACACGATCTGTTACTTTCATCAGTTTCCAAAGGGACGTACCCCCACTCATCGGACATATTTGGCCTTTTAATATTTTTTATAGGACTTGCAATGCATGATAATACTAAAAACACTCGGAAAATAGGGGCAGTCATACCGATACTAAGTAATGAATCGGGGAATCACTAGTAGATACCCTCTTACTGCTCTTATTTACTGTAGTTACACTAAACCTGATCTGCTAATTTGATGATACTCTTGCAGGCATGCAGCTAGAATTAAATAAGAGCCTATAAATTAATTTAAGCCACAGCTCTATAACTCCCACACGTGATCTCGGCACAACTGGTGAACACCTCATTACAGGTGTTACATAAAGGTGCTATAATACGACGTGCAGCAGTCCCACCTCAACATCAAGAGCCGCTTTCACCAGAACTGGTTGCATAATTATATCAGCGTCAGGTTTGCACAAGGCCAGAGATTTGCATGATGGAAAGGTGGCTTGACGAGATAAAGAGGATGTCGGGACAAATATAGTATGACAAAATGTGGTTGAACTCTGCACTTACAGATGGGTGCGTTTGTGTTTTTGACTGATGAGTTATATTTAGAAGGAAAAGTTTTTGGGAGGGGAATGCAAAACTGTGCAGAATCATATGGTCATCTCTAAGTATTACACTATAGAATCATTTTTTGCCTGTTGATGTTCCAATTTTGGTTTCTTGTCTTTTCACTATAAAAGGACTATTTGGTCCCGTTACTATTACCTCATCCCGAACCCCCAACGATAAATTTAGAATATTTTGCTTCTCTTCAAGTCTTCCAAGTTTTGATCTGCAGGCCTCTAACAAACTGCCCATTTTGAACCCGGCCCAAAACGTCAGTGGAGGTTGTGATGCTCAAATATAGACTTGCAGAGCCTCCAGGGACTCAATGAGGACATTCTTTCCCTGCAAACCGCAATGTCAAAGCACAGGCATTGACACAGTCCAGAAAAGTTTTTTTGGCAGTGTGCTTCCATTCCATGAAATATGACTAAAAAAAAGAAAATAAAGATATGTCCATTTAACCACACGTGCTTGTGACATACATTGAAACGTTTTTTTTCCTTCTCATAGCCTTCAGCACATTTGCTTTGTCTCTTGTGCTTCCTTCCATCACCAGTGGTTTGTTTTGCATCGAGCAACATGGAGAGATGGTGGGGCGGATGTTATGTGTACCCCCATCTGCCTGCAGAGATGTCTCATGCCAGGTTGCTAGGATACATCTACCTAGAAGGTAAGATGAGGCTAGGCCCACCAACGGAGTAGGACAAAGGAAAAAATACTAGGCCAACTAGGAAATAGGAGGATTAGGTATTAACACTGCTTACAGGTAAAGGTGAGGAAAGATTAATTTAGAAGCCACTCTTAAAAGTAAGATAAAATCAGCCCTTTTGTGTACTCTTTGGCTGGTAAAAATTTTACTCCAGTGCAATTTATAGTCTTATTGGAATAAATCCAAATCATTAATGTAAACATGATAATAATAAGAAGATTAATTGAAGCATTTATGAGTTTTTATGCCATTTTTTTGTAATGTATTGAGTTTTCCATTTTTTGTACTCTGACTTACCTCCAGGTGTCAAAATAAAATAAAAAGCAAATAGATGTGCATCAAAAGAAGAATGTCCGATATTGTAGAATATCGCAGATAGCTTGGTTTCCACCCGTTGCTTGCATTGTGGGGGGTCTCGGCCCTGGCACACTTCCTTTGACCTGAGGGTTATCACCATAGTAATCCTGGCTTTACAGCCCCTGTGAGGGATGATTGAGGCTTCTGGCAGATATACCTACAGTCTGAAGCAGCTGCTATACTATACTATACATAGTGGTCAATGAAAACAATTTTATTTGAAGTAAATGTGTATTTCATGGCAAAACTGATTTTAAAAATCAGAGTGAGAGCACTTAGATGAGGTCTAGGAATGCATGTTTCTGTGGTAAGTGAAACCCTCAGGTTTGAGCAATTCAAACAAGGAAATGCTGAAAAATGCATCCTTGTTCCTGCATGTGCACAGGCCCAACATGTGTCTCTCTGCAAGCTGCACTCCACAGTCTGTTTGGGTTGAGTCCAGGGTCACTGGGCTGATCCTGACACTTTTATACACTCAACAGATCAGCGTCTGCTCGTACTGCGACATGTAGACGATAACTTCCTCCCCTTGAGAGTTTAAAAAGTGTGTATGCGTTGGTCAAATGCTGTATTTACATTTGGGCCCTGACTCGGCATAGACCTCATCCACTCAGGCAAAACTCCTCCTGTGTATTGGCATTTAAAAAGCTAAACAGGGAAACAGAAAACCTGAGTGAAACAGGGGCAAAATATGCACTTGTTACCATTCACAGATAATGAAGGAAACAGCATTTAACAAGTTGAGTTTTCAGGCGGCTATTTCCCTGAAGGTCTTCCTCCGTTTGTGTGCTCAGTTCACTCTCAGCTGGACTTTGGCTTAAGTCATCCGTTGGAGGAAATCTGTTTCCAATATCAGAATTTCCTGTGAATGCAGGAAGCGGCCCTTTTTGCTCAAAGCAAGCATGCGTGGCATCACCGTGCAGATACTGCACCACCTTCTTCTCCCAACTCCTTTTGTTAAAAACTGAAGAAATACTAGGAAAAACATCACTGTTTTTCTCCTCATTGTGGTTAGCAGATAAAATTAGAAATGCCAAAGTTGGAAAATAATCATTGTGGAATTTAGTGTTTGTTTTGTTGGCCCAATCACATCCTGTCATGCAATCTGGCAATGGCACGGCAGCAGAATATCCCAATTAAACCCAATTTTGTTGGGGTTGTAGCCAAGCTATTCCGAAATTTGACTTTTGAGTTCTCCAGATTATGTCCTCCGTTAAACAATTAAACTTTTGAGCCATTTGCTTTTACACAGTGTCATATTAAGATAGAATGCAAACAGTGCTTTCTCTCTATTTAGGAAAAACCTCAAACTTTCACATCAAGCGGATTAAGTTTTTCTACGCAACCCTGTCCTTTGCATCCTCTTCCCCTTACACGTCCACATTCATGCTCCCCCACTACATCCATGTATCTTCTCCGACCTCTAGCCCTGTTCCACCGCAATTTCACCTTCAACATCCTTCTATCATTAAAAGCTGGTCTTTCTCACATTGTCTCCAAAATCTCTAACCAACCTTGAAACAAAGTTTCTGCTTTTGGTGGAGTAGAAAACAAATCTTGGAATTTATTGGACAATATTGTGAAAACACAGCCAATAATCAGAGGTGTATATTGGAATACATTTACAACTAGAGACAGGAAAGAGTGGGATTCTTCAAATGTGACCTCAGTTGTTCCCCCTCAAAGTGGCAATCTGATCTGCAGCAGATCCAAAGCAATGTCGGACCAGTGTATCCTGAATCCTGGTTGTGATTGAAAAAGCAGAAAATGGAACACCGAAATTCCCAGGGGAAGCACTTTTCTCATACCCACCGCATACCACATCATACTCAGCCAGAGGATGTGACAGGCAGCACTTTAAATGAGCCGCTCCAATACTCATACTCTTTAATTTGCCCCACTTGCCAGAATTTGCCTTCTGAAGTCGAGGTTGGATAATTTGACCATTTATATGTAGAGTAAATTTGAATTTTTTTGACAATTTTATGACATTCCAACTCATTAGAGTTACGCTTTAAATTTAACTAATTGTAATAGGCATAACTATTTTTGCTATCAGGCTAAAACTAGATGAATTAGATAAAAATGTGATTTAACTGTGGTTTTGAAGGCATGTGTTTTGGGGGCGGGGCCCTGGGAGGTCTTCTAAGTTCCGCAACTGTCATGATAGTCCTTTTTGAACAATGGCTGCATTTTGCCAACAATGGTTACTTTTATGTACTTTTTATGACATTCAGCACTTTGTAGGGCAGTTGACCTTTGGTGTCAGGACCACTAAGAGCCTGCACAACCTGCCTGATTAGGGTCTTGTCTTTTCATATATATTCACTGTCATTTATCGAATAAGCCTTAAAGCCTTAAAAAAATCTAATTTTTTCATATTGGTAAAGGGGGGAAAATGCCTTGAAGACATTATCATCTTTCTTTCCTTTGTTTATGGTCTTTTATCCTTCACAACAGCACTTTGTGCATTAGTGTTGTTTTTAGTTGCTGCACTTTGGGATTCATGCTGACTTGTTTTAAGGAGGTTACAGTGGGTGCATTTAACGCTATGTTATATAGTGCTTGGGTGTAAAAGCTTGGCTCTTGTTTGGTGTAATGGCCCTGTTTGGGCTGCTACTTTCCTCTTTGGTTCATTAGACACGATGAGATCAGCCAGACGTACAGACTCTGGTAGCGGTCACTGTTGTGGGGTGCTGTGTGGAATAACTTGATGTATAATGGAAGGTGAGAGTGGTCATGCTTGATCACTCGCTTATGAGGACTGATTTACATTTGGCTACTGTCATTGCCATAAAACGTGCTGTGAGTGGTGAGGTTTCTGCATTCAACATATGGAAAAATTAGGACTCGGGAGACTTCCAACCGCACGCTTTTTCCATCTGAGCTGAGATGCTCTACACACAAGTGTGTGTGCATGTGGCTGTGTAAATTCTCATGATCATTCCTATTCATGCAGGTCATGTGTCCATCTGGATGCTGCTCTGAACACATGTTAAGTAAAGCGCTGTGGAGTAACAAAATACAGCAACAGATGATAGGCTTTTAAAAGCAGGCCATTTGTTAGATTCAGGTAAAAAAAGAACAGGATCCTAGAGAATACAACAGGGCAGCATGTCTATGGACTAGTAATTTATCTAGGTTACCTGATTTATTTAAAGCATCAGATTTTCAGTGGACCGTGAAGCCCTGTTTCATGTCACTATGGACACTACAGGATGGTAAAGAACACGTGCATAGGGAAGAATTTGAAAAGCCTTGTTTGCCTATTGTTTACTATATACCAAATGTGTCAAAGTGGTGGCCCGGGGGCCAAATCTGGCCCGCCGCATAATTTTGTGTGGCCCGGGAAAGTAAATCATGAGTGCCGACTGTCTGTACTACGATAAAATTATAATGAATAGTATCGATGTGTCTTAAATTTCCACATTTTTCCCCTTTTAAATCAATAATTGTTATTTTTTATTAGTTTTTTTGTGTTTTTAGTTAAAACATCATTTTGTAAAATCTAAAAATCTATTAAAAAAAGCTAAAACAAAACATTGCTTTAGATCTATAAAAAACTATATTCTGAACCGCTTAATCCTCACTAAAGTCGCAGGGGGTGTTGGAGCCTTAAATATAATTTATAAAATAAATATTTAAGGTTTTTTTGTACAGTCTTACCTGATGGCTGTTAATGTGAAGAGCATGTTGACTGACCGCTAATGAAAACCAGGTGAATATCAATCAAACCAGCCGGTCCCGACACAAGGTCATCCGGGCTCGGCCAAAGAGGTCGCCCCCTCCTCAGGGGGGCTGACGGGAGCAGACAGGACTGAGACTTCAGGAGTCGGTTTTCAATTAAGTTGCAGCTTTAAGTGTCAGAGGGACATATGAACAATGGCTTGCTCTTTCCTCACATCAAACTACTCATCCATCTTTTCTTATGAAGCTCAAAGGAATCAAAGAAAACTCAAGCCCCTATCATATATGACTGAAAAATGGATCAATCACATTTTTATCAGTAAGGTACATTCACTTTATCTGTGAAACAAAATCACACGTGATAATAAATGACTTGTCTTAAAGACAATTGTAAACATCTAGAGAGATAGATCAGCATTTGATTATTAGCTGGGAAGGAGCAAAGTGCAATTCTGCAAAGTTCAGAAGTAGAAATGAAGTAAAAAAGAGATGCAGTTCCACTCATCCATCTTTACATTTTCTAACCACTTTGTCCTCATTAGGGTGACTTGCTACCTAGCGCCTCTTCCAGATGACTTGCTGTTGCAGCCATTCAAACTCGTATGCATTCATCGGCCATAATAGAATATGTAATGAACCCTTACTTGCAGGCTTTGGAATGTCTTCACGTGCCCAGTAAGAACCTGGCAACTCCATACAGAGTGGCCTTAATCGAGGCTTAAAAACTAGAACACTGTTAAGGCAGATGAATCAACAGTCACAACTGTTCTCTGTCCAGTTGTGGCCATCAAATTTACTGTTTCATGGTAAATTCACTCATCCGATTTTAACTGCAAGAATAAATCAGTCTGTGCATATTTTTCACAAGTTTGGTCAACATATTCTAACTTTGCAGCTTTCATATTAATCATTAGTGTTGACCTCTGTGTTTAACCCTAAGACCCAAACACCAGATTTTAGCTCCAGGGAAAGTAGATGGCTAAGTCCTAGGTGTGTGTGTACACGTGAGAAAGACTGCTGACAAAATGAAACTGTTTGTCAGCTGGGTCGTGCTCTTTTTTTCTTTCTTTGGGGATGTGATGGGAGATGCTTTCTGAGATGAAGTACGGTTTCCTGTGTGTTCTGCTCTTCCTGTGTGTTTCGCACTAGGGCCTGTTTCCTGTGTGTGATGGGTGCCAGACCGACATATAGACAACACAAACCAATGTGAAGAACAGACTAGGCAGATGGTACAAACATCAGGAGATTTTCACTAGCTGCTACGTACACACAAAATTCCCATCCACTTCACAGGCAAAACCAGAAACATCTATAAAGAGAAGTTTGGTTAATTCCCAGGCTAGGCGTTGTCCTTTAACCTCACTAATTGCTGGAGGGAAGGCATTGAATTTGAAGTTTATATAGAATCAAGGTGGGAAGAAACAAAGAAGGATTGGCAGATGGTATCAGCAGATGAATGAAAATGATATAATATGAGTTATTGAACTAAAATTAACGTGTAATCAAGTCAATATAGTTAGATCTAAGTTAATTATTTCTGGAACTCAATTGTTAAGTCCACTTAATAATCACATCCTGATAATTCAAACATTTCAAAGCAGTTGTGAGGGTAGAAATTTGCTATATATATATATAAAGGTAATTCAGGGTTCAGGTTTTATTGATGTTTGATTGTATGCAAACAATGTTTAAGTCAATTTTTTGTAGTCTATCTTTCAAGGTGTTTTTAAGGAAGACGTCAATCAATCTAGCTGGCACATATGTGCTTGGACAAGTGTTTTTATGTTCAGGTACGGGTCAGGGCAGGAGTGTGACAGAGTGACAAGAAGTCACTCAAGAAAATACAACATGTTTGCCATGTAAGCAGAGCAGATTTAGACAAACAAACTAGGCAAACAAGAGCAGATGGCAGGCCTTGCAGCAAGAGAAGACAGGAGAGACTAGACTGAACACAGCGAAGCTCATTTTTTTTCTACCTCAGACAAGTACAGACACATGGACTGAAAGCGTGACACATCAAATGACTCCACCTGGAATTCACAAAACCTGTAAAAAAAAGTATCTACACACATAGAAAATGGGTTATGCTTTGTAATCTTGCACACATCACTTAGCGATACAGCTGTAGGGCCTCTGTCCAAACACATTACGACATTTTATTTGACACGCCGTAACACTGAATTCTGTACTCTACAAATCATATTCCATGTTGAGCAAATTATTATTTTCTTAAGGAACAACTAGGGCGAAGGGTTATATTACCAAACAAGTAATGAACTTAGTGACTGAAGTAAACTCATTTTACAAGACTTTGTTTGGAGATGATTGGTTTGCTAGTCAATTGTCCACATTACAGTTCTGATTCCGGTTCAAACCGTGGCTGTAGCCTTATTGTATGGATCTTGTATATTTTCCCTGTACCTGCATGGGTTTCTTCCGGCTTCCTCCCACCCCTCATAAACCTGCATGGAAGACCAGCTTAACACATTCTTCATATGATGTACCCACATCATTCTTATGAATAGCTGGGATAGGCTATAGCAGAGTACTAAGAGCTTATTACTCCATCCTAAGTCAAAACTTGTAAGCATACAGACGAATACCATTCTCTTTCCTGACATTGAATCATAATTCAACTTCACTCAAATCGACAAGACGGAAATGATCCTTTATTGAAGAAACTTTCCATCCCAAAAGAAGTGGATGGTCTTCTGTGTAATTATGCAATGAAAGAGCCAGGCTGGAGACCATTCAACACCTCCTTGAAGACAAAATAGGGCTCTCATGACTAATAAGGAAAGCATCTCATATTGTTTGCAGGTTTTTCTGAAGATCTATTGAAAGAAACACAGCTCAGTGGCTGTGTATGTCCTTAACTGGATAAAAAAAAGCTTCTCAGTTATCAGTTGTATATTTATGTACTGAAAACGATGAATAAATATTGCAAACTGGGAAAACCAAGCCAACCAATTAAGCTTCATTTGTTTGATGTGTCATCAAGTTACAGGTCTGAACATGAAGGAGAAAACTGGGTTAAAAATCAGTGTGCAAAAGTATGCGATAATTAACAATGAGGGTAAACATGGAATACTGATTGAACAACAACAACAACAACCAATGAAGCATCAAACTGTGATTTATTTATCAGAAGTGACGTTTGACATTTGCGTGAGCCATTCTGTTTAATAAAACATAATTTAATCTTGCATGAATCATCATGCACCCAGAGGGGAGAAAACAATTACAAAGATCTCTTGAAATTCTGGGATTTATTTCCTATCCCTTGTCTTCACTACTGCCTCAACTCACCCCCCAAAAAGGTCAAATTTAGAGAGTGATACTTTTGTCATGTGGTTCCCTCTTCTGGTCGTGCTGTATAGCTCAACTTGGTTAATTCATTAAGTGTTTTGTGTTTGTGTTGAAATCAAAGGAAAACATGGAATAAATCAGAATAGTAATGTGAAAATTACGCATGATATGGTAGGTTTTGGGACAATTGTGCACTTTATTTTGTACTGATAAATAAGATATTCAGGAAAATCCTGCAACAAATATAAGATGCTTTGCTTACAAGTAATGAGAGCCCATGAAGGATGATTGTTGTTTTTTCCTTTTCAAAACTGCATATTTGAATGATATGTGCATATATGTGAATACACGCTTAGCAATGAATAGAATAATTTTAACAGAATTCTTTTTACGTTTTTAAGTTTTAAGTGAAAGTAGTTAAACATGAATCTCATGATAAAAATGTGTACCTCTACAGTGCAACACTAGAGGACGTTATTTTTATTCATATGCTGTCCCAGTCAGGATAATATGAGACATATAATAAAAAAAGAAGGGATTATGTCTAAGACTTATATCTGAGTCATTCCTCATAAACTTAACAATGCTAGACGTCATCCTCCATCCATTCATAAAGTCTCACAATACGAAATGTTATATGACTGATGATACTCTTTTGCACATGTTGTTTGCTTAACATTTATAATATATCGAATAAATAGAGATTTATAGAATATAATCTGTATAGCCAGATAATAAATGATATTTGACAAGGACACTTGTATCAAACAAAATGATGGACTCTGCCCTCTGAAGAGTCATATGTTATTAAGAATTCAATCTTTATTTTGGAATCGATATTGTGCCATCTACATCCTAAAATCAACACCTACAAAAAACGTGTAAGGTGTCATATGTGCTTGCAGATGCCATGTTTGTTGATTAGGCTCATTATGATGGGTATGAAGTTATAGCATTGCATATTTTAGGAGCATTTTTGTAGCATTTTTTTAATGCAAAGAGATACCAGATGTTGTACCATTCATCATGTTGTAGCATGATAATGCACAGCCATTGGCAGAGAAAAACATCATTACTCTTGCATGGCTTCAAAAACTCACCTGACACTCATTAAGCTTACTTTGGATACTTGGAATTTGCATAGACTAGACCCGTTTCAGTTCCTTTCTGTGAGTTGCACAAAAGGCACAATATTAGTCAGGAAAAATATATTTATTGTGTCCTTGAGGTTTTACTTCCAGGGGTAAAACAACCTGACTTTCACAAATCTATCTGTATTCCTTGTCATTAATAATTCATTACAATGCCACACTGTTTTAGTACTTCTAATTTATTGCCAGTCCGTGTAAAATATAATTCAATCATAAAACTCGTTTAAAAATTGTTTCCTTTGATATTGAAAAGCTTTATTTCGACGGCATTTGTTGGTAATGAGACGCATCTCAGCTGCCCTCCCTCTGAACTAAGTGTCGTGTGAGGTTGGTATATCCACTCTTATTCTTGACTGCCAAGTAAAATACACCGCAACAAACAAACATTTTGTGACCAAGTGACTATATATCTACAGTATATTGCGGCCAAAATGATTTCAGCTGTATTTAATGGCACTGCACATCTGCAAACACACAGTTATGGAACATATGCAATTGAGCGTCTCTAACTGTCTCTTATCACACTGTTTGCAAGTCAACCAGCACTTTAAAGATTGTTGTTATAAAGAGTTATGGGATAGCAGAGGAGATAATTGGGTATTATTTTAACTACCAGTCCAAATTCCAGTGAAAGCACTTCCAATGTCTGATTCTGCTTTATTGACAAAAGCTTACCTACCATACAAAGAGATCCTTTCAATCTTCAATGTTTTATTCCTATTTACCAAGAGTACCATAAGAGAGGAAAAAAGACTCCCTCCCCGAAAGCAGTGAATCATCGCAGTCCCATCGAGCTATTCGACATCAGTGTGTTCAGACACGCTAGGCCTAGCAAACTGTTTTTAGAAGCTCTCTATTAATCTCAGATGCGGCCTTCTCACTGTTTCCATTGCAGTTCAATAGGAGTACACCACAAATACGCACTTTAAACAAGTTAAAGAGTTGCAATAGATCATTTTGGGATGTACTTTTCATCTTATATAGTGTCACTTTTTTGTGTGTACATTGACAAAATGGAATGTCATTATTGTTGATGTATATTATTGTATTTGTTTTTTTATGACGGCGTGTTCAGACAGTAAATTGGGATGAATGAATGTAAATATGAAGTTTAAAAGGGAAGAACAGCTTATTAACGTTCTGGAATAGTGTTTACACTAGGGGCGTTCATATTTTATTGCATTTGGAAGCTATTTTTCACATGACAACTCAACCACAATTTTTGTGGATGGTACCGATACTCTTCCATGTAATATGTGACATAAATGCACTTGTATGGCAGCACTGCCCACATCTTGTAAGCAATGGCGTGTGTTGTGTTTTAATCTTGCATTTTTTTGTGTGTGTGCACAGATGCAGTTCAGTGTTTGCACGACTTTAATGGCATTTTCTCTCAGAGCTTTGAACCAAATGACTTTCATGAAAGGGATTTGGAATGTGAAGTGGTACACTCGGGTCATCTGGCATCATTTGTTATGTACTCAAGGTACAAAAAAGTATTTTTTATTTGTTTGATTGAAAATGCAGTTTTTAAAAGCTTGCTCTTTCAATGTTGAGAATGCAAAAGTGACAGAAATGGAACTTTATGATCCATGTAGGTCTCACTCAACTTTCTTTAACGGTAGGTTAGTATAAACTGGATAATAACAGAGTAGAAGTTAACTGTCATTGGTGAGAAAAGGTCATTGAGTCTAATTGCCGAATAGGCCAAGATTTTTGTTTTTATAACTGATAACAGTTTTCCTTTTCATTGATCCTTTTCTTACAACTGGTTTAGTTTAACTTTTACTATGACAGGCATCCTGGAAAATGGCAACCGTATGCCTGATGTTATTGACCAGGACAAAAAAAAATGTTTAAAGTTTAAAATAGAAAGCCTTGCTTGATAACTGAATGAAAAGTAAATGCACCTTTTTTCCCTAAATTCCAAAACTTTTCAAGCCCAACAACTGAAAAGAACAAGTTGTCAGATTGCACTTCTGCCCAAAAAAAATGCAATTAAACAAAATTTGGAATAGAAAATGACTGTTGAAAGAAAAAAACATCACTACTGTGACACAGATTTACCTTACTAATAACAACAATAAATATATGACTCAGTCCTTGTGCAACAATGGTGTTCCTTACATTTAATGAACTAAAAATGCATTGAAGATTTTGTGGCTTGAAGATGGAATGTTACTTACAAAGTAAAGATCGAAACAGTTCCTCTAATGTGCTTTACTATCCCTTATGCAGACTCATAAACAAACCGTCTGGTTTCAACATGGCTTTTATAAGTGCAGCAACCACATTTGCCTAACGTTGATTTCTTCAGGCCCTGCAGCTCTGTTTTAGCCTTGGAAAATGATAATCACACAGTTTTATTGAATTTGTTTTCACAAGGTACTGATTTATGTTGATGATTATTTGGTAGGTTGTCTTTTGTGGCACTGATGCAATTACACTCAATGGAATTATATACCCTGTGATAAGGTGGGCACTGATTGCTGGTTTCTGTATAATCAGTCAAAATTCAAAGTAAATATGTTTGCAACAAGCTTAGTCAATTATAAATCTGCCCACTTTCTTATGTGGATCAATTTTATGCAATGCCTGTCCATTGTATGACACTAAGCATCCTAACTTTAACCAAATCTCCTGGCAAAAGCCAGGTTGTGTTTATTACAGTAGCTCCTGCACATGGAGTGAGGTAAAAAAAAAAAAGTATAGGGATATAGACTGATTGAGAGAGAGGGGAAAAAAAAGAAAATGTCTCGTCCCCTTTAGGCATTTGAACATGTCTGAACTGTTCTTCTGACGCCCCTGATGTGCTTGTCTTAGGGCCACACCAGGCAAAGATGTTTCAGTAACAAAAAAAAGAAAGAAAAAAACACATGCAGTCTAGAAAGACTCCTGCAAGGATGAAGACTAGAGGCTGCTGAGCTCCAGACTTGTTGCATGCGATACATAGCAGATCAGGCCCGTGGAGGACTGCAGACACTGAGGTGGGAGAGGAAGCTGGATATGCTACAGGTGGAGCAGCACCTAGAAGCCCAGAAAATATAGCAAAGAACTTCAGGTAAGGCATTATGCAACATTATGTTTTACTGTAATTACTTGAAAAGATGCATTGCATTGATCCATGAACAACATTCTTTTTGGAGATAATCAAATTTGGCTTCTGTGAATTTAAATTGATTTAATAAACTGTTATTCTTTATACAGAATAAGAAAAAGAATTTGTAATGTGGCCATAGTGGCCACTTAATGTGTCTGAAAAATGCATTACATTCCCTTAAATGTGTTTAATGGAATTAGAAATCTGGATAAATTCACAGAATATCTTGGTTTGTTCATTTGAGTTTTAGAGGAAGATGAGGAATGTACAAAAGTAGCACAGCTGAGTCTCACAAATGCGTAACATTACCAATAATGTGTTTAATGGAATTAAAAATCTGGATCAATTCAAAGAATATCTTAAGAAAACGTTTAGTTTGTTCATTTGAGTTGTAGAATAAGATGAGGAATGTACAAAAGTAGCACAGCTGAAGTCATTTAGCACCAAAGCATTTTGCTTATTTGCACACCGAGATGCAGCTTGCGGAAAATTAATATCATCCCTCCGCTTCTTCCCACGTTCTTTAGTTCCCTGTCTTAGCAATTCTGTGCTCGCCATCTGACAATGTTCATGTCTTTGTTGTGGCTTGGCACACTCAACATAGAAATTCCCCATCATCAAATGTCTGTAAACAATATTTCCCAAACCCTTTTATAACCGCAATGACACTTTGCTCCTTCTCTTTCTCCTCCCTGTCTCACCGTCACATACCTCTCATCCTCATCTTTTCATTCTCTTCACTTAGTATGTTTTCCCTCTGCTAAGGCTTCTGGGATTAATCCCAAATGTATCATCTTTGAAGGGCTTTTTTTGTAAGTATAATGCTGGAACTATTAATTTTCTTTGTGGATATATTGTATGTACAGTAACTGGCGTTCTGTTTGGCTTTGGATTAAATATGTCATGTCATTACTTAAGAAGAATGAGATATTGTTGTTTAGATCCATCTGGAGTTTGAATAATGCTTTGAAAATATTCTGGAATTGATATCCTACAACCGGTTATGAGCCTGTTGGACTTATGTTTTGCTTGGATTAGTTAAATGGGGGACGTGACCTCCCTATTTCAGTTTTACGGATATGTCCCATCAAAAGTTAATCTTGCATAAATATGTTCATACTCTTATAAATAAAAAAAATAATGTTAATAGAAGGGTCCCCATTCCCCAAATATTCTTAGTCAGTGTAGAACAAAGTTTCTATGGTTTGTCTCAGAAAGGTATGCTATTAAATATTTTCTACCCACTTTTTCAACAAATTATAAACTTATTTAATTTGTTTTGGAAAGTAGTTGAATAACCGGGAGCTCTTACTAAATGTAAATTAGTTTTTGTTTATGCTGTTGACATCTGTCTACGTTTAAGATGAACAAGGGCATCTTACATTAGTCACACGCGATATCTTAGGGGAATTGCAATTTCTGCCTTGTGAAATAGTTCCGACTTGCCCTTAAATCACTACTTTGTGAACCTGCCTGAGAGTTAAGCTTCTGGAAATTGTTTCCAGGGTGCGTTCGCTTCATAAATCTAAAGTGTTCTTTCATCTCTTTTTTTTTCATACAATTGAATAAGGGTTGATATTTGAAGTCAAGGCTTTTTATACCTTTGCACTTTGTTCAAACTCAGGTAGTCTTAAATAGGTTTGGTCATCATCATAATATTCTTTGACCATCTTCACAATTATAGCGATGTTGCTCTCTCTATTAACTAATAGAAATAATGTTTGTAATCCCAAGGTTGTAAATATGAGACGCTGGACTTTTGCGGTTTGTCTTCTCCTGTTATTTATGACCCAAACAGAAGCTCAAGGTGAGAATTTTATATATCTACTAACTTTCATCCACAGTAGCGTCATGTTTCCACCATTTTTTTATGGATTCTCCCCTTTATAGGCAGGTGTGACAATGTCCAAGCAGCTGACATTGTTTTTCTGGTGGATGGATCCTCCAGTATAGGAAAAGCTAACTTCTTAAAGGTGAAGAACTTTATAGCTGGAATTATCAAGCCTTTTGCAAGTTCTGTCAGCGACACAGGAATTCGCTTTGGGGCTACACAGTACAGTGACACCTCCAGGTAACCAACAACATAGAAGTTCACTTCTTTTCCGCAAATATTCAAACTTGGACATACTGTAACATTTGAAATAATCCTTCTAGAGTTGAGTTCACTTTCACAACATACCTCAATGGCACGGCTTTACTAAAGGCTGTGGAGAATTTGGACTACAAAGGTGGAAATACACGCACTGGCGCCGGTCTTCAGTTTGTCGCTGATAATTTTTTCAACCCCACATATAGCAGAGATGTCCCAAAGGTATGATGGGGATCAATCGCTCAGTTTTACACAGCTGCATCCTTTCTTTCCTCTAACATTTCTTTGAATTGTCAGATCACGATCTTGATCACAGATGGGAAGTCGCAGGATAGCGTGGAGGAACCGGCACAGAAGCTGCACAGTCAAGGAGTGCACATCTTTGCTCTTGGTACGCATTCCAGGTGGATTTTGCTCTCTGTCATAGACTGTCTGTCATTCCAATATCATCATTGCATTTATAGGCATCAAGAGCGCAGACAATGAAGAACTTGCTAAGATTTCCTCCAAGCCTAGCAGTGATTTCACCTCCTTTGTCGGAGACTTCAAACTGCTCACCACTCTTCTTCCACTTGTGAGGCCACGGGTTTGCGCCAAAGCTGGCGGAGTCTATGCAAGCGATGGTACGAAAAGTAACAAAAACAAACACTTTTTGAGCAAAACTATTGGAATATTTGAATTCTTTTGACAACAATGTTATGCTGTTGCTAATCAATGTGTATCAATGAGAGAATGCATACAGAAGAGTCTAAGGAAGAAAAAATATGATTGATGAAGGCAGAGAGCCATATACACCCATCAAAAGAGTCACATATGGTCTGGGTCGACATTTCACTTTCCTGAAGATTTTTTATAGGATTTTGGAACAGTCCTTGGTCACAGTTGTTTAAAGTCCGGAGTCTGGGGACTTAGAGGAAGTTAGAGAAACAGAAAAGACAATGAGATCTCTTTTGTTTTCAACAACAGCCCAAATTTGTGTGTCTGTTTGTCTGTCTTATCTCTATTTTAGCTTGTGTCTTGTTCCTAATGTATCCTTCGGATAAATAATTTCGAAACAAATGATGACACACTCAGACAAATGTGAGGACTCAAATTGGTGTCGGATGTTTGCTAAGGATCTATGACAGTTCTTGTCTGGTCTGGTTAGGAAGTGTGTCTTCTTAATTTCCTCCACATGTTAAAACAGAGACTTTTGTTGTTGTCCAGGACTGATCAGTGACTTACAACTTCCTTGTTTCTGCTTTTTTTTAGAGGGATATTCCGGTCCAGCTAACATTCAGTTCACAGGCGTGACATCTGATGCACTCCGGTTCCGGTGGAATCCTGCAAGTGGTCCCTTGAGGGGCTATGTAGTCCAATATGTGCCCCTCTCCAACCAGGGTCAACCTATCTCCGCAGAAATGCGGCAGGTGAGTCCCAGCCACTTGTGATAGAAGGAACATAGATTTCAGGCAGTCATTTGACTGAATTGGTAATTATAGTTTGTTTCATTCGTGTGCCCTGGCAAAACACATATCAGGGTTGAGTATCAACATGCCCTGTCTTCATCATGCTGATTAAGTTGAGGTTTAAAATTTAGCAAACTGAAATCTGCCTTTCTCTTTATTTGCAAAACCTCTGTTTTTGTAGGAGACACTGTCGCCTGGTCAGAGAACTTTTACTGCTCGGGCTCTAAGGTCAGGAACAGAATACCAAGTGACTGTCATTCCTCAATACCCAAACAGTGTTGGAGAATCTGTTACTGCTAGTCAACAAACCAGTAAGTAACACAGATACTGTATAGAATGTAGATTATCCATTTAATTGCAGAAATATGAACTACATCTCTGTACCAGGCTAAGAACAGTCCCATCTGCATTATGATAAAATTTTTTATTATAAATGCTATTCAATATTCTTTTTATTATACTTTTTGGGATAAAATCTAATATTTCTTTACAAAGGAACGTTTCCATCTACTGATGTGGTAATTTTTTTGCAGCGCTATGTGTGTGACAGCATTGTTTTTGTAAATTTTAAAAACTTAACATAACTTAATATGTGAATTGAATGTATGTTCCATGTAGAGTCCTCGGCTGGGATCTCAGGTCTTCGGTTGATACAAGCTGGCTTCTCTACTCTTTCCTTGGGTTGGGATCAGCCTTCAACTCCTGTCCAGGGATACCAACTTACCTACGGGCCACGAGGTCAGGGGCGCATTCTAATTTACCCTTCATGCATTTGTATTTACTTAAAGAATGTATATTCCTCATTATAGTGACAGGCTGTATTGTAGCAGCATTTCACAACTGAATAAAATACTGAATTTATTTAAGAAAAAAATAAATGAGCAGGAAGAAACAGTCCTTAATAACTTAGTATATGCAAGTTTAAAAACAGGTGGAGAATGTATTCCAGTCAAAGTTTGAAGTACACTATCTCACTTAACTTGCCCTCGAGGCATCAGCTGTCACTCACACATTTATTGCCAAAAAGCCCAAATATGAAATATTTTTAACACTCATTAGGATAAAATATTCAATGAAACTGAAGCCAAATAAGTTTTTGGATCGTCAGTTATTTTTCTCTGAAATTCCTGGGTGTGTCACGGGTCATAATGATGTCAAAGTCTAGTATGCCATGATTCAAGAGAGTTGAGTAGTCCCTTAGGGCTGATATTAAGTGTTTCTTTAACTGAATATGTGGCAGGAGTGCCAGTCTCATGTGGAGCTCCTCAATTCAAATTGCTCTACTGCTGTTTGTGTAATACATGTGTCAAAGATTGTGTAAAGTCTCCAACATAGACTCTAACCCAGTTGCATAACTTGTCCATAACGATAAATGTACCATCAAGCAATACATTACCTGCCATTTAAAAAAAATATGTGGCTATTGACTACTTTGAACTGTATGAACAAACATAATCCAGGTATAAATAATTGATATTTAATTCCAAACTTTTATTCAGTTTCTTTGGGTTGTTCCTTATGCGGAAGAATAGGTCAACCATCTGGCCAGCTTTTGGTGGACTCCCTGTCTGCAGACTCCACATCTGTCAACTTGGAATCACTTAAACCAGATACGGAATACATCATCAGTCTCTATCCTCTATTCCCTCGAAACTCTGCTTCCCCAGCCACACTAAACGCCCGCACATGTGAGTATCCTCACTTACCAGGTACACCAGTGGATAAAAATATCTGCATTGTAGATAAAGAGTTGTATGAAAACTAAAATGAGTCATCAAACAACTACAAAATCATGGAAATGAATGTTAATATGGCGAGTTGCTATATATGTATTTGTATATATTTGACCATGTGCAGGAAAGATGCGGTTTTATTTTATTTTGTTTGTAAAATTCAATAGTACTATGCATTTCAAAGGTACTATAACAGTGTTGGGCAAAATATTCCAGAAAAGGCCACATTGGTTGCAGGTTTTCATTCCTGGACTATACTGTATTTCTTAATGTTTGTTCTTCTGCATGTGTCAGTACGCCTGGAAGCAGTGCAGCAGCTGTCAGTGGAAACAGAGTCAGAAAGCAGTGTTCGTGTGATGTGGAGAGGTGTCAGCGGTGTGCTGGCCTACCGTCTTGTGTGGGGGGCAGTCACAGGTGAAGACAGCAGCCAAGACATCAAGATTAACTCTAATGTGCTGTTAAAATACTTCACATCTTACATGATCTGTTCTTCTTACAAAAGGTGTAGATGTTGAAAGAGTGGACGTTGCGGGAGACAGTGAGACTTACACTATATCTCAACTTCAGTCTGGAATCGAGTACAGCCTTGCTGTGATTCCACTTTATCAGGGTAACGTTGAGGGATCCAAAGAAACAGCCAGATTCAGGATAGGTAAGTTTCAACATTTGGATCGCAACAAATGTAATTGGAAAATTTTGCTGTAAACGCAAGGATGATGTTGGTTTGCTTTCAGAAAATGTGCGTCACACATTCATTTTGTTTTGAAAACATTTCTACACCTACATTAATTCCACACTAGCACCATCTGCCTCTCATGACTAATGGTATCCTTTTGATTATGTCTGGCGCCTGAGTCACGGATTGTTTAAGTGCCTGTTTTCGTGATAGCAGTTTTCTTGTTTACAATACTCTTCATAGCACTGTTATAATGTAAAAAAATTCATTCATTCATCTGCTGTGCAGCCACCTGAAAGGGGTTTACTCGCCTGTCTTCAGTGTGGGCAAGTGTGGGATCAATTCCTGCTTGATGGTGGTGTGACTGGGTGTGGAATGGTTGTCCGTCTCTCTGTGTGCCCTATGGGTAACTGGCAATCAGTTTATAGTATAGTAAGCCTTTTGCCCGAGGTCTGGTGAGATTGGTTCTGCAACCATTGCGAGTAGACATTGTATGGAGAATGAATGAATCTGCTGAGCCACTTCCTCACGGTAGTAGGCGGGGTATGAATCACTTTAATTGGTTCCATAAGTGGTTTTGTAACTTGGAATTTTTCATTGAATAAACATGATTTGTTTCTTGATTGGCGGTCCGGTGGGGGAGTGGTTAGATCTCGTGTTCTCCCCATGTCTGCATGATCTTTGGATTATTATCTCTGGATTTATTTTTATGTCTATTCTATCAGAAATTAATTTCTTCTACAATTAATGAATAATGTCACTTGTGCAACACAGGGTAGTTTACATATTTAATAATTGATGTCTTTTCAGAACAACAGCTGCAGCAGGTCTTGAATGCAGCAATCACCAGTCCTTCATCCATCCGTCTCACCTGGAGAATCATTCCATCCTCTCAGGGGTACCGGTTAGAGTGGCAGGAAGGCGAAGGTTTGTTGTTAAAAATTTCACATGCTAGTACACAGTTGTATTGATTAAAGTAAATTCAATTTTACTATACAACTCGCTGTACAGTTTATGGAGGATTGCTAACCCTAAACTTAACCCATGCATACCTTCTCAAAGAGACAAATAATGGGAATTAACACAACATTATTCATTCATTCCGATCTCGAATTAAAGCAATGAAGCAATTAAATTGCAAATCATTTGCACGTTACTGTTCCATGACTTATTATGATTGCATGTGCATTCCAATATCTTTTTATATCTCTATAGGTGGGCGTGCCCAGACCTTGTCTTTACCAAGGAGCACCAGCAAATACGAGTTAACTGGGCTTCAACCCAACACAGAATACCTTATTACCCTGTACACACTCTTTGAGGGTCGTGAGGAGGCCACCCCGCTCTCCACCACATCCAGAGGTCAGCCATTTAGTCAACTTTGAAATGAAGTCAAACTAGCTGACTATTATTATAAGAGTTGTATGTTGGTCTATTGCTGGAATTGCAGTGCGACAATTGGAGAGGGTGTCCAACCTGAGAGTTTTGGAATCTTTGGACGGTACAGTCAGACTTGGCTGGACTGGTGTAGCTGGGGCATTACAGTACCGTGTCATTGTCCAAAGCCCTGAAGGTACACTGATTTGGTTTGTGGATTACAGCTTCTCAGTGTGTGGCTCATGTGTTTGTGACATCTACAACTATTTTTTTTCAATATCAGTGGCAATACGAAAAATAGTGACTATCCCTGGGAACCAGACTGCTGTTGATCTCCAAGACCTGATAGTTGGGGTCTCCTATGATATAAGTGTCACACCGCTGGCAGGAAATAATGAAGGCGAGCCAGTCAGCATCTTTGTAAGACCAGGTGGGTCATTAAATGATATACATACCTTCTGTCTCTTCATAATTTTTCTCCCTCTTACATACCTTTTTGTTATGTATACTCTCACTTTTCTTAAAGGGGACTTTAAAATACCTTCCCACAGATTTTTTTTTTGTCTGATGTGTATTTTTTTCCCCAGAGCAAGGCATTGGAAGAGTGTCGAACCTCAGATTGATACATACAAACAGCCGGAGAATTCGCATCGCCTGGACAGGTGTTAATAGAGCAACAGGTTACAGAATTACCTGGAGACAAGGCTATAGTAAGTATGATGTAATATCATTGACGCTGCTTAAATAGAGCAGTATACATTTGTTGGTGTGGATTGTTGTTTCACATGACAACATACTAAGAATAGTATTCCTATATGTTTAACTATTAACCCCTCTGTTGTTTTGTGCAACAGGTAGTGAGCAGTCTCGAGATGTTGGAGCAGAAGTGTCCGTCTATTCGATAGAAGGCCTGCAACCCGATGAGGCACTTGTATTTGGTGTGGCGGCCATGGTCAATGACCGTGTTGGAGAGGCGGTAACGCTCTCCACACGGACCAACCCACACAGTGGAGGAGTTAATGGCCTTCGTGTAGTCGAAACCACACCTCAGGGACTCGGCATAGAGTGGGTTCCATCTCAAAGGGCAACTGGCTACAAGATCAGATGGCGAAATGATGAAGATGGTAAGAGCCCTGTTGAGAACACATAGCATTCTGAGAAAAAATCCAAATGTTCTTATAATGGATGTGATCTAATGCAGGAGTTGAAACAATCCAGAATGTGGCTGCTGATGTGTCTTCTTTCTTCATGGACGGACTTCAGGCAGATACTCCGTATCGTGTTTTTGTGTCTGCTCTAAGTGGCTCACGAGAAGGAACTCCTGGGACACTCAACGTCAGAACAGGTATTCAAATGAATTATAGTATGTTAGGTATGAGTGTGAGCATGTATTGTTGTCCATCTCCTGGGGCCCTGCGATTGGCTGGCCGTGCCTGGTGCCCATATTCAGCTGGGATGCGCTACAGCACCCTCTGCGTCCCTTGTGGGGATAATTGATTTAGAAAATGAATGAATGACTGTTGTTGGGAGTCTGACATGGTTTTTGAAATGCCTAAACTATGTGGTGCGCCTCACAGAACCAAATCGGGTCACTGTTGACTCTGTGACGTCACTTCAAGTCCAGGAGAACCCGGGAAAGGTTGTCAGAGTATCTTGGGTTGGCGTACGAGGAGCAACAGCCTATCGGGTGTCATGGAAGAAAACGGATGGTTCGTCTTATGC
Organism: Stigmatopora nigra; assembly: GCF_051989575.1. NCBI lineage: Eukaryota > Metazoa > Chordata > Actinopteri > Syngnathiformes > Syngnathidae > Stigmatopora > Stigmatopora nigra. Next base: position 4,788,799 of record NC_135517.1, read on the forward strand.
ATCCCGAGTCCACAGTTTTTTCATTAATTGAAAATGTTGATTGATATTGAAGTAACTTGCCTATTTTATTGTATGGTGTGGTAGGTGGCGATGAGACGAGTCAACTGGTGGGGGGAGACGTGACTGTTGTGGATTTAGACCGACTAGATCCAGGAGTCCAGTATGAAGTGATGGTTAAGGCTTTAATTCAGAACCGGGAAGGAACGCCAGTTTCTGTCCGAGTCACTACACGTAAGTTCTATTCTTTAGTGCCCAATGAATCGCTTCTTGTGGTTTCTTCTTGACACGTCTTTCCTCATGAGTTTTCTCCATTTTCCTCACAAAGCTGGTGTACCTTCCCTTCTGGCCAGACCTTTAAGAGTAGCAGAGGTAACTCGGGATTCCGTGCGGCTGAGCTGGCAGCCATTACCAGGTGTCAGAGGGTATGTTCTAACCTGGAGAAAGGAAACAGGTAGAATGTCTTTTTCGGTATCAGTGTTTTAGTCTATTAGCCCATCTATTTGCTTGTGTAGTCCACTGACTTCAGTTGAACATTTCTTAGATCGTGGCCCAGGATTATCGGTGACATTGCCTGATTCATCCACCTCGTACCAAGTTACTGGGCTTCGTTTGGGTCATCAGTATCGCTTTACCATACAGCCGACATTTGAAAGGGGAGTTGGAAGAGAGAGTGTTGCCACTGAACGCACTGGTAAGGCTTAGTTAGAACTTTCATTTTACAAATGCACTACTTAATATAGCTTTTGCAGTTCTCTATACATGCATACATTGTCTCCATCTATCCATTTGCTGTACTGTTCAGGGTTGAGGGTTGAAAAATAGGCAGATAACATAATATCTGCTGAAATTGTTAGTCAAGGAGATAGACAACACACCGGCATTATCACCAGTGAGTGGTAACTGCAATTAAATGAAATTATGCTGACTGCATCAAAGTCAGCCCAACATGCAACAGAACCATCAATCACTGTCAACAATTACATTATATAAGAAAAACAAACTTAAAAAACATACTGTACATATATTTTTAGAGCTGTCAAATAGTATTTGGTTACCTTATGAGTCTGACAGAAAACCACAAACTAATTTCTGTAGAGACTCATTACCTAGAAATACATTTTACTTTTTTATTTTAATTATCTATTCATTGTTAATAAAGTGTGAAGGTTACCGTAGTAGAAATTAAGTAGAACAGACTGCAGCGTGTGCTACTAATTTATTTGTCTTTTGACTTGGCAAAGTAGGATGTGGCCCGGACCCAAGGCTATTCCTGCACACTAAATTCCCGTAATTGTGAACATATTGTAAGTCATGCTTGTGAGGTTTTGTGTTCCCCAAAACATCCAGGCTGATTAACATTTTATATCACATTCGTCCAGTCGTTGAAATCAACCTGATCTTTACTATGCATAGAATACAATGTCATATACTAATACTACAGTGCATGACATGATTGCTGTTTAGATAGTCTTGTTTTATTGATATTCCTGTACCACAAAAGGTACTTAAACCAAAACAATGCTCCATTTTGACTTTTTACTATCTGCAGAAGAGTAAAATGTGAAGCTAGATACACAGTTCAGTCTTTTAACTCCAGAATAGTGACCTAACCTTTCCGTGTCTTCAGAATTGAGTATTTATGAACACTTGTGTGTCCTCAGTGTGTCTCGGTGGACGTCTGGATGTGGTCTTTCTTGTGCCAGCATCAACTGATCGGATTAACATAGCTGAACCTTTGCGCTCTCTTCTCACAAGTGCAGTGGGTTCATTTAACACAATTGGAGTGCGGGATTCACAGGTACAAAAAAAAAGGAAATAAAAAAGAAAACCATTGATTTCACACATTGGGACAATGTTGTGTTGTCTTGATTTTCTGATTAAGATGTCTTTATATTCTTATTTTCTTTTTTTCTGTTTATCAGGTTGGGGTTCTTGCCTATGGTTATAGACCCCAAATATGGTTCCCACTCAATCGTCACAGCAGGTTAGACACGCTGATTCAAGAAATTCAGTCAACACCTTTTAATGAAAGTCCAGGAAACAACATTGGTCAGTGTTTAGACTTTAATAATAATTTGAAAAAAATCCAAATATTTATTGGATTATCGATCATTGGAATGTGACTTACTTTCCGGTCGGTGCAGGCCAGGCAATGAATTTTGCCACACAGTATCTTCTGACCACATCCGCCGGAAGGAGACCAACGGTTCCAGGGGTAGTTGTCATAATTTCTGACCAAAAGTCTGTGGACAACTTAGCACTTGCAGCCTCCAACCTCCGAACAACCGGTAAGACTGTACAACAAATATATTTCTCCATATTTGATGGATTGTACTAGGTAAAAAGAATGGGCATGTAGGCTCACTTTCCTTGTATGATTAGCTCCCATTTATCAAAATCATGTGTTATGACGGATGGCTTCCAGGTGTGACCGTGTTGGCAGTAGGTGTAGATCAGGCAGATAGTGAAGAACTGCGGCAGGTTGTGACAGATGGGAGCAGCCAGAACCTTCTGTTTGTGCGTGATGCTTCTCAGTTAGAAGCTCTCCATACTGATCTGGCAGACTTGCTGTGTGGTATTGCCAGAATACCAGGGGTAAGGATTCCTTTTCATTTATCTAACTTGTGTGTTTTTATAACCTCACCGTCCATTTATTCTTGTTTACACATGCCTAGGAAACCCCAGGCCCGCAAGAATGCACTGTTCAGTGCCCACGAGTGAGTCCCTTTTTTTGTTTTGACATTTCATTATAGCTTTAATTCCAAAAATAAACCTTGCTTACTATTATGAAGCATTAAACAAACAGAATGTTGTGGAGCATTCACACATAACCTACAAGTTTTTGCTCTGCATGTCTGGACTTCATGTTATTTTGTTTTTCTTTTTATAGGGAGAGAAAGGTTATCCTGGAGAGAAGGTGCAGTGTTGCTTTTTCTTTTTGTCAGGCATCTCATTATGTCTTTTTTGTATATGTTTATGTAATATTATTTACTATATTTCTCAGGGTGAGAGAGGCAGAGAGGCCATCAATGGACGAAAGGGTGAACCTGTAAGTCATTTTTCTTATGTCAGCTAATTGCAAGTGTACCTTCAGTATGTAAACTCCTTTAAACAGATTGTATTAAATTGGTATGTTCAGGCATCACAGTACCGAGTTAGTGGAATTATTTACCACAGCAACACACAATACCTGTCCTTATGCATATGTCCGTATATGGTGCAGGGTCGAGATGGTTTCCCTGGAAGAGAAGGGCCAAGGGGACCTGAAGGGCGTCCAGGTTTACCAGGGCCTGTTGTTCCTGTTGAGCCCTCGGTGGGGGTTAAAGGAGATAAGGGGGAGCGAGTGAGTAGAAGTCAAAACCACCAACACACCATCTTGGCTGATCTAGCAACAATGTTTATTTTTTTTTTTAGGGTTTTCCCGGTAGTGATGGAAATCCAGGGTTACCAGGACGGCCTGGTTCCCAAGGAAATGCAGGACTTCCAGTAAGCAAAGAGACCAGAGTTCTTATAATTCAGTTCATGCTATTTTATTTCAAAGTGATGCTGATTTTTGCTCATTAACTAGGGTTCACAAGGTCTGCCAGGTATCAGAGGAAGCCAAGTATGTTATCTTCCATTCAAAAATGCATTCTACTACTTGCACAACAATGCATGATTGTAGAACTTTTTTCTCTCTCTAATTTTAGGGTGAACAAGGTGTAACAGGATCGCAAGGACCAAAGGGGGATCGAGGTGAAAGGGTGAGTTGTATTAAAATATGGACCCTCTCTTTAACTAGAAGGGATATGGCCCCTATAAAACTCGCATGTTTCAGGGGGAGCCCGGATCCACATCGGGAGGAGGTTTTCCAGGACGAAAGGGAGAACCTGGCATCTCGGGAATACCTGTAAGAAAAAGAAATCATACAAATTATAACATGATTTGTGCTCAGTTGATCAGAATATTTATCAGAACAAAATAAGATAATTGAATATGAACTAAATTTTGTACAACTTAATTGACACTTTGGGTTATAGAGTAAGAATTGTACATTTTATAATATTCATGGTCAAGATGTTGCAAAATCCCTAGCAAAATTACATTTTAAAAATGCTATTTCAGGGAACCCCTGGTCGTGCAGGGAATGACGGTGCCAAAGGTATACAGGGACAAGCAGGGATACCAGGGCAGGATGGTCGCCCAGGTACACCAGGAACACCAGGAGTCTCCATCAAGGTTCTTTTCCTCCTTTCCATCCTTCTCTCATATGTTTTATGATTTATACATTGCTGACAGTTTTGTATACATACTTAAAAATACACTAGCCACATCAAATACACCCGTCAACAGATTCAATCAATATTTAGTTCATTGTATTTAGCCAACTGATCATCACAGGAATTTTGTACTATGACATCATGCATCAACTTTTTAAACAAAAAATTGATATGCAATTCCAGAAATTAACAAACAAACTATTCTTAAATAGCACCAGCCAAGTAATTTTTCAGTTTTTCCTTATTTTATGTTTATATTTAAAAATTATACGTCCCTTTCTTAACCTTAAAGACAAACAAAAGTTAGAAGGGGTTTATTATTTGTTAGAAAGTTAAAGTGGGGTGTATTCAGGGCCATTGGTTGCCTTGCAAATGCAGTAAATGCTTGGCAGTTGTGCAGACTGAAAAACTCGAGGTGGTTTTACAATAGCACACATGGTGGTAGCAGTGAGCCACAATACAACACGTAGTACTACACAGACATTATCTACAAGTATAATTAAAAACAATAAATAGAATAGGAGGAAAATGTTTCAGAAAATACTATAAGATAAAAATAGATCCTAACACTAATCCAACAAGACTATTTTGGAACAAATCTCAGGCCTCTCAAATCTTCCTGCACTAAGAAATTTGACAGGCCACTTGCATGAATATGCATTTGCATGCACTGCGGCATGGAGGCTATCTTCTGTGACACTGGGTAGGTAAAGTGGAATCCCAGGTTGAATTGATAGTTGCCTTTAGGTCATTTGAATTGTTAGGTCTGGTTTCTTTTATCCTTTTCTTGACAACAGCCTACTCATTTTATATGAGGTTCAAATAAGAGGGGTTTGCTGGGCAAACAAGCACAGTAGCACCATGTTTTAAAATGATATTTTAGTACCTTTACAGTATGGAAAGATGTCAACTCTGGTTGATAAATAGGTGAGTATAGGTTATTCCAACCGCTGTGCCAGCTGCTCCCACAGATTCTTGAGTGAATTTTGTCTGACATTCATTTTAAGGGAGTCATTATCTCTGTTTCTGGGGCATCTTTTTCGACCATTTCCAACCCTTCAACTCATTCTGTCAAAATGCTTGGCAACAGTATATATTCGGTGATAAAGCAGCTTTTATTTTTTTAGCTAAGACCTTTGTTATCTTACCCTCCTACATTGCGCTTATTCACCATATTTCTGGTTTTTCAGGCCCTCTTCATGCTTTATAAGGCTATCATCTGAATTACAAACAATGACTTGGTATATTTGAATCTATATCATTTTTATTTATATAATGTAGAGGTTGTACTTTTTGAAATCATCTAAATATGTTCTAACTTCAGCAATCCAACATTAAAATCAGTAAGTAGTCTTAAAATTATATTTTTATTTGAAGAAAAACATTTTTCGTGCTATATAAATTGTTTTTGGGTTGATTTGGTTAGTTATTCTTATATTGTCATATCAAATTTTAGGGTAAAAGTCAAGTTAGTGAAACATTATCCAATTTAGTGTAACTTAAACACGACTGCGACTAGTTGGCAACCAATTCAGCTCATAGTTACCCTGGATAGGCTCCAGCACCCCCGTGTTCCTCATGACCATACATGTTACAGAAAATGAATGAAAATTAACCTTTATTGTCTCTCTCTCTTGTTTTACCTCTGCAGGGGGACAAGGGCAGCCCCGGAGAGAGGGTGAGTCACCCACCCACCCCATTGCCATCTTGTCTTCTGCTTGCAAAAATATCCTTCGAAACCTGCAAGCATAATGACTCACAACTCCTATCGCTCTGTGCTCCTAGGGACCTCCAGGAGTCGGCAGCGGGGTGACCGAACCTGGCGTGAAAGGTTCCCCAGTAAGCACAGTCAATCACTATGCAATGTGCCGAGCCACTTAGCTGGCAAATGAATTTTGCATGCATGTGGGTGTTGGCACTTTGCATTCACTAATTGCCATTCTATAATCAGGGTTCTCCAGGCCCACCTGGAGTGCAAGGTCCTAGAGGGCTGTCTGGATCACAGGGGGCCAAAGGAGAAAAGGCAAGTTGATTTCTAGCATAAGTAACTGAGGTGCAGGCGGAACTAAGGGAAATGCAAGCTATGTCATCATTGAGACATTTAAGTTCAAATGTCATCACTCTAATATTGATATTTTATGATATTATATATATTACATTTAAACAAAAATAATGTACATTGCTAATAGTTAACAATCAGCATGCATGCAAACTTAGTCAATCAATTCATTATTTTATTTACTAATTAGGTGGCATTTATGCATTTCTGTTATTCCAGTGTATCGAACGGTTTTCCTGCATGTATCAGTAAGTTCAAAAAATGTTGGTAATGCCTTTTGAAGAGATACCTGGAAAGAAATTTGCTAAAAAATGTTATTTCAAAGTATGTTCCATCTTTCATTTATATCCTTTTAAGTATTACATGAAAGTACATTCCATGTTCACTTTACTGTATTTATTGCCTTCATGCACTACATTACAATATTGACAAAGCACCAGACCATCCACATAAGCAGTCCTGTTAATAAGATGTCAAGAAAAGCCCAAGGTCATATTGCAAGCTTTTTAAATAGATCAAACCATACACACATCTAGGTCATCAATCAAGGAGTTAATTCTCAAAAGATGACTCATGTCTTCCTAATTAAACGCCCTCCTCTAATTAATTGATTTCTTTTTTCCAGGGTGACAGTGCTGTTGGGTTGCCAGGAACAACAGGCAGGCAGGGTGATCCTGGTGACAGGGTGGGTCAACCTCCCAAAAAAAAAAAAATTTGTATTGGTTTCATGTGGAAACATTGAGGGTTTTTTTTAGCCCATGGAGAGGAAGACTTAAGTAATTCTATAGCTCTTTTTAGGTGAACCTATTTAATCTTTGGGAACATAAGTGAACACCCTTGGTAGACGATTGCCTGTCCCTGCGCACATTTAGAGTCTTATTATGTCCTTCAGGGTCCTCGTGGGCCCCCAGGAGAAATTGGCAGTAAGGTACGATAAAGGTATGAAAAATGAGATGTGTTGCAATATGTAATCAGAAGTCTGACCTTGATTTTGCTTTGCTTTAATAGGGTGATCGAGGTCAGCCAGGTGAGCCTGGATCACAAGGAGACCGGGTAAGTGGAGATGCAGTGGGGGCATGAACCAATCATGTTTGAACAAGTGCTTACTATGCATGCACTCGGTCTATACAGTTGAGTGGCTATTAAACACTAAAGACTGTAATATGGAATTACTTTTAGAGATACGTTTTTTTTTAATTCATCAGAAACCAAGAACAAATGTAAAATGGGGAACAACAGAGAGAATAAGCTGCATTTAATGTAATATTAACAGTCTTGAATAACTATTGTATGAAAAACACAACATAACAAGCTTTTTGTTTTTAAGGTGAGAAAAATAAAAGACATGTACTAAGTTTCACTTAAGTGTAAATCAAAGGCCCAGACAAATTATGAAAAAAACTGCAGTTTTTAGTCCAGAAAATATAGTACCTATATTGTTGTGCTTAAACATTTACAATGAGAAAATTAGTTTTCAGAATTCATCATAAAAAACAGACAAAAACAACTAGAATTTAATAATTTTGTATGATAATGATTTTGGTCATACTCTGGACTTCATCCTAAAATTTTAGTGAAGTATGATATTCAAGACAGTTCAAACTTGAAAGAATTGTTGCCTTTTTTTGCATGTAGAAAGTATGGAATTGTTGAACTTTTGGCAACAACTCTGCATTTGTTTATTTGCAGGGAGAACGAGGACTAGCTGGTGAAACAGGACCAAGGGTAAGCGAAATCCTATTAAGTATAGTTTAATTTCAGTTTTTCATTTTATATTAATTTTTTCGACTTCTATTTTAAGGGGGATCCAGGAAAAGCAGGAGCCCCAGGAGCACCGGGCTTGAGGGTAAATAAGGGGTCGCTATATACCATATGTCATAACCTGACTTTTAGTGGGAGTTTAATATCCAAGTCTTTTTCAATTGTCCGCAGGGTTCCCCAGCGCCTCCCGGAGCAGCAGGGGAGAAGGTGAGACTGATTCAATTAGGAGTAATCATACGAGATGGGTCAGGTCAATTGGAACGTGATTTGACTGCAGTATGTCTCATAATCCCATTCAATAAGTAATATTTAAGAACTTGTGTGTTCTCAGGGAAACGAAGGCGCTCGAGGGGAACCAGGGCGAAGTGTGAGTTGTCTGCAAAATAATGAGTGGAATAACAGTAGTTACATAAATCCTTGGCGTCACTGTATATGAAAATTACACAGGTTCAAGGTCCCCAAGGAAAGAAAGGTGACCAGGTAAGTTATAACGTCCATCAAAAGTCATTAATTTTACCAGGAAAGACCAACAACTCTCGTTTACTTCACTTCTTCAGGGGGATCCGGGTGTGCCCGGATTTGAGGGTCCTAGAGGAACAAAGGGAGACCAAGGACAGAGAGGAGAGAAAGTTAGTAATCATTCAGTTCTAATGCCTGTGGTTAAAAGAATAAGCCCCGAGAGCCAATGGAATATCGTAATGACACTTCCTTTTTTTCCCCAAACCTTGAAAGGGTTCTCCAGGGTCAGGCTTGGGTACGAGTGGACAGAAAGGGGAGCGAGGGGAGCCAGTAAGTAAAAGCCAGCCCTCATGATAACAGTACTCTGAAGATTTCTGTTTTATCTACTAGCTCTTCTGCATGCATCACGGTAACACTGCCTGTGAAATATTTCTGACAATATGTTCAATTATTCATCTTGAGTTCCCCTGTGCCGTATTTCAGTCGTGCCCCAAACTAAAAAAAACTGCATAAAACATTCGCTCTTTGTCTCCTCAGGGAACTTCAGGTATTGGTGGTCGGCCCGGTGCCAAGGTGAGTCACCTTTTGTTGTTTTCATTTGGCTTTTGGGCCTTATTTGTATTTATTTGTTTGCTCAATTGCTTTTGAAACTGCTCATTAGGGAGACTCTGGTGAGGCGGGAGAGAGAGGAGAAGATGGCCGACCTGGAGTGCCAGGGAAGCTTGGTCTTCCTGGCAAACAGGTGACTTTTCAGTTCTTTGATAAGGCTTGTAAAAGTGTCATTGTTTCAAACTGGAAATCCTTAGCATTTACCAAGTGTCCTATCAGATTATTCAACTGCAACCATCCAAATAACACAACCTAAAGGTTGGAAATTAGCATATGCAGGATTTATCATATGTTGTGTTGTAGTAGTCAGCGGGATAGCTTTCATTGTGTCAGCTCAAAGCATCCACAGACAATTTCTAAGGGAATTGCAATGTAAATGCAAATCAGCTTGGGGAAAGGAGTCACCTGTTTTGAAAAATAAATCCTTTCTTTACAAATATTGTCTGTTATTGAATGCTAGTGTCGTTCCCTCCTTCATCATCTTACTCAGAGGATGTTTATACTGTATAGGCTTCTTGTACCTGAGGGATTTTCCGTTATATTCATTTTCAAAAAGTCAATATTGTTCTCACTTGTTTTACAGGGAGAACGAGGAGAGAAAGGGGATGAAGGCACTCCTGTAAGTTTGATCTCAGATTCTCTTTATACTGCTCATCAATTGTTTTTTTTTTGGTATCGGGCCACTTATGCTATATAGCTGGAATTGATAGAGACATTTGAAATGCAGTATTTTATTGGTATATTAGACACTTTTGCCTCTTGCTGTCTACTTGCATAGGAAATAAAATTACAATTAAACATCCATGACATTCCCATCATATTTTGGTGTTTGATAATTATCAATCATCCCCCAGGGAGAGTCAGGACTTCCAGGGAAGCCCGGTGAACGAGGAGTGAGGGTATGATGTGTTTTTTTTGACTCATAATTTTAGAATATTTTGAGTTTCACACTGTTATAATAATAGATCTTTACAAATGCATCGGCCCTCTAGGGACTCGCGGGTACACCAGGACGGCTTGGAGAAAAGGGAGATACAGGAGACCCGGGAGAGGATGGGCGAAACGTGAGGCCCACATTCATCCAGCTTCATAGTGACAGTTTTCCAATATGCTGGCATGCCTTTCCACAGGAGTCAGCTCAACCTTTTAACATCTTTATTGATCCTTAATTTTTTCACAGGGTAGCCCTGGAGTTGCTGGACCGAGAGGAGAGAAGGGAATACAGGTTCATCATCAAAAACTTTCTTGTCATTATTCATAATCTAGAACATGTGGTTGAATTGTGATGTACTACAAATTTCATTTTCTTCCTCAAGGGACTTCAAGGACCTCCGGGGCTGCCAGGGAAAGTGGTAAGTGGGACACATTGGAAGATTACGGGGTGGGGAAAAAAGGCTAAGTAAATAAACGGAATTGATATTCACAAAATGTACTGTTATGATATTGTATGTTTTGAAGAAAGAACTAAAGGGGTTTTTGTTTATTCCTCAACAGGCGGACATTGTTGGCCAGATGAAAGGACAGCGAGGAGACAAGGTTTGTAAAATGATTAGAAACTCTATTTATTTTCACACTCTAATTTTAGATCGGCACATCATTATCCAGTCAGATAAGTATCTATGATGTTGTAAAAGAAGCACAATGGGGTCTGTGTTGGCACAAAAAACACACTTGGGTCACATTTTATGTAAGTGAATGAAAATATTTTAATCATGCTTTTTTTTAATGATTGGTTGCTACATTGCCTTTTCATTGAATGGCAATAGACCCTGCTCTGTTTGGCCAATGGTATAAATTGGTGAATGGATGGATGGATGGTTGATTTTAACATTTTTCTGATCTAGAGTAGACCAAGATGACAGTCATAATCATTTACAATATAATGGTTAGCCTGTCATGCTTGATGACCACTTTGAAGCCATCCTAAAATATAGAAGTGGATGAAACTGGAAGAATGATTTTTATCTTGACCCAGGAGATTCTTTACCTGCTGCTATCTGTTCATGCAGAGATGGAATGTGCATAAAAAATATTAGGGAATTCATCCTGAGTTCTCTGACCCACATTGCATGTTTTTTTTTATTAGAAAGCCGTCACCACCACATTGTGCAGCATAAACCAAATCTTTACTGTATCTCCCAATTAATTGTTGATACTATTTGATGTTTTTTTAGGGTGACACAGGAAACCCAGGAGCAAATGGTAGCAACGGCGAGAAAGGTGGAACTGGAATGCCTGGAGCTGTAGGCCCAAGAGTGAGTCTGCCTCCTACTTGCAGTTTATAAATATTTCCACAAATTCTTGATAAGTGTTGCTGTATGCATCAGTATGCACACTGACTGACCCCTTGCCTTATTTTTATGCATGACTTATAAACCTTTGTGACTACTTGTTTCTTCCCTTCGAAGGGTCCGGAGGGACAACGTGGGCTTACAGGCTCTAGAGTGAGTTTGCTGTCCATCACTGCATTTTTACAGAAATACAGCACTTGTAATTCACTTACATTGTCAACCCCAATGTTTTTTTTCCAGGGTGACAACGGAGAAAGAGGAACACCTGGAGAAAAGGTTTGAAATGTGACTATCTAACACTAATGATTAGCTTTATGACACCATGAAACTACAAATTGTGAAGCTAATTCCCAGTTTTAAAGTATTTTCATGTTTTTTTAGTACAGTAATCATGACCTGAGATTGTGGAAATGTTAGTTTGATCCAATTTTATTTAACAACAGTTGAGGTAGCTTCAGGCTTTCGCTGACTTGATTTAATTACCAGCATTACTCTGTTTGCTATAATCCCTCAAGATATGGTCAGGTTGTCCAACTATGTAATCATATTGCACGGGTTGTTTGGTGTTTCAGACCTTTGGGGAGTTATAGATTTTCTTATCCATTCCGTCATCATTACATTACATTGTTAATTAATCCTACCATGGGCCTACAAATAGAAAATAGCAAATGCTATCATATGCCATAGGGAATGTTTAATACTACATATCAAATAATTACGAAAATGCACCGTCAGGCTCTGATTTTGACTTTTTTGCGTCATCAGGGAGAAAGAGGAGCCTCGGGATTGGATGGTCGTCCTGGTCTGGATGGTAAACCAGGTCCTGCAGGACCACCTGGTCAGAGGGTACTGGAGCTCCAAACCCAGCAAATATGCTGTATGTTGAGCAAGAGCTAAAGTAGAACATGTGCATCGCTAATATATTTTTTGTACTTGTTGTTTTCAAGGGCGATCCTGGGAAATCCGGTGAACCTGGAAGAGATGTGAGTTTATTAAAACATTTTATCAAATGCATGAATAGAATATATCACTTTCAAGTTGATATTATACTATTATATACATATTTAGCCAGGTTACTCGGCCCAGTTTTACAACAATGTCACTGTAGAAATCTTAACAGACTTTTAAATTCCGGATAAAAGTCTCTCCTACTGAATTATCTTTAATAGGGAATGGTTACATGAAAACAGCCTTTTCATAATTACTCTTCCAGCAACACACACTGATAGAATCAATGCAAAAACATTACTGTATCTAATGTATTGCCATTAACATCCATAATTACAGATTTACATCACTAATAATTACAAATTGTATGTAAAAACTCCTGTATTAATAAAACACGGCTGAAAATGCCTCCAGGGTTTAGCAGGACTCCGAGGTGAACAGGGTCCCCAAGGACCTGCGGGAACTGCAGGTGCTCCAGGGATTCCAGTAAGTACAAGACACACACACACACACACACACCCTCACACACAATCAATGTAAATTTATTTACCAAAAATTGGTTTTTGTGTGACTTTTCAGGGTAAAGCAGGAGAAGATGGTAAACTTGGGCTTCCTGGAAAAATGGTAATAATGAGGATTCTGTCTTGCAAATGAATGTGTGGGTTGCATTGTGTTAAATGTGAATAGTTAGAGAATAGGATTTAGGTATGAATACTCTTATTTTCAATGGTCAGAAACAACAGACTTTTATTTCAGGCTTGACTACATCAGGTCTCTCCTGAATGAGTCTGTAAAGTGGTGCCATTAAATCACCTCAGGGATCTAACTGCAAAACTGGCTATCATTCAGTTTTCTCCTGTAGAGTCGGTAATGTTGTTTGTTTTGATTACACAGGGCGAAGATGGTTTGCCTGGAGAAGATGGGCGAAAGGTTTGTTTCCATTCTATGCGATTTTAAAACAAACACAAAAAAGGGCATGTCAGTTTGCAACTCCTCACTTTAATAGGAGGTGTGAACATTATACTTGATGATGTGTTCTCTGGATGGTGATGTTTTTTCTTTTTATTTTTTCATTCTGCAGGGTGACAGAGGAGACGTGGGAGCTGCTGGTCGAGATGTCAGTTTTGCCAAACCTCACTTACATCATCAATCTTCCCGAGTGTCTATTCTGTCACTTTAGTTTTCATTGTGTCTTCGTATCTGACATCCTCCCACCACTTCCTTTTTATTGATTTCGCTTTACTTCACTTTAATGTATAACACCTCAACTCAAACTCTCCAGCCTACTGCCTCAACTATGGTTTGTTCATCGTACTTTAGATCGTGCCTCATAATCCACTAATCTATCTCCCGTTCTATATTCTAATGATCAAAATGATCCTGTAAGAGAGAAACAGATCTGAGAGAAATCCAGAGCACTGCCAAATGTCAAACTTGTGTTTTCATGTGCAAATTCCGATTAATGATCTGTAAAACATCAGTGGAGGGTTGGCACTGGACACCTGATTTGATGTTATAGTTCAGACTCAACTATTGACTGAGGGGGGAAAAATCCCTGAGGAGAGGCTTAGTTGTGTAATCTTTTCTTTTGCAGGGCCGTGATGGGCAAAAAGGAGATCGTGGGCTTAGTGGTCCATCAGGCCCACCTGGTCTTACGGGACCTGCTGGACAGCCTGGGAACATAGGTCCTCCTGGACAGGTGGGGCAAGAAACATAATTGAAAAACAAAAATCATATAATTATTTTTTTAAAATAATTTCCAATGATAATTTTATACTTTGATAATAACATGAAATGCTGTGATACCCAACAAATTGCTGAATTGATGACTTTTTAGGACCTCCCACCTTGTTTCTCAATATTAGCATACAAAATCAATGAAGTACTTCATAGTCACTTATCTCTACACTTCACATCTCGATCAGGTTTTGTACGTCAAAGGATTGGACGCAGTGCCGATCCCAGGCCCTCAAGGACCCCCAGGAACATCTGTGAGTTGAGATGAAATTGCATTTCAATATTCTTAATAACATTTTGCAAATGTATTTAGCAGATTAACACATGCCACTGCTGTTACTGCAGTGTGATGTGCTGAGAATAATGTGAACCTCTAAGGACTACTGGGTAGACAGTCATTATGTGCTAAACAATTGTTCTCTGTTGCCTTATTCTTTTCTTGTATATGGTGCGAGGGTTTTTCTCCTCTGTGTTGAGCTCTCGTGTGGCCGTCTTATCCCCAACCGAATCGCCCTCCCACATGTAGTCGCAGTGATGTGTATTTTATCTAATCTGTCTCTGTATGTGCTTGCTTATCTGCTCGTGTTCTTTTGCTTCCACACTGGAGACAGCTGGGGGAGTTATATTATGCTGTCCCAATCTCAGGAAACACCTGCAGAGTACCTTATGAAAAATGCATGGCTTTTCACTTTTTCAAGGGCAAACCGTTTAAATTTGGTGATCAAAAGCCATTCTGACCTCACATTCCGTTTTGTCTTATAATACAATGCTTCAGGGGGTTAATACAGCACAAATATCCACTTGTACTAATTAGAAGTCACTGAGCGTAGTTAATTTTGACCCCCCCAAAAGCTCATTTTGGCTATATTTCAAGAATTCATTCCCTGATTGGAAGAGTATCTCGCATAGTGTTTGAAATGATGGAGCGATGTCATTTCATGTCTTAAAAGGCAACGATCAAGTGACGACATTAACTTTTTCACATAACACATCAAGCAATCATCAATGGGATATCTACAGTGAGAGTGCAGGGTTAAGTGAACACATGATTCTGGTGCCCTGCAAATGGCTGGCAACCCATTTGGGGTATCTCCAGACCATAGTTGGCTGGGATAGGCTCCAGCACCCCTTGACCCTCGTCACGATAAACGCTATGGAAAATGAATGAATGAATGATTCTGGTTCTTCTGTCTTTAGGGGGTACCGGGAATTCCCGGATCTGTGGGTGCTCGGGTAAGTGGTCCTTATTTGTCTTATTTACTTTAATGAGTGGTGGCCTAAGTCATCTTTTAATTTGAACTTTCCTGTTTCAGGGTGAGAGAGGCCCTTCTGGTCCTAAAGGTGACACTGTAAGTTCAGATTTTTGTCTCATTTGATATGCGATGTTGATGAGTGTGTTATTCGTGGTGACGCATGGACACTTGTCTTTCTCTGTAGGGGGACCCGGGAGAGGACGGAGCACCTGGAAAACCGGGAACTGCTGTGGTAACATATTCACAACTTTATTTGAATTTGTCTATTATGTGTCTGTATTATAATATATGTTTCTGTGTTTTAATTCCCAGGATGTAATAAAGGTCATGGCTAACCTTGGAATTCAGGTGTGTGAAACAAGTATATTTGATAGCTTTTTTGCTTAAAACCTTTCATTATCCCACTTGTGTTAAATGCTCTTAAATCCTATTAAATGTCTGAGTTTTAAAGGTTAGACAGAAAATGTTAAAATAAAAGATTCACATGATACAGGACTTGAACCAAAATGCATCATTTTTTGAACTTCACCATTGATATCCCATTTCTTTGATCAAATCCACTCTTGACTATTTTGAACATCAGGCTAAAAGCAAAATAGTGTTATTCACAGTGTCAGCTCTAATACACAACTTAAAATGTGCTTTTAAACCGCTCCATAACCTAAATTGATTCTGAACTCTACAGCAGAAAAGTTGCACAAAAGAGACTGATTACAAGCAATTTTCAAGCTACTGAAATGAAATGGAATGGACTACTTGAAATCATTTCACAGTCCAGCACCTGTAGCGACTGCACTCACTAGCTTTTGTTCCGCTGTCGATACAGGTGTCTGACCTGAAGACAATAGTGGATAGGAAAGACACCACTGTGACTGCTCCAGTGGTGAAGCCAGAGAGAGGTGAAAAAGGAGACCGGGGTGAAACTGGTCTAAGAGGGCCAGCTGGTGCAGATGTAAGTACAGTTTGGTTAGTTATAAAGAAACAATTGGCATTGCAGCAACTGGATATTTTTACTTATTTGCCATTAGGGAGCACGCGGCCATTCAGGGGACAGAGGGCCAAAGGGTGAACAAGGAGAGAGAGGTCCAATAGGAACACCTGGGCCTCCTGGAAGAGCCATTGGAGAACGTGGGCCAGTAGGACCTTCAGGGCCTGCTGGAGAGCCGGGAAAGCCGGGTATTCCAGGTGTCCCGGGGCGAGCCGGAGAACTCGGAGAGGCTGGAAGACCAGGGGAAAAGGTTAGAAAGGACTAGGTGCTATGTCTTTAGTATTAGATGAGGGGTTTTCGAACATTTTACCTTGATGGCACTGTTTACAAAAATTTAAAGGAGGGAAGTTGACATTTTATATGGTAACACGACCAATATATTTGGGAAACACAGTGAGGTCCTGAGATCTGGCAAGCCAAGTAGGCCAACCATTAGCAGCTTGTTATATTTTTATTTAGATTAGCTCATATTTAACTTTAGAAACCGTATTTTCACGACTATAAGGCACACTTGAAAGTTTTAAATTTTCTCCAAACTAGACAGGACGCCTTATAATCCAGTGTGCTTTATATATGGAAAAAGAAATAAAATGTGTAATTCATTGAGGGTGCGCCTTATAGTCGTGAAAATATGGTAAGCGTCAACTAAAAATGAACAATATTCTGCACATTTTTTGTCTTTTCAGGGTGACAGAGCCGAAAAGGGCGAGAGAGGCGAGACTGTAAGTAGAATCAATTGATAGATTGACTTCCATGCACACCACAGTCTACGCACAAAATAATTTATGAGAGAAGTTTGGATGAGAAATAAAAACAAGGACGAATAACCTCCATCCTTTCTTCTTTAGGGTAAAGCAGGAATTCCAGGGCTTCCTGGTCCACCGGGTCAAAAGGTAAATACATTGCTCATGTATTTTAACCCTGATATTTCTCAACTTTCTTCATCTTTTCTTCCAACAGGGTGCTTCTGCTGATTCAGCATTATCTGGTGCACCCGGCATCAGAGGCCCCCCTGGATTTTCAGGTCCCAAGGGGGACCATGGTGCTCCAGGGCAACTGGGGGCTAAAGGTGATCGGGTAAGAGTTAACGTGCAATATGATTAAATGCTTAGTCAGGCGGTGGCACTTTTTATAAGGGCATGTTTCCAACTAAATGGTGCGTCATTGGGTCTCACAGGGATTTGAAGGACCACGTGGTGAAAAAGGAGGCAGAGGCGAGACTGGCGAGAAGGGACAGAATGGCTCACAGGTATTAATTCTTCTTTCATTCTGCATATTATTGAAATAGTCTTATTATAATAAATATCCACTTTTTTAGTTTGAATAATAAAGAAACAAAGTGCCCCAGTGGTATAGTCGGTAAGCCGCAATTTGGCAACTACTACTATTACATTGTTTTTGGAAAGCATATTTTTAAAGAGTGCTATTTTCCTTTATTAAAAAGCAAAAGATTTTAATTTTCCCCATATCTCAAGGCTCAGTGAGATTTATTTTTAGGAATAACATGTGAAATGTGTTTTTATTTCAGGGAATGGCAGGGGAACCGGGTAAACCTGGTCAGGATGGGAAACCAGTAAGTGCTGCATGTTATGTTGTTTTTTTTAATATGTGCGCAAGTGCTAGTTTCAAATTTCAATTTGATTGTCATTCTCAAGATGTCAAATTTACATCTTTGTTTTCATTCTGTGCAGGGTCTAACAGGGCAAGCTGGTCCTCGAGGCCTTACGGTGAGTAAAGCCAGTAAAGGAATTTAGACTTACGTGTGATTTCCCGAGGTCACCTTGACACTGGAGCTTTCTGCTCTCTAACTTTGGACACACTTTAAGATGAATCTGCATGGCAAAGACTTGACTGTCAAACTTTCAGTCTTTTCTTTTCTTTAGTGAGTTCCTTCTGATGTATGTCCTCTTCCATCTTTTTCAAAGCATCTGTTGGGACCTGGATTTTTTAGTAGACCATTTTTATCCAAGTACATGCTCTCTTAAATTAAACTATCCTATACTATTAGTTGGTTGACTTCATACATACAAAATTAAGCCAATTATTCATCCATTCATCATCCTTACTGCGTATCCTCAAGGATTGCTCAAGTCCATCTAAGCTGACTTCAGGGATATATTTATCATATAGATATTTAAGAGGAACAATAGAAATTAGGGGTTTATAATATTGATAATTTAGAGAATGTCAGTATTCAATATAGCATTTGCTTTCATAGATTTGAGGTTAATTCTCATTGGCAGCTCGAGCTTAACTTTTTTTTTGTTTAATCCTTTGCTTTTGGTACTACTTTTACCTTTTGTAGGATTGGTTGCAAATGAGTTGCAAGCTTTTTCATCTACGGAATGTGACATTGTACCCTCCCTGGGAATCTAGACACGGTTATTAGTGAGCCTTGCACATCATGTTCCTTGCAGACAGACTTCACCAATTTAATCTTTCCATTTGTATATGAAGTACTTCAGAAATGAAGTGACAGGTTCTTCTTAAAATTTTAATGAAGACCAGTGGTCCACAAGGCATTGTATGTCCAACTCAAATTTTTTGAAGTCAGTTGTTTCTCTTTGCTTTTAAAATATTTAAAAAAAAACACCACATATTTTTCCTTTTTTTTTGTATTCATAAAATGAAAATGAATGTTTGCTCACATCCAAATTTTATAACCTTTGCCAGAATTTTCTGAGTCTTTGTGGGTTTTGGGCTGTTGCTGATTTGGTTGCAGTCCAAATAATGTTGTTGTCTCTCTGCTCTACTAATTGTGCATGCAACTGAACTCCATATTGGCTTTTCCCCTATTGCAGAATTGCAAAGCTTATTTATGAGTGTTTTGTTTGTTGAGACTGTTTATCTCTACCATATGTTGACCCAACTGCAATTGGTCAGATTTAGGGTGTATGTATAACCTTGAAATCATTGCTTTTATAATGTTTTCTTTTTAACTGATGACATTTTATACATAATATACCACGTTTACATCCTAAGAACCGGCTCTTTAAAAAAAAACAGCTTGTTCCTAAATCAATTATCCATGTTTCTGAGTACAATGTGTTCCTAACTTTTGACTTTTTCACTTGCAGGGAACCCCCGGAGATCCTGGTATCAGAGGACTATCTGTAAGGACACACACAACATACATAAACACAAATGCATCGCTGTAAATCAACACATGGGATTCTATTTATGTGACTGCTTGAATTTGCACAGTGTGACTTGTTGTTGATAATTTTGCGAATTCTTGCAAGCTGTCTTAATTTTATTTATAAAGACCCGTCGGGTGCACATGCACTCAAATGACAAATGTCTCATTTCGGGCTTTTTGGTGATACTGCCCTATTTGTCAAAGACCGTTTTATTCACAGCAGGTGTTGAAAAGATATGACAGTGACTGGGTGACAGGGTACATTTACCGTATACTTGTTCTGACTGCAGGATTACATTTCATCCAAACGCCATCATTTACCTTTTTCACTAAAAAAACAAAAACAAAGACCAAATAAGTCAAAAGACAACTATAATAGGTTAAAATAAAAAACATATTCAAGTAAAAGGGTGCAAAATATTGTCCTGTAGGCTTCGATTTTCTTCTGAATTGCAAATTTAAGATGATTAAATCGGAGCTCTTTTTTTTTTTTGATCCACAAATGGAGAGCATGCCACTCCACTTTGGCAAATAGGCACAACCAAGCTTGTGCAAGCATGTGTATCAGCATAAACCTGAATTTCCCTATGCTCCATCCACAAAAAAAAGAGCCTAGAATGCTTATGTAAATTTTTAATCATCCACATTTTGATATAAAAATGCAAAATCCAGGCTGAGCAACTTTTTTGTTAGCTGTAGATATTTCCATTTTATTCCAAAAGGCTTCTTAAATTCTAATTTATTATATATGTTATACCTTTGATAATCAATATTTAATGTGATTATACACAGATATATGTACCTTATTATTATTTTTTTTAATCAGGGCTCTCTTGGTCCAAATGGACTTCCTGGTCCACCAGGTGTGAAGGTGAGCTCTGTTTATTTTTTTTATGTTTTTTTAAATAGGCTGCTCTTTAGCAACCAGATTTGTTATTCTAAAATGTATTTAATTTTCCATCCCATTTATAAGAAGTGTAATTTGTTCCACAGGGTAATCAAGGAGAACCAGGAATTGGTGTTCAGGTAAGCCAATGCCATTTTTCTTCTTGGGTTTAACATTCTCATTACAATTCACAGTACTTGTGAGTTAATCTACTTCCTTCCAGGGTCCTCCTGGCGCTCAAGGCAGTACAGGACTGCCAGGAAATCCTGGTCCTCCAGGAGCTGTAGTAAGTATTTCTTATCAACAATGTGTCACTTCAAGCAAAAATCCTCTCGATTTTTTTCCTTGTAAAATTCTCCAAAAATCCCATGGTGCTGGTGTGTTTTGTCATACTTGTTCATTGTTCCCTCTTTTAGGGTCCACAGGGGCCTCCTGGTTTATCTGGGCAGGTGGTAAGTATGCAACACACAACATGCAATTTGGCATTTAGTTAGGGAATGATATATACAGTACTGTATGTATTCTCTCCATTCTATTAAATGTTTTTTTCAGTACAAACCAATGCTGGTAACTTATACAAGCCTTAAAAATACAAATGCACTTATATATACCTTCAATATACTTATATAGGCCTTAAACATACATTATAATACAAAATACAGCACTGAATCAACTTATGAACAAATTCAACTTATGAACAATTGCTCGGAACGTAACTCGTTCATAAGTAGGGGAGCAATATGTTTTAAACTATGTATATAATTAGACATAAAAGCCACCAATTTCACAATTAATCTCAGCAGGATTATGATTGATATTATTTATATATCTACAAGTTATTTACAAAGGGAAATACTATGTATTCACAATTGGGGGCTGCCATTTATTGTTTAAATAGTACATGGATTCCACAACCAAATGCAATGACTTGTAAATTATTTGATATAATTATCTTCATTTTGCTGTATGAAACTCACTTTTCACTACATGAAAATTCACCTCTTCCAATCTTTAACACCAGGTAGTTTTAATGTTAATGCATGTTTAAGTCAGTTTCTGCAATGCTTTTTTTTTAAATTCTGAATATGATTGTTTTAAACTCGATGACACCCTGTTTATGGGATATCTCAGGGTGAAGCAGGAAAGCCAGGAGTACCTGGAAGAGATGGAGTGCCTGGTAAAGAAGGATTGCCTGGATTGCCAGGGAAACCGGTTTGTGTATTCAACTGTCTATATTTCCAAGTGTCATTTTTCTGTCATTTTAAATCTTGTATCTATTTTATCTATACCTCCTTTCTGCAGGGCATTGTTGGCCAAACTGGTCAGATAGGTCTCAAGGGGGAACAAGGAGACAGTGGTCCTCCAGGGAAGGTGAGAAAATGTTGCAATAGTTTGTTCTGCTAGGCTATATTGAACAAGATCTAAGTGGCATGATGATTTAGTGCCTGCAGTCATAAAATAGCACCTCGGTGTTGCCGTTATTAGAATCCCGCGGACAAAGTTTTGATTTGATGCAAAGCGCTGCATGGTCAGGGGACCGTTGGCCAACTGACGATGTTGATGATGAGTCAACCATTTTTTTTCTGTAAAACAGCCTGAGGTCAACAGCAAACACTTTGCTTTTCTGTGCCCGGCCATGAAGTTTTCTGATAAAATGCATACAGTCAGTAGAGCCCCATCCGGTACATCAAATTCAGTACTATTATAGTATTGTAAAATTGAATTTCATGGCAGTTTGACCTTAGCTATACAGACTGAAAGCTATTGCTTGGTATTAGATTATAGCTAGGCAATATATTATTTAAATGCAAACTTACCTTCCCCTCACAAAGCTTCTTTCCTAAAATATTCGGCAAATAAAGTTCAAATACATCTCTAACGCCATATTTAGAGATAGAAATACAAAGTCCAACTACAACCAAACTAATATAAACCTTTTATGAAAGATGAAAACAAAAATTGTATTGCACCAAAACTATAGTATTTAATATAACGCATATTTACATTATATAATATGAAATATATCAATTTCATCTTTTCAATTGAATTACAGAATTTCAGCAAAATTTTCTCGATAATTTTCTGTACTATATATGTCAGGTTATGTCATATTTCATATCATATACTGTGTACCCAGTTTATGTGGTACATTAGTAGTACTTTCAACAAGCCATGTTGTAGTAGTTTTTTTAATATCCATTCAGGGTTAGGTCGTACTATTGCGCTTAGGTAATTATAATTGTAGCTCCTTTTGGCCTTTTGATTATTTCGCACTGTTTAGTGAAGAAAAGTCACATGTTGCTAAAATGAAATTACATGCAATTACTGTGACCACATCCCATTAGTGTCCATGAGAGAGGTATTACCTCCATAAACTGTAGAAGGTCATGCATCGCTCCCAGTACTCAGTATGGAATATAATCTCATCCCTGCTTGCCCTTAGCCTCCTAATGCACTCCAAAACTGCTTAAATTATTTGTGGCAAATAAATGACACCAACCACATAGCACATAGTTTACCAAAGTTTCTGTTTGCTTATTAGCAGGTTATCGTATTTGCATATAGTTGACGATTTCATTATATTGTCACACAAAAGCTCCAACAATTCCCACTAGTGTACTGCAGTGTGCATTTTTGTTTGTTTTTCATGTACTTGCTGCACTGTAAACAAATAGATGATAATGGATGTGAATTTCGGACTCACTCTTGCATTCCGTCATGGATAATCTAACCTGCCGGAGAAGCATTTCTTTCTGTCCCATGAAATTTGTGCAAGGCCAAATCTGCCAAAACACAAATCTTACTGCGAATGACATTCGAACAATACACTAGATGGGTATGAAACTCACAAATAGCGTGTAAATCTAATGCCCGCAGGACTTGTTCTCTTGCCCACTTTTGTCTTGGGGATGATTCTTTGGTTTTCAGTTAACCTGCAAAGCACATTACACACCACCTTCAATCAGTCACAATGCTTCGCACTGTTACGCCTTTGAAATTGAAAGCAGACTCTGGAGAATTATCGCCTTTTCTTGCTTTTGACATTTTGCATTTAAATGGCTGTAGACATCTTTTGGGAGATTGGCTTTGGCCTGTTCCAATTCTGTCAGGGAACCTCTAAATTAAATTCTAGAAGAATAGAAATGTCAGTCAAGGTCAAAAACATTGATACATATAAGCACAAATTAGAAAAAAAATCTTAAAATTCTCCCTCCTTGAATTCGTAACTGATCAAAAATTAATAACCACTACATTTGCACCCAACCACATTGTGAGTGCACTAAGCGAGTGTTTTTTTTTTCAGATTAGAAAGTATGTTAGCTGCATGCATCTGGTCACATGACTCATAGCAAAGTACGACACAGTCATCCTGTTCTCAAAGGCTAGACCAATTGATTTGCCTCTGCGTGAGCCACCAGCCACTAAACATCACAGCCTGCACAGCACTGCCACACGCGAGCCAACTTTTAAAGTGTACCCAGGCAGACTGTGATGCATGCAGTGGCACTTTCATTCATATCAATTCACAACTCTTATGAATTCTGAGCTCTTCAATAGAGAAGTGGTTCCTTTCTTTCTTTTTCCTGGCTCTCTCCACAGCATCAATTTTCACCCCAGAGTATGATGCAAATAACTATGTGACGCATTTGTTAGATATTTTATGGGATCCATAACCTTGTTATCAATGAATTAGCACTTTTTTATTTTAGACTTAGACAGAAACAGTGCACACAAGGTTTTGTGGATTGATTGGGATATATAAATGTGTGTAGATGTGTTTGCAACTTCACTTTTATCTAAAGTGCAATTGTAAAAAATCTAGCTGAATGATGCCATTTTATTTTTGTGATAACAGGCCACATCAAGAGTAATGATTCCCTCAGTTGAATATAAAATCAATTTAATAATAGTAATACTAGATGTCACCTCATTATATACAATGGATGTGATAGATAAGTATTGACGATAACATAATAAAAATTGGCATACAAGTGAAAAGTTACTCTATTGTTTAATTAAGCAGTATATCCATGGATGTAGCTTGGGGCAATTCTATCTTCAGCAAACTTGTCATTTCAGTTTGGCTTTTCCGCTCATCTACAAAAATGAAGACACTTTATCCGTATTCGTGTCTCACATAAACCGATGCTTCAGGCTTAGATCTGGCCCTGGCTGGGAATTTGTCATCTGTGCTTACAGCTCTAATGCTTAACACTGATGATTCACATTATTTAATGCATGAGTTGAAAAATGTTTCGGAGTGAGTTAAAATTGTTTATTTTAAAATATTTTTAACAGTGTCAATTAAGGCGTTTTACTTGTTTATTTTTCTAACTGCAGGCAGACTTTACAGTGACCATTCAGTAAAAAAAATGAGTAAAGAATGATATTGAAACATACCTTACTATCAGTTTTTGGCATTTGTTGTGTTACTAACCTGACCCTGTGACGAGTTTGTTGAGTAGATCCTCACAGATGAGTGTCTCAGGTTCAGCACCTAGGACAGCGCCACCCCACACTGTCAGGCAGTTCAACAGTTTGATGAATTACTTGCGACACCCGTTTCACTATCGTGTACCAACATTTTTTTCCTTTTTTTCACTTATATTTAGAGTGCATACAGCTGGTAGTGCTGTAATTGTGCATAGTTTTTTTTTTCCTAAAAAAAAGAAACTTGACAACTCTAAGCTATTCAACATACTTGAGAATGAAGAGAAAATAATCAATGTTTGACTCTTGAAAGTGAACCATCACATCCTTGAAGCAATGAACACGTAGAAGTGAATTTTATTTTAACACTTTTAACACACAATCGAGTGGCTGGAACAAGTACCACCTCTGGAGTGGAAGAAAGAAGTGATTTTCTAATAATCTCCTGCAGATCATATTGAAACTGAGTTTTATTATCTACTAGAAAGACACCTTGCTGTGCTTTGTGAGGTAGTAATTATGATTGAACTTTTTTGTTCACTCTTCCAGGCTACACCAGGACTCCCCGGTGTCAAGGGAGAAAAGGTAAGTCCGTTTTTCTAGTTGGCTGAACATTCGGTGTAAAATCTTTATTCCTTTAAAAGACAGTGGAGAGCAATCTAAAAGTTGGCTATTAAGACATTTATCCTACATTCATATTTTGTCAAATGAATGGGTTAAAAAATAATTTGTGCATTAAAACAGTTTGTTAAGTGAGCAAACAATAACAAAAAATTAAAGTCTTATTCTTTGCAAATTAGGGTTTTCCAGGACAAACACTGCCAGGAATACCAGGAGAGCGAGGACTACCAGGTGAAAAGGTGAGTACATTGCATTTGTCAGAGAGTGAGGGCAGTGTGACAAATGTCCTTTTCTAAACTGCTTCTTGATGTCATTCAGGGTGGCCGTGGAGACAGAGGTCTTGCTGGCACGAGGGGCGAACGAGTGAGTTAGAAAGCTTGCAGTTCATTTGCATACAACATATATGTTGTTCATTGCCGTGACCGTGGGATATGTTGTCATCATTAGGGAGAAGTTGGTGAAGCGGGACAGCCTGGAGAAAATGTGAGTGGTTCAAGTTGTCGAGACTAATTTCAATTCACGAGCTACAAGCTTGATGGTGTAGAGCATGTGTGAAAGTAGCGGCCTGGGGGCCAAATCTGGCCCGCCGTATCATTTTGTGTGGCCCGGGAAAGTGAATCATGTGTGCCAACTTTCTGTTTTAGGCTCAAATTAATAAGAAGAGTATAGATTTATATTAAATTTCCTGATTTTTTGTTTCCCCTTTTAAAATCAATAATTGTCATTTTTTTAATCTGTTTTTTGTGTTTTTAGTTCAAAAATAATTTTATTGTGTGCCCTATGGCTGATAGTCAACCAGCCTAAAGTGTAGTCTGCTACTCCGATTCAAATGTTTTATCTTGCTTTTCCTCCAGGGAACTCAAGGTCCACCTGGGTCAAAGGGAAACAAGGTGTGTTATTAATTTATTTTTCATATCTGCATTTCAACTATAGCAAAATCTATAAATGGTAACATTTTATGCCGTAGGGAGAGAGGGGCATAGGAATGATAGGACCTGCTGGAAGCACTGGACCACAAGGTTTAAAGGTGAGTCTGGC